>NC_048897.1:25539088-25857702 GCF_011077185.1 Oxyura jamaicensis
GAAGAGAAGAGAAGAGAAGAGAAGAGAAGAGAAGAGAAGAGAAGAGAAGAGAAGAGAAGAGAAGAGAAGAGAAGAGAAGAGAAGAGAAGAGAAGAGAAGAGAAGAGAAAAAAATAAAAAAGATGAAAAAATGAGATGAAAAAAAAAATAAAAAGAGAAAAGTAAAATTACCTTAGGGGGTTTGGCAGAGGACTTTGAGGTTTGGCAAAGAAATATTCCTGGAGCTAAAGAGAAGTTTTTTGCCATCCCTGCAAAAACCCTGCCCAGCTTGGCTGAGTTATAAGCCCATGAAAGTTACTATTCCTGCATGTGCAGTAGAACTTGTTAGTGGCCTTGCTCTGTTCCTGTGTGAATACTCTGCCCTCACTGGATTATATTCCCACACCCCACTGAACCCTTAACATCCTTCCACAGTCTGGAAACTGAAAATATGGTCATTCAGTTTTAAACAGCAATTTGGTTTCAGAGCTCTGTCATAAGCAACCTCCAATGCCTGTGCATTGACTCACTTGCTTCTCCCTCAGTGCACCAGGTTCCGGGCCCAGGGTAATGTGTCAGGGAGATCCAACACGTCGTTATTTGATGGTAAAATCAACACCCAGTGATGGGGAAGGCAGTGTCAGACTGCAGGAAGATCTGGCAGCAGAGTTTCTCACCGAGCTGTTCAGGATTATAATAAAGATTTGGGACTCTTCACAAAGGGTGGAGCTCTCCCCACATCAGAGAGAGAGTTTTCTGAGGAGCCAGCATGGGCTCCAGCAACGACAGCACTGTAGCAAAACTCTCCACTTCCCAAGAGCAAAGATTTACCCCTACATAAAGAGCTGTATGTGCAGGAAGAAAAAAAAATCACTTTTTCCCCTAAAAAAATAACATGATAAACCACCTACGAAATATATGAAAGCACCTGCCTGATAGAAGATACTTTGCTGCACATACTACTTGAGAAGAAGATGGGAGAAAGCTTAGCGTGTGCTGGACATTAGTCATTTCACTTAATGCGGTGCTGGAGGCACTCAGATACATCAGCAACCAAGCAAAGCTAGGAACTTAAGTAGAATTACATTACGTGTAATATATAAAACATGTTACACAATTTGGCATTCAGTGAATTTTAGCAATCACTATCCTGGCATAGATGGTAAAGAACTGAGAGCTTTGGTTTCTCCTAAGCAACAGAGTTATATAGAAAATATCAGCAAAATCTTGTGCTTGGCTTACACTCTGTCATTATAAGGTGTCGTTATAGGACACTCAGCCTAGCATTAGGAAGGGGGAGAAAGAACCTTAGACCTTACAGACAACCACTTCTTTGACTTCTTTCATCACAGTGAATTGTCCATCCGTCTTGTGACATTTGTGTTGTTGGTTTTATTTTTGTTTGTTCATTTGGTCGGTTGGTTGTTTTTTCAGAGTCCTTTAGCTCTGTAGGCTTTATTTGATAATAATCCTCTCATCCTCTGCATTGCTAATGATTTGCTTTTCTTTTTCTTTGGGATTCAGGTCTCAACCTTCTGAGGTAAAACCCCAGCCATCGCTTTTTCAAAAGCATTTCCCCACGACACCATGTGCTTCTGCTTCTACGTGCATTCCTAAGCAACAGCCACCACCGCCACCAGCTCTGCCATGAAGATGCCATCCTGCTTTCCAACACCTTTTTTATAAGCTCTTCTGCTTGCAAGGGCTTGGTGTGATTGTTCACATGGGGCTAAGGCAGAAAGGCAGTGTCAGAAGCTCAAAACAGAAGGGATCACCATTACTGCCTGGCCCCATCCTTCCCGTTTAACAGGGGATACCTATCTCCACATACCAAGGGAGCACATCAGAACAAATTCTGGATGAGACCAACAGCTTGTTTATCCTGGAATTATACTTTGGTATAATTGTATGTGATAAAATAGTTAACACTTTAAAGTCAGACAAAAACTATAAATGATACAACATTTGAATTGCAAAATTATAGATAGGGCATTGACCCAAATATTTCTGGGTTCTGGCATTAGCTATTTCCTGACAAAAAGGAGGAGTGGTACCGCATAAAGTAAGAAGCCAGTATGGAAATTTGGATATTGCAAGTGTCCATCATACCAGTGTACACATTATTAGCTATCCTCACTTTGTGCAGACTCATCCATTCATCTGGTCTAAGTGGTAACCCTTCACTCTCTTGAAGGGTGTAAGGAAGATTTTTCTGTACATTTTTGCATCTAGGGTGTTCTGTGTTTGGAACTGTATAGGTTCCATGACGACTGAGCATGCACAGGGCTGACTGCACTACTTTTGTCACATAACGAAGGTGCCTCCTTGCCACTTGGCCGTGTTCTGTTCAGATGATAAGGTCTGAGATGTTATTTTAAGATTTGAGCTGGAAAAGCATGACTGTTATATGATAGAAATGATGGACATGATGGACACATGCAATATCCAAAAATCTATGGAAAATAGCCTCTTTGTTGACAAAACCAAAGCTTTTAATAACATCACTTACATTCTTATGGCTAGCAAAAAACTTGTCCATTTAACACTGTTTAGACTTGGCTTGTGAAAAACTCATGCTGGCCTCTTGCTCTTTCCAAGGACATCGACTCAGCATGATCCAAACCTTTAGCCTTCTTTACAGAAGCAAAATATATATATATATTTTAATCCTGGTGAAAATGAGCCCTGAAGGAAAACTGTCCTTACTAAGAGCATGTCTTCACAAAGGGCACTATAATGGAGTCTGAATTTTGTGTTAGCACCCCCGGACAGCTCCCCCAGACAGCTTTTTTTTTTTTTTTCTTATTCTATTATGGAGACATAAGCAGTGATCCTTGCTGAGATGACAGTCACTGACTCTGTGTGGAAGTCTAAGGCAGGCTCAGAATTTCACTCAAACCCTTCACTCAGCCTTAAAAAGTTTGTACTGGGAGCCATGGATCGACTCTGTCCCTTCAGATTGTTAACAGATGAGTCACAACCTCCTTTCCCCTAGCCCAGAAAGCTGCCAAAACTGTCTCACGGGTAGCAGGTGACAACCTGAATCATAACGTCTGCTGGCCACAGGATATGAATTTCCACCAGGCAAGTGGGAAACCAAGGTGAAAAAAGAGATTGGCACTGCCTAACCCTGTTTTACTCTGAAGTGAGAGGAGGGCAGCATTGACAAGAGGAAATCAGGATGTGCTTTGGGCTCTATCAATGACCTCCACCTTGTAACTAGGTACGTGTATCTTGTCCCCTTCCTCCCTCCTGAAATTCTGCTGTTGTTAGTGGTTGAGTTTTCCTTGGTTAACAAAGACTTTTAAAATTATTATTATCGTGTCTCCAAAACTGTTACTTCTGGAAGGACTACAGCATATTCAGTTCTCTGGTTGCCTTGTCCCACTTTTATGATTGTCTTGCTGGCTGAGAAAAGGAGGTTGGGGACTGGGGGATTTTCACTTTATTTTTCCGCAGAGCCATTAAATTTCTTAACAACATTCTTAAACTAAGACCTGATTCGATTTGCACACGGTATCTAAGCAAAAGGCATTTGGGTCACTTCCAAATATTAAGTCTGTAAATTTTTACCTCTGAGCACAGTGACATGGAGGGGAAGGGAGAGAATGAAGCCGAGGCAGCTGCCCTGTTGCTTTTGTCGGTGTCTTCATTTGGACAATCACCACAAATGTCCTGAATTCTTTGCTGTGAGTTCTGAATGAGAAGTAGCATGTGCTTGTATGCCTGGCAGCATATTCCTGGTTTAGGAGAAAGGAAACTGTGGCAGAGGTGTCTTAAGCCACACAGCAGGTCAGTGCAAAATCCAGCCGTTTAGTTTCCCAACACGATGCTTTCCTGATACCAGGGCGATTAGTAATCCTGCTGAAAGTGAGCCCTGAAGGAAAGCTGTCTGGGGGTGCTAACACAGCACGGTGAGATCTGGTGTCCAGAAACACCCTGATATTAGAGTAGCTCCAGGGTCTAACGCGAGCCTGTGGTGGATGTTGCACATCAGCTTCTGACTCATGTGTGAAGAGTCTGAGTCTGCAAACTTGCCTCTATAAAAGTGCTGCGGTGGTTTTAATCACCCAGCATCAACAAATACCTACAGACTAGGCAGGGGAGACTATTTCTTTTAGATACAGCTCACGTCTCTGTTTTCCACTGCATATTAGAAAGGGAAGATGCCCCTTTATCTTAGCTCAGAAGGAAATTATTATCGTAAGATAAGTCTGAAGATCAAAGTAGCTATATAAATGAGGGCATGGCTTTGCATCTGTCTGTGTGCACACACATGTATGTACATATGCAGAGTTTACGTTTACATCTTATCTGCTGATCTAGAAGCTCTTTGCAAACTGGAAGTGCTCCCCCTGTATTTCCACAAGCTGATACACCAGCATCATTTGCACTCTCAGCGTTAGACGTGCGTTTGTAAGTGTGGAGCTGGAACTGTCAGAGGAGGTGAGCTAACAAGGAGAAGAAGCCACCATCTGGAGCAGGACCGATCACATCCCGTCACCTTCTCCACTGGGAGCAGTGATGTGGGACCTCCGGGTACACCACAGTGTCCAGCTCAGCTCAGCTAAATGACTGCCTTCAGTATTGCTTAACTCGGTGGTGTTTAGGTCGAAACCACACCACAGGAAGTGAAGTTCAGAGGGAATGGAAACACGAGCTGAGCCCCCAGAGCAGCCCGTTGCCACAAAGCCCCTCCGGCCCCTCAGCAGCTGAGCTTCCCATAAGCAAGCACCCGAGCCGACCCTCCCGAGGTTACAGGATGCTGTATGGCGAGATCAGAGGCAGCAGTGGCAGCATGGCTGCAGGCCAGGAACGAGGGAAGGAAGGCTAGTTCTTCAGGTCTGAGCTTTGTTGACTCTGGCGTGGATTTTTCCATGACGGGTGTCTGGATGCTAGTATGCTGAAGGAGAGGCAGAGCTGGTTTGACAGATCCCTGCTTGTGTTATAGTGAAATTCCTGTAGCAGTGAACATTTTCAGCCATGTGGAAATCTTCTGCTGTTGTGAGCTGTGTTCAGAATGGTAGCAATTCTTCCACAAGCATGTGAATAAAGACTGTAAGCAGAGGGAAAGATGGCTCTGGATGTAGCTTCTGTGCATGAGATCCACACACACCAATTTGGTACAACAAAAGGAAAGAAAAGGCCCATTTTTATCCCTCCCTGTCACATGTAAGGGGGCCCACAATCAGTGAAAGTGTCTGTGAACAAATATTTGTTTCAATAAGGCGAACTGGTCGAGCACAATATTGCACAGGCCAGCCCAGACACTCAGTCCAAAAAGGTAGGATTGAAGTCATTTAATCGCAGCAGTTTCTCACACTGTGAACACGTCAGCTTAGAACTCAGTTATCAAATATTGCTGAAAGATGCAGATGCACAAGGTTATATTTGGTTATACAGCATTCTAGATCTGGACAAGGAAAGCAGAATTAAGGTGGCATATACATTATGAACTTTCAAATGTTATTCCATTACTGCAAATCCTGAATGTCACATTAATTTGGATTACTGTACTTTAAATAATTCATTCAGAAGAGAGAGTAAAAAAAAAATAAAAATCTTAAAGCCTTTCAGACAGGTTAGATTTAAACTTTTGGGGTAAAATTTTGGGTGAATCCAAGCAAAACTTCCAAATTTTTCATGACTTCCACCTGAAGTCACCCTGCTCAAGCCACTTCCAAAAGCTTTTGAAAGTTAGCAGGTTCCAGAGAAGCTGGTGAAGCTGTGGGTTTGCCCTGAAACTCGAAACTTCAAGAAATGCAGATGTTTGCTACAAATGCTCTGCAGAGATCCAGCTGTGGCATGCAGGCAGGCTTCCAGAAGGGCTCAGTTCAGTGTGCCTCACAGCGAGCCAGGCTGAAAAATGTCAAGCAAAGGGACAGAGGGATAGTGTATGGTGACAGCCTACATCTAGGAAAGAAGGGAGTTTAAAAAAAATCTTTTTGCATGCACAGTTTTCACTCATAATGAAGGATTTATCTTGAAACCTGTCTTGCTCATCAAGAAAGCAGCAGCACAGAGTGTGAAGGAACTGGAAAGAAAGGTAATGTTAAAAGATGATACTGAGCCTGTGCAGCCTTGAGAACCAGGGGACACACAAAGACACAGTAAAGTGTCAAACGGAAATTAAAAGCTATTGGTACAATTAAACTTGAGGAGTAGATAAGACTGCTCAACAGTGCAGACCCAGAAGGGTGAGATAAGGACACTGCACTCCGTGATAGTGCCAGGGGGCAAGGCAGAGCATTTTGTGGAAAGTTTGGAAGTGTCAGAGGATCATGTACACTCACCAAAAAAAAAAAAAAAAAAAAAAGTGACTGCAAGTTAAGGATGATCAAAAGGATTGCTCAGTTCTGTACCAGTTAGGAAAGAGTTAACAGAATGAAAATCGATGGAAGGCAGAAAAATGGAAAGTAGATGACAATACCAGTGAAGCAGCAATCAGCACAAATGGTGGGAGAAATATGTAGACATCGTTCATAAAAGACCTAAGCCACTCTGTTAAAACATTTACAGAATGCAGGAAAATATGCAGAGTGAGGAAAGGGATTCCTCATGTGGTGAGGAGGGGACTTTATAGGACTGTAATATAAACTACAAATATAAATATAATAAAACACAGCAAACTGAAAAGTATTTTCCAATTAATAGTTGCAATCTGATTTACTCTGTAGGGATCAGGGAAAGAGCACACAGAGGACTCTCTGTGACCTCAAACCAAAAACCCACCGACAAACACACCCAAAAATGAATGAAATGGGATGCTTTTAATTGTCCATAAAAATAAAATCCATTCTGAGGTGGCGTGAGCCAAATTATTAAGTAAATTGACTGCAATGGCAGGATTTTAACAGATCTCCTTGAACACAAAGTGCTCCAAGATCCACGCTTTGCGAGCACCGTTTGGCAGATACTGCTTTCTTAAATTGCCTTTTTGAATATATTCAGCACGGTTCTTCTGGCAACAGGAGGATGAGCCTGGGTGCTATGTCTAGAAGAGAAGTTCTTCCCCTAGGCCACCTGATATTTCAGGCACAACCTGCCCTTAGTGAAGCTATGTGGGCTGTCACCAATCCCCTCCTTATTTTCCCTGGGCCTTAGCAGAGCTTCCAGGAGGATCTGCTCCATCATCTTGCCAGGCACAGCAGTGAGGGTACTCCTTTTTATCTGAGTGTGGGCCCAGGACAAGAAAAATGAAAAACTGATTCAGAAGCTGAAAATAATTCACTGAATTATTTTTGTTATTAGTTCTGAAACTGAACAATGTATTGCTAGTGTGGACTTACCTTTAAAAAGTTGTGTGACACAGCAGATCAGTAAAACTAGCTGAAAATCCCTTGGGAACTGACTGTCACATGCTTACTGTTTTATTCAAGCAACCTGAAGGCTTATGGCACTTTATCTGTTACAGGTTGCTATCTTTATGGGCTTTTAAGTAATAAAGGAAACCTAAAAGGGGTTCTAAGAAGTGGCACAATTTGATACAGAACAGCATTTTTTAATCTGTTGTCTATGAGACATCGGGAGGTGGGCTGCAAAGCATTTTCAAGTTATTTTCTTCAAAACCTACACACACATATTCCCACAAGTTCAAATTGGGAAAATTAGCTAAAATTTAGCAGCATCCTACAATATATCTCAAGAGCCTGTTTATTTCAAAAGAAGGTATTGTGCCTTTAATAGCCCATTCAACTATTTTTGTAACAGTGACACCCACGGTACTTAAATTGACTTTGTTTTGATATGACTTGACACAATGACAAAAAACAACGATAGGAATACAATGGCAAGCGCTTGTCCCAGGTACCTCAAGTATTGTGTCATACATGTGAGGGGTGGGTGGGAAATCCTATTCAAGGGGGGAAGTTCCTTATGCTGACAGGTCAGAGTGGGATTAGAAATCTAGCAAGCACTGGCTGCTTGCAAGGGAAGATTGGAGAGGTACAGGACAGATTTCAGGTTTTGAATACTATAGAGAAGAATATATATATATGTATATATATTAGGTTATTTTATGTCTAATTTCCATCTCTAGTTAAAACTTCATCTGGAGGTCAGTCTTGCTTGTCAAGCAGATAGCATTTGTTTCATTTCAACATCAAGACGTTGCGGGTTGGGCATTACGAAATGCTGCACTATTGGCTTTGAAGGAGCCTGGCCGGACACATTTGGCTCTCTGTGCTGAATTTATCCTCATTGTTTTGTGCTCTGCCTGGTAAGTCGCCCCAAGGAGCATTTGTGTGATGAGAGATTTCCTGTCTAGGGTTTTACCTTTGTAACGCTTGTGTTCTCTGTGTACCTGCCCATTGTGGCAACAGCAGAGCAAGCTGTAGGAAGAGAGTGCTTCTCAACCATCAGAAGGAGGAGTTGAGGTCCTCAGACTTGTGACTGAGTTGCTGAGTGATTTTTTGGCTCCGTCTTGATAGCTTGTGAAGTAGAATAACCTCAGGACGAAGTTAACATACTTTCTGGTTTTCAGAGGAACTAGGGGGTAAGATTTGATTCACTAGTACTAGTAAAGCTTGGTGAGACCTTTGCATAAAAAGAATTGCAGAAACAATAGCAACATGGCCGTTAACTGAAGAACAGTACATATTTTGCACTTCTGCAGTGTTCATGAAAAAAAAAAAAAAAAAAAAGAACAGGGGGCTTCTTTAGTAAATAAGAGAACCTAGTTTTCAGGCATCATTAACAAAGATTAAAATGTAAAGCCTCAGCAATGTAAATGCAGGGGTTTTGCATTGCTGTGGTAATTAAATTGCTGCAGGGAATGGGTTGCAGGTCCCTAAATTAGGTTTCTCCAGTCCTAGCTCAGGTTGGATCAAAGAGATCCATAACTCATCTCCACCATGTGTGTTCATCTGCCTGCTCTGTATATCCCTGTGTGCCTCTAGGATAAAATCTGCCTCCATTTCGGCCAAAGCTTGGAGCCAGTCAGCTCTGTTCATTAGCAGCTCCAGAGGTATCTCATTTCTCTGTCTAAGGACCAAAGAAGCTACAAGAAAAAATTGCAAAAGATTTGGGGAGCAGGAATCCACGGTGGACACAAGGAGCATTTTGTTTAGTGGTTTGCTAAATAAATAAATAAATAATAAATAAATAAAGCTGGCCTGAGAGATGCTTGGGTGGAGTTGCAAGTCCTTCCTGGGCTG
Source organism: Oxyura jamaicensis (assembly GCF_011077185.1). Lineage (NCBI taxonomy): Eukaryota > Metazoa > Chordata > Aves > Anseriformes > Anatidae > Oxyura > Oxyura jamaicensis. The sequence continues at coordinate 25,548,222 of NC_048897.1, forward strand.
GAGCTAGCGGCTGGTTACATCCCCAGCACACCCTTCCTCTTTCCGCTGGTGCCAAGGGGAGACAAGGGGGCTGCCAGGGGTGATGAAAGAAGCCCGTTGTAGGGTGGACCTGAAGGGAGCTCCCCCCCAAAAAGTTCACACCAGTGCTTGGTTTTGATGGGTTTAGGGACCCTACTGAGTGCATGGTTTGCTTGTGCCAGAGCAGAGTTCTAGGCACTGTGTCAGGATGATGAATTTTCTTCTTGCTAAGGTCAGGGTTCCCTGCACCTTTGCCTGGAGCAGCTGGGGCTGGCTGGGGTGGCAGGGAGACTGAGGCCAGCCAGATCAGGGCTAGGGGAGGTGCTGTGTGCTTACCCTCTTAAACTGACCATCCTACAACCCCTGTTTGAACAGGCACGCTCTAGAAATAGCCGTGCAATTATCTGTCTCATGCATCAACTAAAAGTCAAGCAGACTTGACAGCAAATGGGACCAAGCCGTAAATGAACTTGCACTGTGTGACTTCATAGGTCAACAGGACAGGGAGGGGAGAAAAGGGGGAGGAGAAAGAAAACAACAACTTAGAGCTTTGTTTCAGGGCCATTTCTCTCTCTGCTGCAGTCAGACAGGTTCCTGCTTAAATCAGGCAACTCCATTTCTCATTCTGAATGAATCACTGCAATTCTGAGACAGAAATAATAAAGGAACTGTCTGTCTGTCTTCTGCTCTCCTACACCTTTGCCATTCTCTGCCACCCAAATCATTATGACAGCTCATCTGTGGCTAATAATTGGCATTTGCCTTTTGCAGGACTAAGGATAAAGAAGCTGCCTCTGTAGGAAGCAGTGTGACACATTCCCTCTTGCGATGGGAGCATCCCCTAGCATAAGGTGAGAAGATGGATTAATGATTTCTGGGCACTTATTTCTAAGGACGCAGGAAGCAAAGTGCTATACACCGCTTTATACTTGAGAGAAAACGATGGCAGAGTGAGCCATCACTCCACTCTCCCAGAGCACTTCCTCCCAAAGGAAGGGAGGGATGGGACATATATATTAAATCATCAATAATCGTTCTCAACCTTTCTTGCGATTTTGTACGGACATCCCTTTCTGCAAAGTGGGTAGCTGTGCTCCAAACTATTGAGCCGAGCCTCCACTGGCATGTTGTGTGGCAGGCAGCAAGCAGCATGCCCAAACGGGCAGCTCAAGACATACTCTGACTGTAGAGGAGGCCACAGCGTTGGCCATGGTGCTCTCTTTCAGTTTCAGCGCAGGAAGGGCTGGGTTAATATTGGGAAGAAATTTCCTTGGGGCATCTCTGGGTAATCTGCCCATGTCAAAAGCAGGCAGGTCTGTCAGAAAACACAGAAAATGGGCATGACGGAAGACACAGAAAATGGGTATGTCATCTGCTGACATCTGCAGCATTTTCTTAAAAGAAAGTGGGTTTTATTCTAGTTTTCCCCTTCTTGTTCCTTCCCAGACTCTCTGTTTACACACACGTACTACAGGCATCTCTTGAACTTGCAGGCATGCAGAGCTGTTTCTACCCTTTCTAAGCTCCTCTGGAATAAAACAGGGGGAGGGGAGGAGACAGGATGAACTTTCACGCAGCATCCATATCATATTTGCTCAGTCATGTCACAGACAATGTATGTTTTATGAACTACAGAAACAACCTCTGTGATCATAGCATGCCCTCTGCTTTTTTTCTAGCCTAAATGAAGCCCACCAAGTGTACAGAAGGGTATGATGGGCCTGCCTGTGAAAGCTGGGGATGGTGCTTCTTGTAAACCCAAGCAGCATCTTCAGTTCTTATGTTCCTTCTCACTCAGTGCTGGACAAGCTGATATTTGAAGAAAGCACTGCCCTGCTTTTAGGATGGGATGCAGAACATGAATAATGGCTCTTTGTGGCCACTGAAGATCTGTAATACTGGAGGAGAAATAGCACCCATTGCTACTGTCTGGTATCGATGGCTCAAGGGCTATTTTAATGGGGGATGAACCTGCTACTTGTTTTAGGCTTGGTGGAGGCAAATCCTCCATTCATTTTCAGGAACAGGGAACAACCTAGCTGCTGAAATGCAGCCACACATCGGTAAATGCATACTTGCTGTCTAGTAAAAGCTCCTCTGAAAACTTATTCTGAAAACCAGTAAGCATGTCATAGGTTTCAAAACCACCGGGACTTGTTCTGTCACCTGACCTGACTTAGAAGCGTGCCAGGAAGGAGGCAGGTACCAGATTTTGCAAACGTAGGGTAGAGGTATCTGTTCCCAAAGGCCCTCAGGAGCAGTGCCCACCAGAGGAGACCTCCTGCTTGCTGCCGTGCTGCCGCCCAGGGGCAGCTCTCAGCAGCCTGGCAGAGGGGGGCAGGCTCCTGGGCACAGAAATGGCTCTGGCCATGCCCTGGGTCAGCATCCAGATATATCTGGGGAGACAGGGCCTCGTGGCAAAGTCCTCTCGCAGAGGCAGTGCTCCTGTACTGACCTCCTTTAGAAAACTGACATTAATGCTTGACAAATTCAGGATATTAATACTCCTCATTTTTCAACAGCTGGGAGGCAGAAAAGTGTTGTTTTTGTTGTTGTTTTTGGTTTGTTTGTTTAAATGCTTTCAGTTAAAAAAAAAGGAAGGTTGAAAAGGGAAATCCATTTTTTTAACTAGCTCTTGCAGTATAAATGGTGACGATGACCTGCTGACAGCCCAGCTGTAAATAACAGTGATAGTATTTGTTAGCAAGGTCATGTTTACTGAGACTTAAAATTAGTTAGCAGACTTATCTCACAAGGTTGCTAAAGCCTATGACATCTTTCAGGGAGCGGAGAAGTCCTATTTTTAGCATTTCCTCTTTCTAAAACTTAGTTCCTTTTTGGGGAGCTTTGTTCTTCCTTGCCCGGGCGGTGCTGATTTCCTCCCTGCTTTCTTACCCCCGTACTCCTAACTTCCCCTCCCCTAGCAGCACGGCGCTCTGTTTTGGTGTGACGTCCCCTCATCCAAATTTGGTGTCACATTCCGGCACCCTCATGGGCTAATGTGCCACCGCCGAAAATAAATGCTGCAGTGGCCTCTCCCAAATGCGTATGGACTCAGCTGGGTCTCCAGGACTTTTTATAGCCCTTCAGCTCAGTCCTATCTTTGGTAGCATCAGCATTTCCATAGCAACCAACTGTGATGTCAAAGTAACATGTTTTTTGGTGAGAACAGCAGGAAGCGGCGAACCCTTCATAAGCAAAGATCCAATTTTCATGCAAATGTCTCTCAAAATGTCTGCCAACCGCTGTTTATACTCCTAATTCTAATTACCTCACTGTTACCTCGCTGTCCCCCATCTGTCATGCCCACCTGCTGTCCCCTCTTCAGTTAGGTAACGCAGTGTGCGCTTCCTTAGGGGAATATCTGAGCACTGTGGAGGAGAAAGGTGCACTCCTTTCAAAGCAGAGGAAGCAGTCATAGGAATGGAAGAGATGTAGCAGTAGCATGTTAAAATAAAATAACACTACTTTTATTTATGTATTTATTTATTTATTTATTTATTGTAAACCAGAACTGGTGTAATTGGCCAATATCAGCTATTTCCAGCCTCTTACAGTTGTAGATATTTTTTTCCAGTGGATGAGTAGGTTGCAAGTGATGAGAATCGAGCCTCCTGACACGTGTTTTTTGGTGGTACTTTTCAGGACCTCTTATAAGCAGGCTCTCCAGGGCTCTGCAGCCCATAGCTGAAGAATCATGGGTTCATATACTATACGGACAGCTCGTAAGGGAAAGAAGCAAAGAAATTAGTTTTTAAGTCGCAAAGGCTGCATGCTAACTGGATCTTAAATAAACCCTCAGGACCACAGATTCTGCCTTGCCCTTGTCAAGCTGCAGTGCTGCCCCTGTGCATGTCACCTAACCCATAAGACAGCAGTGAGCGGTGGGGGTTTTCACTTGTAATAGGATCTGTCCATCTTTATCTGCAGCACTGCATATTCTTTGGACCAAAACACTCACGTGATGGAGACTGTCTCGTGGTGTTAAGGATTAACCCTGTAATTTGTGACAAGTTTGATTTGTAGGAGAGAGTTCTCCCACTACCAAGGGTGGGAAAAACAACATATTGTAACTTAATGCTGCAAAGACTAGAGTTTATCTACTCAGAGCATTCCTACACGTTACCTGCTCTGCTGGACTGATTCTGTTTTTAGGGTCCTTGCTTCATAGGGTGGCTGCAGTCTAAAAAGCAAGGTGTGCTGCAGGCTAGAGGATACGTTTGGAGATGTGAGACTGGGAGCTGGGAGGGATGCAGGAAAGCAGTTGCAGGTCAGGGCTGCAATGAGGTCTCCAGCCTGTCTGTCAAGTGAGAACATGAGCAGAGGGCTGGGAGTGCTGAAAATCAAGGGAAAGGGTAGACTCAAATATGGAGCAGCTTTTATTCAAGGAAGATTCCCTTGCATGCAAGTGAAGTAAAGAAGTGTGTCTTCTTTACCCACAGCAGTGAACGGGCTTTAGCCAATTCTAACCTGGGCAATAGAGAGTCAATCTACTCCTCCCTGCCCAGCCTGAATCAACAAAGAAATGAGTTTTCCTCCTCTTTAATTACTGGTACGTCACTGGCTCAATGGCAACTGAAAATGCACTGTGGTTTCTCTGGCTTCTAATTTTTTATAAGCATATACATATGAAACAGTGCTGAGAGGGGAAAATGAATTACTTACTCCATGGCCCTACAGAGAAAGCAAGATCACACAATTTCTCCATCTGTATTTACTACACGGGAAGGCACAAGCGGGACTCTTACTCATCTAGAAATTGGCTTGCAGACTGGCTTCTCCCAAAGGTTGTAAAGTGCAGCAATGGTGGGGGAAATAAAAGCACAAAGCCAGGCCTACATGCAGAAAAGAGGGCTCTGCCAGGCACTGGCTGCTGCCCTACATCCTTCAGTGCCATGTTGTGACAGTGGGGAGGACAGAAAATGTTAGAAATACTAACAGAAATAGATAATAAAGGATGGCATAAACTTTGCAAGCTAGTTTTTAAATTTCGTGGCAAACTGATTGTTATCCCAAGAAACCTTGTATGGGTTCTACTTTTTAGTTGAAATGTGTGCGATCTTTCATTTTTATCAAAAGAACTTGTTTAAATCTGTTGAGAAAATATGTATTTCAGTGACCTGAGAGGTCACACACATTCCTTCATGCATTTGATCAGTGTTTTAAACACCTGTACCACAGACCCATTCTAAAAAAAACATTTCAAGCTGTATATAGCAGTAAGGCCGATTAGCACTAGACATACTGCCTCATCATTGTAAGGGAGGCCAAAATAATGCTGCATGCTGATGAATTGGTGTAACCAAATCCCTCAGTTGCTAATCTGGGACCATATATCCCAAATCGATTCGTTCTCCGTCCAGCTTTGAACACACATCTCCATGCAAAAGTAGTGGACAGTTAGAAAAAGAGGCCCAAGAAATTAGAGCATCAGATGTCAGGGCTTCAGCGGACCAAATCTGGGAGTCATCTGCATTCCTGGTTAAAATCTGTCACAACTGCTGTGCCCTAGACTGGAGGCCAGGAACTTCATGGTCCTGAATACATGTTGTTTTCTCCAGCTGAGTCACTTCAGGTTGTTGTGCAATCACCCCAGGGAAATGATGGATGGAACAAGCATTCCTTCTCTTCCTAGTCAGGGTAGGAGGACTACAGCACTCTGGGACCATGGGTAGGGGAAAAGACACCCTCAAACCCCTATCTTGTGCTTCTGGGATGTCACCTGCAAAGGAACCCTTCGGTATTCCCAAAGATAGCCATCTGCAGGTCTTTCCCTTGGCAGAAAACCTCCACGGACCCCAGAGAGGGTTACTGACTATTGCCTGGCCAGAGAGCTTTCACAGAGGCCTGTGTCAGCCTAACCTCAGATTATGGCACTCAGACGAAGTGCCATGCTCTGTTTCTAATCCTGGAAATTTTCAGATTTTTTTTTTTAAAGACAGGTTTTCATTATCTTTAGCTTCTCCTAATGGCAAACTTGGAATTTCTGGATTTTGTTTTTTATCACTACTAGATCTGTGCAGCACTGTTGACCTGTGAGATGCAGAAGATCCTGTACCTCTGGAAAGAAGTTGCCAAAAGGTGGACAAAATCTTACACCTCAAAATGATGGGCCACTTTGGAAAGTTTGTTTTTGTTCTCTTTTTGGGGAAGGGAGACAATTTCCAAGGTAGCAGGTAATACAATAAAGTGCTTTGGGATCTTCAGGTAGATGATGCTGGAACCATGAAAGCTTTCAGGCTGGAGTAGGGGTCAGGTCTTTATAAATGCTCTTTTGGATAACAAAACCACTAATTAATTGGAACCACCTTTGTTTAGGCTGAAAACCAAATAGCTCCTACTGAAGCTGTGGGATTGCTCTAATGCCGGGACTTGCTGTACTACAGCATCTCTCTTTAGGGCAGAAGAAATCAACTCAGAGCAGAGTTTTATCCCAAGCCCCTTAATATGGTTTGGTACTGCCATCCTAGAGACACCCTAGACAAGCTCTGAGAGGAGTCAGCTCTTCCTCCAGCACACTAAGTAGAGTATTGCCTATAATGTTTCATCAAAGCTAATAACACAAAGGAGACCAGCTCAGACAACCAGTGCCTCCTCAGGGAAGGCAGCCAGGTAACTCCCCAAGGAGTTTAGAAAAGGAAACATCTGTCAGCACTCAAACAGCCATCATCAAACCCTAAAAGTTGCTCTCAGGCTGTCCAGACCTTCTTCATTTGCAATAACAGCAAGATTAGGCAAATCAGTACTCTCAAAACCCTTATTTCTGCCTCTCTCTAGGTTTGGTATTTCAGTGCTGGCAAGAATATTAGAAAGTATTTTTCCTTTTTATTGCCAGCACATTTAGGTCTATGAACTATCTGCAGAAAGTGGTCTTTAATAACCCCTCTACACTTTACCCTTCCAGTTGAAACCTTTGAATGAAATAATGACAATATTCTGCATCTCTATGCAGCAATGGGGAAAAGTTGTGGAAGAGCTATGCAAAATCATTTTCTACTTCTTGATCTGTGATTTTTGCAACTGCTCTGCAATGGCATATTCTGCATTAAAGAGTTTTCTTTTTAACAGTGTTAGCAATTGCCCAAGGGCTAGACATTATCTTCAGAGCACTAACTCATGTTCTGGTTCACATACCATGCCAAAAGTGGGGGGAAAAATAATCTGCTTATTTGAAATCCTTGATAAAAAATGTTGAGATTCTAAATGGCTAAACTTCACAGCAGATTCTCCACAACAAGAGCCAGCTGTACTTCACCAGAGTTACCTAGTCGTAAGGTGTATTACGGGATTGTGCCATGACCTGCATCTGGCTGGTGGTTTTGTGACCAGCCACTGGAAAGTTAACTTATGTATATATGTATAGTAGCATTTCAGATCTAACTTAGGCTTTTGTTTTTAAGGTATTATTTCTTTCCTTGTAGATAATGAAAACAATCCAGTCCCCCGGTGTTTATAGAGATACTGGAATTTAATTAATTTACTCAGTTATCAAAATTTTATTCATTTATTCAGCTAGCAAAACTGATAACAGCCATAGGATTTGTTGGTTGTACTAGATAAGGGCTCGAAGCAAAGTTTCAGTCCTGAATCTTTGGAAGTCTGGACAGAAAAAGGGAGGAAAAAAAGACGAGTTTGGAAACGGGCACTACCTCTGAATATTTATCCTAGCCTATGAAAAGAGAAAGGATATGTTTAGCCCTGTTGGTAGCAGAAAGGCAAGATGTAAAGATATTGCCCTCTGCCCGTACCCATTTCCAGATGCCAGGGTGATGCAAGGAGCTGAGACACCCAGGGAGATGGGTGCTTCCAGTGAGGTGGGAGAAAAGCCTTTTCCCAGTGATAAGAATGCTTAATGTTCAGAAACTGGTCCTCACCACCCCACTGACTGTCTGTGTACAGGCTGTGGGGAGACATTCCCTGCTTCCTTCCAGCTTTATAATCCCATGGGCCCGTCAATAAACAGAAGCTGCAGCACAGGACTAGGAAGCTGTTGTGGTGACACAAGGCCACTGCGAACACTGTCCCAAAAGAGAGTATTGCTTCAGGGGGAAGACAATATTGCTTCAGCCCCAACCAGAAATCACGGGTACAGCCCCAAAGCAGCACTAAGTATCCCCAAACACTGGCAAAGACGATCCATCACGGGATGCTGCAAGCAAGCTAGCTTGGGGTGTCCTGCTTACACATCACACGACAGGAGGAGTGAATTCTGCTGCGCTGTGGCAAGATGGCAGGAAAGCAAAGAAACTGTTGAAGACCAGGTAAGGGGACCTTAAAGCCCATCTAATTCCAATCCCCTGCCATGGGCAGGGACACCTCCCACCAGAGCAGGCTGCCCCTAGCCCCATCCAGCCTGGCCTTGGGCACCTCCAGGCATGGGGTCTCCACAGCTTCTCTAAGCGGCCTGTGCCAGGGCCTCACCCCCCCAAGTGAAGAATTTCTTCCTTATATCTAATCTAAACCTACTTCTTTTTCAGTTTAAGGCCATTCCCCCTTGTCCTGTCACCGCACCCCCTGACAAAGAGTCCCACCCAGCTCTCTTGCAGCTGCCTTTAGGCACGGGAATGCCGCTGTAAGGTCTCCCCGGGGCCTTCTTGTGCTGGGGGCACAGGAAGAACACGGATGCTTGGTATCCCCAAAGCACATTTATAGGAATCATAACAGAGATTTTCATGGGAAAAGTCAATATAAAACTGTCTTTGTGCATAGCCTTAATGAGAACAGACTTATTATTGCATCGATCACTGGTGTCTTCCAGGGACAGCTTAAACTTTTCTTAGCATTGACCACAAATTGCTTCAGTGCAGGATTTTCCACTGGAAAAAAAAAAAAAAAAAAAAAAAAAAAGGCAGTGCAGTTCTTCTAAAAACCTTAACCTGCCAACACTGGAAAGAATGAAGTCAGAGCTAAACTGAGGGGGTCATTGGGCCATCCTCTGTAGTGGGGGGCAGTGGCACACCCCACAGGGCCCTGAGTCCCCATCCTGTGAGCTCCATGCACTTACAGGGAAAGTGAGAGCCTTGATTTCAAGCCTGTGGATGGCCAGGCTTAGAGAGCATCTGGAAGGCAGCTTAAAAACAACTGCCACTGAGAATTGTCCCTGTTAGCAATCTCTCCAGGTCATGAAGTGGCAGCTGTAATTAAGGAGGAGCCCTGTTCAGAGCACGTCTGTCTTTCACAGGTGCCAGTTTTGCACCTCTCCACCTTTTATGTTTATTTCGGGGCTGCACAAGTTGGTGTGGCTTGTCGTTATTTGCTAAGCAGGATCGTTTTGCTTCCCACAGGAAATACCAGATGGTGCAAATTCTCTTTTATTGCTGAAGGGATGTCTCTGTTTGGGGGATGCCTGACACAGAAGGGCAGCCCTCCATCTCCCTTTCTCTCTGATGAGAGTTCTGCTCGGGGTGCCAGGCCTGGCATCACTGAGATGGCCTTCCCCGATCCTGTTGTTACGTTGCAAAGCCTTTCAGACTTTGGACTGAGCAGCTCCAGTCAGCAGATTGTGAATGACTCAAATGCTCTTCATCAGCAGATGTTGAACCTCCCCATTTCACTTTCCAGGAAGGGGGAAGAGATTGATTTATTCACTTTGCTGGGGTGGCAGAGGACAGAAGCGAACTCTAAAAAGGAACAATATATTCTCTGACATTTTTCAAATCCTGAGGCTTAATGCATGCAATCTGCCCTTCCAGGATTTCAGTCCTCTCATGAGTGATATTTTAATTTGCATCCAATTACAATTAGAGTGTGCACCATTTAACTTTCTAAGGGAACTCTGACAAGCTGACATGTGAGATGCTCCTCACAGCTTAGTGACAAACTGGTTGCAGAAAGCTATTGCAACTGTGTGTGCACGTGTTTATGGTTGGATCACTGCTTCTCAGGGAGGCCAAACAGCTCATCTTTGTTGTATATTGTGTGCTGCAAACTGGCGAGGGAGATTCTTCTTCTGCTCAAGGAGTGATAGAAGGGGGCGGAGAAAGGGAGAAGTCCATTGTTGGGAAGAAACGTCACGCAAATGCCCCACACTGCTGTGCTGAAGTGAAGGCTTGGCTTTATTGCTCATATTCACTTTTATTACAACAGCAATTAGAGGTATCAAAACTTTTGTTGGACATGGTGCAAATGTAATAAATTGCCCATCCCCACTCCTCACATTACTGATAATCTAACAACAGTAAGCAAACCTGAAGCCTCTAAGTGGCTGGGAATCTATCACTGTAGGAAGATGCAGATCACCGATCACCTCCCCCTTGCAGGCTCAAGCCTTTAACAACCACTTTGTGGCTGTATATGCTGGACCTTTTCCTTCCCCGAAGGCTGGCAATTGGTTTCACCACCTTGGTTTTTGTATCGCAGAACCTGCAAACTGCTTTTATCACCAGACAGCGCTTCCTGGAGCAGGAGAACAGGCTGAGGAAAAGAGGAAAGAAGAAGTCTCACCCATTTTTGCACACAGCGCTGCCTGAAGCAGCAGGCTCTGTGGCTGTATACCTGTGTTTTGTGTTCCCCAGCAGAAACTCCCAGTAAACATGCACTGTGTGACTTGTCCTGCAAGGGAGCAGTGACAACTCCCAGTCATGCAGAAGTGGGACTGGACTTTTCTGCTCCTCCTTGTTCCAACAAAACAGTAACATCCCAGTCCCCTATGCAGTGACTGCTTTTTCCTTTGAAAACTAGAGCAAACCAAATGTCTAAGCCATGATCCAGGGGCTCAGATCTGCAGAGCGACTTGCAGTCATGGCCACTGTTAGTAAGAGAGAATTGCAGCCAAATGGTTCCTGCAAAGTTAAACAAAGCCCTGATCTGTCTACAACAAAATTCCAATTTAAAATCCTGATTTGTAGGATTTTATGCTTCTATGAATAAAGCTAAAATGCAGACTATTGCCTAAATGTATATTTAGCAGAGGTCTCTGATATGGCTGTGAGCTTTTTTGTCCCTGGACACTTGACACTACTTGAAAAATAGGAGAGGAGCATGCACGTACCTGGGGATGGGGTTACACTGCTATGCTCTGCTCCTGCTGGTCTTCTGTCTTGGTCACCAGCTGGGGAGATGGCCTTAAAGCCCTCGTCACATTTATTCTCAGTGCTGGTACTTGCGTTTCATTAGGGGAGGCCAAGTCCTGTTCTCAAAGATGCGTGGACAGGATAGAAGGAAGCTGAACCTGATGATACAGGTACAGAGCCTTTTGGAGATCCTTTGCTCTCCCCCTTTAACAAAGGCAATGTGCTCCTTTTGGTTATGAGGAAGGCTTTAATGGGATTTTTAAGAAGGCCTGAAATCTTCTCTACTTTTGAAAAGGGAAATTAACCATTTTTTCCTCAGATTGTTTTTCTAATTATAGATAAAGCCAAGTGCCACCTGGCTTTTCCTCTGAAGTGGTGCAGAAGTGGGTGAGCTAATACCATTACATTACAGGCATCAACAACAGAACTCATTTGAGTAAGGAAAGGCACCTGCTTAAAAGCACGTTTTCTTTTGTCAACACTTAATTCAGACTTTAGACAAAAAGCTGGGAGAAAAGACTCCGAAAGTTTTGAGTGCATCTGATGCTTAGTTTTACCTTCCTCTGGCAGATCTACAAATAAAAGCAGGGGGAAAGGGCTATTTCTTGCTGCCCCCAGAAAGAAGCACCACAAAGACAATGAACTTAAGATTCTCTCTGGCTTCCTTTCTGCAGAAAGGGTGCCATCCGTTCATGGTTTTTTTTTTTTTTCAGTAATGAGCCGGTGTCTCAGCCAGCTCAAATCTAACTAGATAAAACTCAAGACTGATGAAATTGGAGCTTCTTCAGATAAACCCTTCAGGGAGCTTCATGGCTTTGCTATTGTTCTCAGTCTTCTCATGGCTATGAATTAAATCCTCTTGATATCGATACTGTTACCCACAGCATCTTTGCAGCTGGGCTGCCAGCCCTTTGTTTTGGCAGTCTGGAGCATTCAGGATGGAGGTTTATGAGGCACTTCCCTTGTTTCCAGCCTGTTTCCAGCTCCAGGTTTCTCAAGAAGGTGAGGGGTGTTTCTGTCAGCTGGGAAGAAGCTGTCTGGGTTGGGAACAGTCTCATCCCTGTGTCACACAGCACACCCCTTGCACTGTGAGGCTGCACATCTTTTTCTACTGCGATTTAAGTTGGGGTGACAGAGGTGCAGGAGGCCTGTCTGGGTGTTTCTCTGTGATTCCACTTGGCCTCCTGTTTGCCCTCTGGCTCCAGAGCCACTTTCCTGGCCTGATCCTGTTCAGAGGCCACATCAGCATCTCCCCACTTGGCACTTCCATAACGCGTATTTCACCTGGGAAAGAGATGAGAGCATGGGCGATGTCCTAGTGAAAAAGGCATTCTTCTGCTGGAAGCAGTCACCTCTGTGAAGTGGTTCACGCTGAACATTTCTGTCCCTCCCTCTAACAGGCTCAGATTTACTTGCAAGGCCCTTTAGGTCTCATTTTCTCAGAAGCCGTAAGCTCTCATGGCATAGAGCACCTCTGCAGTTCCTATCTACATCCTAGCCCCTGTCTTGCCTTTAGACCCTGGAATTCATGGCGCTAAGCTGATCAAAATCTCTGAAGAGTTCACAAGCTGCTTTTGCTGCACTTGTGGCTCTGTGCAACATTGGCTACTTTGCCATTTTGTTTGGGTGCTGCAAATGGAGCACTTCCTAAATGAGCCCTCCACAAAGTCTTGCAAGGGGTCACACTGCAGCGTGGTGGAGCCAGACCGGAACCCAGAGCCCAGAGAAGGGGCAGGGAAACCTCTCTTCTTGCACAGCAGTTCCCCCCACCCACTGGTCTCTTATCAGGGACTAAAGCTCGAGTCTTGCAGAGATTACAAATAGGGAACTGTTTGCAGTGAGAGCACAGGCAACCTCTGATAAGCTGACGTTTCCTGACCAAGCAATGCTTTGCCAAGCAGTTCCCTCCCCTGAGCTCTTTCTGTGCTTCTGTTTGCTGTGCCAACTGCTAGAAAATATTGTGTGATGGCATCATTATTTGCATGTTATTATTCTGTTTTTAATTTAAAGCAGCAGAGAATCCGAGGCAGATCTGCTGAGCTGGAACCTGGAAAGGAACCACAGGGAAAAGTGTCTGTTTGCTGCAGTGTAAACGGCGTAGCATCGATCCTGGCCTGTTATGGGACTGACCCCAGTCCTGTGTGGACTGCTTCCAATCATGTCTGTCTGTTTTCTCCTGCCAATCCATTAATATAAAGAGCAGAAAGGAAATTTAAACCATCCTAATCACTTTTCACTGGGCCACAGCTCTGCCTCTATCTGTGCACATGTTTTGTTGTTGCTAGCAGGTGATCATTGCTTATATAGAAAGAATTAAGAGTAGCTGGCTCTTTTCTCATAACATTTTCCCCAAGGTAAGTGGTGCAGCAAAGTACATGGAGTAAAAGGCAAAGCCTCCTGCAGCACTTAAGCTCAATTACATTGCTGCAGTCTCAATGTGCAGTCGTGTGCCACTGAGAAATGACCAATACGTGGCAAAGAATACAGGTCTAACCCTCCTGTCCTTAATGTTTTGTGAACTGGGGCTTTGAGCCCTGTGCAACACAAAGCCCTGCATCTGCTAGGGTGTAGGGATGGGGCTTTGCATGCAAACAGCAAGCGCTGGGCTCCCTGGGGGACTGAGCACAGCACACCTGGTAACTTTCAGGTAGGGTGTAAAAGGAAGGATGGGGATCCAGGCCTGGGAACATCTCCCTCAGTGGAGCCTTTGCTTCTGTCTGCAGCCACTTGCTCCTTCCTGAGGAGCATTTGTCTGCTCTATATCCATCCATGCTCCTCAGTCTGCAGAGCCTTTTTCTGCTCTGATTAACCCAAGACTGCCCCTTGTATCTGACACTCAGCGGTGTGGTGCCTTTTGATGGCCTTCAGGTGGAAAAGCCTTGGCTTTTCCAAATCCTCCTGCCCCTGTTCAGGAAGGTAAATAAAGACTTCAGCATTCCAAAATGCTTCAGCTGGGAGGTCAGTTAGCAGGAGCCCTTTTAAAAACAACAAGAACAACAACAACTAAAACAAACAAACAAACAAAAAACAGACCAGAATAAGGTGGGTTTTAAGCTTTTGATTATACTGGAAATGTGACAAGAAGGTTAGCAGGAATCTGCCAGACTGGGCCGGCCCTAATGCTACCAATTTAAAAGAAGGCAGACAAGTTTCTCCTGTGTTTTCAGCACCCAGTCCTTTGTGCAGCTTGGCAGCTCCCACTCAACCTTGCCTATTTCACAGAGCACACATGATCTGATGAGGTGAAAGGGAGCTTTACCCTGCTAGTGCAGCAACTGTTCTCAACCAGGGACAAAGCATGGCCAAGGTATGGGGAGATTTTGATGCTGTATGGGGAGCTGTGGCACCTGGGTATGGGGCAGCTCTTTATTGCTACCCAGGAAAGGAAGACACAAGAAAGCAGAGTTCTTGCAAAATCCTGAAACACTGATAAGTTCCTATACTCCACAGAGGCAATAAAAGGATATTAAGTAGAAATCATGACAGATAAATGATGAAAAGCTGTGGCAGGACTTAAACCTAGTAGAAGAAGATACCTGGAGGAAATTCCACCATTGGTTCCCTGGGTATATGTGAGCATCAGGAGACAGAAATGGTGGGGAAGATTCATTCCTGACAAGAAGACACCTAAAAAAGAGCGTGAGAACAGAGCATGCCTGGAGTCCAACTTCTCAGCGTTTTCACAGTCTCCAAGAATGTATAGTTTAGGGACTATCTGAGCCAAGTATGGCATCTGTGCCCTGGTGGCTTTGTCTGCCTTGAGCCTGTCTGGCCTTTCCTGTCCAGCATCCCCCACGTCCTGTGGTGAGCAGTTCTGCATCCTCACTACCCATCCTGTGAAAAGCCACCTCCTCCTGAATGTTTTTAATCTGCCACCTCTTATCTTCATTTGAGCCTCCTGAGTTTTTGAATCAGATGAGGCAGTGGTTAGTTATCTCCTTTAATTTCTTCCATGCCATCTCGAGCCACTTATATCTTGTCAACAGGAGTAGGGTGGCTGCAGGCTGCAGGCCATGTGCTCTCATCACTGCAGTCAGTGCTTTGGTAGTAGGCTCTGCGCCCTCTTTCTTCCTTCAAAACAACTGATTTGAGTAATTTGATGGCACAGAGAAAAAGAGATGGAGGTACCCAGGCAAACATTTATCTTTAGTCTTGCAAATGCTAGACTCTTCCAGGAAAAAAAAATAAAAAATAAAAAAGCTACCAGCACTGCGAAAACATGGCATTTCTTGCTTCATCCCTGGCTGGCTGGTTGCCGGGCCATCTAGGCAGATCGAATCCCATCATATCTCATTGCTTGCTTTGACCTGATGCTGAAAAACACAGTTATTCTGTCCATGTTCTTACCTGCTACCTATCTTCTGAGCCAGCCTGTGGAAATTCAGTTTGAGACAGGAGGTGATATGCAGCTCTGCTTTTCTCTCCTCTGCAGAGATGGCCATTTCTTAATATTTTATTTATTATTTATTTATTTAAGCCAGGGCTTTTGGAAAGTAACCCCTACTCTCCCCAAAATGCTGCTTGAGAGCTTGTGGAGATACAAAGGCTGTGGTCTCTGTTTTATATGCCGCTGGAGTAGGCTGTACCTCTCTGCCTTCTCTCTGCCTGTTTGTTCTTTAAATTTTACTCTTCCACTCTTAATGTGGCCCTGGAAATAATTCTTTCAGACAGCTAGTCCCCAGCAGCTTAGAGGATACTATTGCCTGCACAAGAGCAGCTGGACCCCCCTCTGCATGCCTGCAAGGCTAAAATGTGGTGATTATTTCATTGCAGAAGATGGGAGGGGAGAGACCCATGGTGGCTGTCCAGACTCAGTGCAGAACAGCTTCACCCCTGCTCCACTGCATCTCCTCTGCTGTTCTGAGGACCTGGCCAGAGTGTGTGCAGCTCGGGACCGATGCAGGTGCTGCCTGGATGCCATCACTTCTGTAAGAATGGTTGGTAGGAGGGAAAGATGTAAGTAATACCAGGACTGTGGCAGATACCATGAAAGGTGGTACCAAGGGACAAGGAAAAACGCAGCATCAAAAGCATGTAGCACCTGCAATTATCTAAGAGAGGGAGCATAGAAGAGCTGTGTCAGGAGCTCTGCAGGGTGAAGGATGCCAGAGATGCTGGGAGATGCACTTCCCATCCTAGAAGCAGTAAAGCCAGGGCTGTGTATCCTTTCTGAAACACTATGTGTAGTCACACTTTTTTTTTTTTTTTTTTTTTTTTTCCCACCTGGATTTATCCTTTGCTTTCAGAGGTAGGAATATCACTGCTGCTAGAGCAGAAAACGTATAGATCCCAGGTAGGTACAATAGGCAAGGGAAAAGCCCCACATATGGTGCAGGGTATTGAGCACAGGCCACAGAAACTGTCCTTTGAAGATGGCCCTGGCATCCTTCAGTCTTCCCCAGAGCTCTGCCTGGTCATGAATCTTCTGCCAGGCCCTGCCTTGGGGAGCGAGAAGGTCCTCAGGGACTGAGGGAAATTTGCTCTTGTGCCATTGCAGACTGTTTTCTATTCACTCCCCTGGCTTGGCTGTCTGCTCGGCCACCAGGAGCCCAAGCCACCTGAAGTAGCTCCCCTGTCTGACCCCATCCTTGCCTCCCCCACACTCTCACCCCTTCCATCCCTACCCTCCAGCTATGTTTGTAAGTGCAAGTGCAGACCCCAAGAGTGGTCTGTGATGGTCTGCACGGAGACTCAGGGACTGCTTGTAGTGTTATCCCTTTCCAGGTCGCTCCAGCTCCTGCTCCCAAACACTCCCATTTGCTCCTGTTCACCAGCAGGCAAGTGGAACCAGCATGTGGCGAGGCCAGTAGCTCTTTGGTGTATCCCAAACAAGAAAAAGCAGTTTCCATCTCATAACTGCAAATGAGGGCTTTCTGCCCCTCTGTGCATCTCCCTCCGCTCTGGCAGCCAGCGCTGCTCCTCCCTGTGCCTGTATCCTGACAGGGAGTGCAGGCTGGGCACAGCCACGTCCCTGCAGGACAGGAGAGGAGGCACTGCAGATATATCTCAGCAGCCTGCGCTCCTCCTCCCCTGCCCGTAAGGCTGCTAAGCAGCATCAGCACAAGGGAGCTTTGAGCTGAGCTGTCACAACAAGAGCAGGAAGCAGCAGAGAGAAAGATGCGTGGGGGACATCGTGCCCTGCAGCGTGGGACCCAGCAGAGAGCAGGCAGTGACCCAACCCACCAGGAGGCTCCCAGAGCAGAGCCCCCCACGCTGTGAGCGTGTTTTATATAATCTCCCTGGGATGGTGTTGGCATGTTGTGGAGGGGGGAAGAAAGCAAACCTCAGGAGGAAAAACGTTTCCTTGTGCTAATACCACAATAAAGGAAGGGGAAGATGGAGGTAGTGCCCTCCCCTCATGCTCCTTCCCAAAGGGAAGGTTCAGCATCTCTTGCTCAGCTTTCTCTGCTGTCCACATTATCCAGCATCCACTGCTCTTGATGGGAACTGTTAAAAAAGCTTTGGATTGGACCCATGTCAGCAGGAATCTGCAAAAGCTGACAGATGAGGTGGGAAATGCCAGCAAATCAGTGGTGCCCTCTCCTGCCTGCCCCATCATTCATTATTGGTTTGAAGCCAAGCCTTTTCTGCTTTTATAGATTTTTTTTCCAAATACCCTTTTGTCTCTCCTCAAGTCCTACCCCGGAAAAGCAAAACTTAGAGCATCCTCCCAAAGACCTCTTCTCTTGCAGCAGTTTGCAAGCCACCGCACTTACATAAGAGTTGGCACTTTTCCCCTTCTGCCTCCCATTTCCTTCTAACACTCTTTAAAATCTTGCAGACTCATTTATTTTCTCCCACGTGATCCTGGCAGAGACTTCCCTGCTCTCTATTTGGCTGAGGTCTGAGTGGACCCTGCACTCACCTGTCCTGCACCAGCCCTCCTTATGGTGCCAGGTGGACTTCTTCTGTCTGCAGTGCAACCTAATTTAACCATATTTGCAGCTGCTTGGTATGCTGGGCTGTACAAAACCACATCGGTGTGCAGTGGGACACATTTGATTCACATATTATTCAGCTCTAAGGCTCGTAATTCCACCAGTGGGGTCCTGCAGCAATGAATCAGTCTCTGACACAGAGGGACACCTTGCCTGCAAACTTAAGAGTAAGACGTGAATTCGTCAGGTTTGGGTATTTATATGCATATATATGTATATATAAACCAGCTAGGACTTTAGTTATTAGTTTCCAGCAAGTGGTCACATTTAAAAGGAAAAGGAGACATTTTGCCACTGATTGTAGTAATTATAAAATGAGAGAGTGATGCAGGTTTAGAGGTCCTGGTTGTTTTCTAGGAGGCAGAGAGCTAACTCTCCCTCTCATGTGTGAATACAGAACAGTCTGCAGTGAAAAAAAAAAGCAAAACCACGTTACTCTGCATATTATTCACCCATGAGGTACCTTTGTTTATGTAGAGATTACGAGCAGTAAATTGTCCTTCATAATCCCAGCAGCGAACGCTGCAGCTTAAGCTTTGTCGAAGGTTGTCTTTTGCTGTGGTTATTTCCATCAGAGAAAAAAAAAAAAAAACTGCTTAAGAGGGAGTGTGATTACCTGTGACACAGCACTAAGATGGATGGCTCCAGGAGCAACCGATTACACCTGAGAAAACTCTGCAGGCTCGAGATAAAGCGAAATAAGGGAATCTCTGACCTTGTGTGTTTTGTGCATTTTTCTGTCAGCCGATGCTAAATGCACATTAGTGAACAGCAAAGAGGGAAGAGGCTGGCTGGCAAAGGTCAGGACTCCCACTGATCTGGCTGTGCCCTTGCCTGCAAGTTTGACAGTGTTGTTGGAGCCCTTCGAGCCCTTCTGTTTCCCTTTGGCAGCCGCTGAGATCCAGCCCCGAGGAAGAGACCTTGCTAGCTGAGCTAGAACACGGTCGTATTGTAATGCTGCTGACTCAGCTAGTTTACAAGGGTCAGCTTTGAACCCAACCTACCTGCTAATTTTCCTTCGATGTCTGGGGAGTTGGAGCATGGGGACAGACCATCTGTCACGCCCGAATCAGAAGACATACTTTAAAAGTTTGCTCGGAAATTAAAATATTCGTAGGCTAGGGGTCAAACCTCGGACTCTCTTACACTTGAGTAACCCCATATGGATTGGCATTGGCAGGAACCAGCAACCTCTAGGGCACGCAGACGTGCTGCATTACACATCTGAAATGCATGGCCATGCATGAAGATTGCCAGAGTCAGGCAGAAACAGCTGCAAAAAGCAGCACCAGGTTTTGATGGAATACGTGCTGACTCCCACCGGAGCAGAAACAACACCCATGGGGAGGAGGGAGGGCTGCCCTTCAGGTGACCTAGCTTCCTATGGTCAAATGACCGCTTTTCCTGCCAGCTTTTGGCAAAAAGAGAAAAGCTTTTTGGCCTCAGCAAAGCAAGGCCGCAAAACCTAGGCCCCAGGGGCACCCGCAGGGATTTCACATGCTGGGATGAAGCGATCGGGACATGAGCTGCATGGGGGGAGAAAACATTTCTGAGAGCACACCAGAATTTGTCCGCCACTTGGATTTGGGGCTTCTAGCCCTGCTCTTACACTGCAAGTCCAGGAATTGTCAAGCTGTGGGGTGGTTCCCAAGAGACATTTGTGTGCTGATTTTTTTTTTTTTTCTAATATAGGTCTTGGATGTCCACAAGGGGGTTAATTAGGGATCAAATCACTGTTCTGCACAACCTACAATAGTTGCTGGATGCAGAGAGCAATAAAAGTCTTAGCTCTGCTGTGACTTGGTCATGAAGGACTGCTGCTTTATGTGGTGGTGGTAGGAAAATGTGGCTGGGAGGAGGTGTTTTACAAGACAGGTGAGAGCCTGGCTGGAGATTTCAATAAGCCTTAGAGGTCTGGAAGGGGCTGGGGGATGTGATGATATTCATACTAAGGGTAGCTTCCCTATGGGGCTGCTGAAGCGTGGGGAGCAGTGTCTGGTTGCACTGCCTGGAGGTACAGCGGGGCTCAATCTAGCCTGAATTTGCTGCTTTTTGTTTAGGCCTGTGGAAGGCCTTGTGTCTCTTTACTTCCCTTTCAGATGTGTTCATTTGCCTAATGCTGTGTCTTCCAACTGGCCTTGGATTGATCAATGCTAAGCAGTATAAAATACTAAGTTTTCCTCCCCTAAAATGTAGCTCTCTGCTGGTTACTGTGGGTTACAGGATACAACCTGACTTGTTCTTAGACTTTTTTTTCTCTACCCTTAAGGATCATAAATCTGTATTACTGCTAGTAGGTGACAGCTGAGATATCTAAAGACTTTTTGATTAAGGAGCTGGAAACCCACACCCCCAAAGCCCAACTGCATGACTGCAAAATAGTGGAGTTGACAAAGCTGCAGATGAGTCAGGCCCAAAGCAGCTGGGTTAATTTCCAAACGCTCCTCTCCTGCAATTCCTCCTCCTTTATATCTAAGGTTCCTGGCTGCCTTGATGAGAGTGATTTTGATTAATGGTAGAGAGCCCTGTGAGAAGACAAAATCAGTGCTGAACCCTAGAGGTATAAAGAAACAAATGCTGTTTTTTTCTGAGGTTTTTATTTATTCCAGCAGTGTTATGGTGGAAGAAAAGCTAGGGTAGGAGGGCTGGTTCTGGTGACTCCTGGAGCAACAGGCATCCCTGCTGGCAT
The DNA here is from genome assembly GCF_011077185.1 of Oxyura jamaicensis. Classification (NCBI taxonomy): domain Eukaryota; kingdom Metazoa; phylum Chordata; class Aves; order Anseriformes; family Anatidae; genus Oxyura; species Oxyura jamaicensis. Next base: position 25,568,879 of record NC_048897.1, read on the forward strand.
CTGGTCAGGCAGCCTCTTACCTTCTTTTTCTGTGAAGAGGGGAAGGTTTGACTCAGGATTTTTTTTTTTCCTCTCTTTTTCTCTCTCTCTCTCTCTTTTTTTTTTTTTTTAACAAATCTGTATCTCCAAGTTGGCTCCTGCAGTCTTCAACAAGAGGTAACTTCAATGAAACTTTTCAAATTTTACTATTTTGTGGGGATTCCCTTTTGTTGCATCACGGTTATATGTTTTGTGCCTCCTCTTTCTCAGTGGGGGGTACCAAAATCGTTCTTCCTTATTGACTCAGCTCATAGGAGTGTTAGAGAATAAGAGCTTTGTGTCCCACAGGCCCCATGTGTACTGGAGGGTAGGACTATAAACCTAACTTCCCGAGGAAGTCAGAGCAGCAAATATATAGCTGAGGATTAAAAGGGAGTACTTGGAATGAGAACATCTGTGTGAGCCTGCTTTGATGGGGAGGTGCAAGCTGCTTGGAGAGGCCTGGTGGATGGTGCTCATGCCATAGTAACTTAGGAGGACCTGTGAGACAAAATGATGCCCGGACTAGCTCATTCTCCCGTCTTCTATTCACAGTGCTTGAATGTGTCTCAGTGCTGGTAGAGGAAGAGAAGCAGTAAAATAGCTCGTCAGTGTGGACAATGCTCCTTTCCCTTCAGAAGATCAGACCGCCTCCTCACCTATAGGTCTAGCCTAGGAGTTTCTTTTCCCTTATCCCTCTGTGTACTGAACAAACCCTTGGACCTTCACCAATGCAACTGTGCTCTGCCCTGCTGCACCTCCCTGCCAGGAGCTGGTCTAGCCAGCCACAGCCCCATTTGTGCCCTGCTGATATTATTGCACAGACAGTGCTGCTGTTCCTCTCAGCTTCCCCAAAACCATGCTGGGAGCCTGTGATCCCAAGGCCTTCTTCTCTTGGGGCTCTGCCACCTGTGTTGAGAATGCCTCCAGTCCCGGGAATAAATGGTATGTGCATGTGATCCTTCTATAGGGAGTATATCACCTGCAGTATGCATGCAGGCAAAACTGAGATACAGGAAAAGCAACGTTACCAGTCTGTCTAGGGGAGCAGGGTCCAATGGCACTCATGCACCTCCACATTCAGACAGGTAACCCTCAGAGAATGCAGTGACATACAGCTCAAATTAAACTTAATGTGAACCAAAAAGAAAAAAGAGCAGCTTGGCTACACAAATCATTGGCAAAATGAAACCAGTTTGAAAGCCCAGCTGGGAAAATATGGCCAATAACAATTTTAATTCTCATGTGATGAGTAATGTCTCCTGGCACCTAGCAAGCAGTTGACATCAAGCTAGCAGAAGTCAGAAAGGACACTAAATAATGCCATGTTCTGCCATGACGTCAGCGGGTGATAATTCTGGAGCCTGCAAGTAGACATCAGAAGACTAAAGATAATAACTCACCCTTTCTGGTACTCCATGGGTGGGCGACTGGGGAGCTGGTCTTGGCAGCAGGGGATGCTGCCCAGTCGTGCAGTGTGACTGAAATCCCCGGGTAGTGAGAATTGTACAGTCAGCTGAGTGGAGACTTATTTGGGAATCAGATGGTTTAGGTTTATCTGGCCATCCATGGCAACAGACTGTTTTTGTTGGCTAATAGGCTCTACAACCCTTTTAAAACATTTACCTTTGTTATCGAATGTGCTAATCAGCTGAACTTCAAGTCTCCAACCTGAAGGAGGATCTTGCTGTGAAAATTCTCTCTCTTGGTAGTCCTGTGGTAGAGGTGAGATGGTGGGAAGTTGGGAGAAGTACAGAGAAGAGAGATGAGGCACAGTGAAGTGGCTCCAACATGCTTTAATTGAGCTGTGCTCATGCGTTGTGTCTGTGTTGAGTGCCTGTTTTCTGACAGCCAGGCATGTCTGAGGTATCTCAAACTGGCAGCTGAAGTCTTTCATCCTTTTGAAATGCTTGGCATGAAAGGTGAGTGGGAGATGATAAAAAGATGTCTGTAGCAGCTTTGGGAACCAATCTCGGATCTGCTGAGTCTTGAGTTGGTGTGGTGGGCAAAAATTATACCATTTGGCTGATTTCTGGAAATATTACGGGATTTACTGTGGCTGCTGTAAAGACAAGCCCACCCATGGGCCTGAGAAGGCCACAGACAATCCCCAAAACCTTGCACACAGGCAGTTATGCTCACACACAACACGGAGCAGAGCTACTTGATTGAATTTGAGTTTTAGTCCAAGTCCTGTGCATTGCTGAGGGTGTTGTGTGATAGATATTGGTATCTACTGCATCCTTTTCTCATGGTATAAAATTACACCTGAATGCAGCATTACACCATTTCAGCACTGCTGGGGCTGCAAGAAGCCTGGCGTGCTAAAGGTACACTAAGGAAAACAGTGGCTAGATTAGAGGTTGTGGGAATCTCACCATTGGGTATCCATCGCTCTGCCCTTCCCACTGCTTTCAGGGTGAAGGTAGCTTGATAAGGAAAAAAGGAAAGACCCCCAGAGTCAGAACTGCATCGTATCAGATTTATGCCCAGAACTGCTGTCTCCCAGTGGTGCTGCTTGCAAAAGATCAGCCTTCAGCAGTTGGTTGAGGTTTTGAACTGAGATCATCTCTGAATCACAACTGCTGCTCTTGCAGACTTGTAAAGGAAGGTGCATCACGGTAGTAAGCACAAGACCTGAGCAATACCTTTCTTTGTGGAAGATACTCAGTGAGCAAAGTGTTTTCCTGGTCTCTTTTAGAGACTTTTGCCCTTTCAAAAGGAAGGCTGCAATGAATACGATTCTGTGAAATGTACTTATTTCTTTGAAGGGTGCTAGCTCTCTCTTGCAGGAACTCCAACTTGCCTTTCTCATTCTGCTCTCTAGTCTATTAAACCAGAAATCATATGTAGGAAGTTAAAAACTGCAGGAAGTTAAAAACTACTAAAAATGGTTGGCAATCTATTAAAAAAAACAAGAGTTTTATCTAGCATTTTTGGTAATTGTGCAAACTTTGTGGAGTATTTTCTAACTTGCTTGGTTTGCTTAAGGTTTGATGTGGCTTGAGTGATGTACTGAAAAAAACAATTGCTGCACTTAGTCATTAATGAGTGAAGGGCTGTGTATCTCATTCTGCTAACATGCCAGCATAGACAGATTTTTTTCAGTGTGTTATGTTGTTACTCAACACATTGTGCAACCACTTGGGGTTTAGAAGGACTGCACCCAGTACCTTATTAATTCAAATAGCATGGTGCCAGCCCTGGATCAAGGGGAACTAAGGACCTCATGCAGTTTCAGTGGTTTGTTTGCATTGTTTTCTATGCCAGCAGCTGTGAACATTCTGTATGGACAAAATTAGTGATGTAATTTGCACTTTTTTTTTTCTGATGATCAAAAGACCAGAGAAGAAGTGGCATTTGTCCATGTTGCTTCATACTGATAGAGGAAAGAAGCCTTCAAGTATATTTGTTTTCTTAAGGGGTTTTCTTTCCTGATGTGATTATGCATTTTTTCCCGTGCTTTTGCAATATCACAGATGTCAGGTCCTCTCTTATTTCTCACTGTTGATGGAATACTTGGAAAGTACCAAAGAGGGGACTAACGTACAGATATGACTCAAGTCTCTAAACGTGATTGCCAGTTGCCAGCCCTGAATAATTCCCAGGTTCCTCTTCCTGTGCTCTCCCTATAGACACCTCTAGGATATACAGACCTTTGATATGAGCCCCCACGCCAGCAGCACCACCTGCTCCCACCTTACCTGCTGCCCTTTCTCTTGGCATGAAATGTCTAGCTAGTTACTGGCCCCAAGGACCTAACAGCTGCTGAACTGGATTATTAACCACAAGGAGAGGAGCTAGAGAAATAGAGACTAGTCACTTATGTGTATTTTTTCCCCTTCAACTGGGGAAAAGTCATGAGGTTAAAATGCAAGAAAACCTTTGTTTAAATTGTTGGGTTTGTGTCCTGTCTCTTCATCGCTTTAAGGTAATCAATCTACACAGCTTCTGCCAGTCCAAAGCTAGTTCTTAGTAGCTGATAAGGAGTTGTTCCTCTATACCAACAGAGAATACAGCTCTCTACAGCTGGTTAGCATCCTTTATAAAACAAGAATAGAACACACTGTAAATTTTGATCATAGATCGTGGCAGTGCTATACATGAATGACAAAATCATATCTGTAATCAATCACATATCAATCCATCTCAAAGTTGTATTAGCTGTTTTTGCTATGTCTTTTGCAAGGCTCTTTGTGTTCAGCTTGTACTTTATCACATCCACCACATCCCTGTCCAAGACACATCCAGTGCCTTTCTCCCCTCCACTTCAAACCACCTCTTGTCAGCTTGGGACAAAATCCTATATTTCTTGGTGTTTGTCCTTCCCTGTGATTGTATTGGAAAGCATTTGGATTGAATAGACCCATGGCCAAGTAACCCAGCCCATGCCATATGACTGATGGTTGTAGATACTCCCCTATAGCCTGTAAGGGGTAGAAGCACTGTTGGTGTACTGTACTGCTCTGGGCACAATTGTTAGATATTATAGTGAGATTATTATTATTACCCTCCTTTACACTCCTCTCTATCCTCTTTCTTCTTCCTAAAAACAGATTTAATTTGAGAACCACAATGTTCCCATGGACCTGGGAATATTTAGATTATTTATTAATCTAAACTAATAAATTTAATTTCTTAATAAAGATTTTTATTCTTAATAAAGAAAATTAAGAAATAAATTCTTAATAAAGAAAATTTAATTATTAATAAAGAATATTTGTTAGGGAACCATTCAACAGCTTCTGCTTAAACTCTTATTTCCTAAACTCTTCTTTCCCCTCCCCTCCTCATACCTGAACTCTTAATTCTCCCATTTGTGGTTTCCCTCTCTCCTCTAGCAAATACCTTTTGTGTAAGCCAATGTCATTTCTCAAGAGTGAGCCTGTACTACAGAAGCTTCCACGCTTCTGATTTAGGACATAAAAATTATGATAAGGATCTGCCTGGAGCACCGGACAGGAAGGTTTAGCTGTGGCAGAGATCGGTGGTCTCCAAAGCATGGTGAGCATACCCAGAGATATGCAAGATGATCCGCTGGAGTGCAGGAAGAAAATGTTAGAACTTCAGTAGTACACGTATATAATGTATAAACAAATAAATACTCATACTGGGGAGTGCATGCATTTTTTTTATGCTGATAAGGCTATGCAATCAAAAAAGATTGGAAGTGACTGGTCTATATTATTACAGCATGCCTCCCCTTCCAGGAGGGTTTTGCCTAGAGGGTTTTATCTCCATGCTGCCAGTCCAAGGAGCCCATGGGACCAGCAATTTCAAGTGTACTTTAAACCTGGATATGAACAGAAAGAGCACAGAGACAGGAGGGCCCCGCATGAATAAAGATATGACCAGAGAGAGACCTCTGATGGTCTGGTTTCTGCATATATGCAAGCTAGAAGCTATTATTTGGCCTGTGGACAAGCAAAACTCCAGGAGTTGGCATGAGTTTGCCAAGTGTTTGTTGTTTTCTATTTTGAAGGGGGTCCTATGATGTCCTCAACGCAGAGGCTGGCAGATGGTGCTCTCTCATAGAATGAATGTGTATTTAGGACTGTTTTCCAGTATAAGAACATACATTTTAGTGGCATTTAGAAAGCAACACTGAGTCTGCATATAAAAGGCAACAGATATTTTGTCCTATTAATATGGATGCTTGTATACTTTATAGTTTGCTGTTGTGTTAGACAGTACTTCTACATTCACTTTTAGTCTGTCATCTTAAAGAGAATAAAGCATGTGAGGCCAAAGAAGGCAAATGTTTGTCCAGTGATGATTTAGGGACATGGATGCATTTCTGTATGTATTTTAGGGAGTTTTTCCTAATGCTGTCTAGGTGTGTGGTTACAGGTTGGGAGAATAACGTAGCAGGTATGGTGTGCGGGCCTTCTACAGCTGAAAGCATCTTTTTGCTGTGTTTGTCATGTCTGGACGATGGCTTGAACATCTGAGCACCTTTTACAGACTGTGAGGAGCTTCATAAGCTGTGCACAACCCATTACTGCCACCCACACTGATGTGTGTTGCAAATGTGCAACAGTTTGTGGGGCCATGAGCAAGGCTCCCCTGTCCCCTCCTTCCCATCAGACACACAGCCTCATGTTTCTTAGGAGCTGCTTTGCCATGGGGGACACTGCCACTCTGGCAAGTGACACCCCACGGTGTCCCCTGAGATGTGGGGACATTGCTGCTGAGCCTGGTACCAGTGAGCAGTGCCAGCTCCCGGGCTGTGGGGTCATGGCAGAGGGGTGCATGTCTCCAAGACCCTTGCTGGCCAGGGTGGGCTCTGTGGAGCTCTGAAGGGGCAGTGCTGTGGCTGGGAGCCACAGACAAGGCCCTTATCTGTGCGACCTGGAAATCAACTGTGATGTTCTGGCAAAAAAGCCGAAACAACCTGAAATGTTAACCTGACCGTGACTGTCTGCTACCTACAAAATACAGGTGGGGCCCTGCTGTGAAGCCTGCCTCGATGGCTTGGCAGCAGGGCAGCACTGAAGTTGTCCAGCAGGCGCTGTGAAGTTGTTCTCCATCCCCTGCACTTTCTTCCTGCATCCAGCACCTCTTCCTGCCTCTGCGTGCTTAGGTTTCTCTGTCTCTGTATTGCCATCTACCGGTGAGATTTCCAAGAGACCACCGAAGATGACCCATGAGGACCACACCAACCTCCGGTGACCCACCTGAAGGTCCCTGCCTGCTGGCCGAGGTGGCAACGAGGTGGAAGGTCCTTGCAGCTGCCCTGAGGGGACAGTCAAGGCAGCAGAGGCCATGGGCAAACAGAAGTCTCTTGGTGGCTAGCTAGTCACTAGTCGAGCGGCTAGCTGGGAGGGATCTGAGGTGGCCTGCTGTAGCTGTCCTAGCCTGAAAGCCCAGGAGCACAGCCACGGAGCAGTGAGTCCAGCTGACTGATGGTGCTGAGGGCAGCTGGAAGGATGCGGTGAGCCTGGAGCAGCAGCTCGGTGTCACCTCGTCTGTCACTCGTGCAAAGGGCCACAAGGCTGTGTGCGTACAGGAGTGTGTGAGGGAGGCTCAGGCCCAGCATGGAGCGCATAGGGCACTGCAGCTTTTCTGCATGGTGGCAGGGCATGTTCTCCATCAGCAGATGCTACTGCGAAGGCAAACGCCCCTCAGTCAGTTGCTGAGCATGCTTGTGGTGTGTGAGGTGTCTCGTGTGTGACTGAACACTGTTGTTCTGCTCCTGGAATGGGGCTGAGTGTAAAAGAAGACCAAAGAAAGCCTGAAGTGGTCTGCGTGAATGTCAGTGTCAGGGCTTTAGGGATTGAGTTCAAATCTGCCCCTCCCTTAAGTTTTATTCTGCAGTAAGGACATTGCTGTTGTCAAAGTGGCATGAAGGCTGGCTTCTATCAAAAATGTTAATTTTGGCAGACATGAATGCAATAGGTTAAAAAACAGTTTAAAACAGGCTCTAATAGTAGTAGTTTTTTTTAAAAAAAAAAAAAAAAAAGTAGAAGAAGAAGCTTTAACCATTCTGTTTCCTTACAGGCTCGTGGAAGGGGAGTATGTCCCTCAGCCACTTTTGGATGTGGAAATACCCTTGTTTAGCCTGCTTTCCTATCAGTCCAGCTCTTAAAGGGTGTTCCGGCAACCTTCTTCCACCACCCCACTCCTTCTTTGACCCTTTTGGCAGTCCTGGGATTTCCTGGGTGGAGGTTGGGAAACCAACAGGGCCTCGGCAGGCCAGAGAGGAAAGTCTGTTAGGGCACCTAGCATGGCCCTCTGTAATTGCTTCCTCCTGCTGCCCTTTCCCCTGCCAGCCCCAGGGTAGTTTCTGAATCTCTCCTTGACTGGGATATATCCCCCACGTGCCAGGGGAAAATCCATAATCAGCTCAGTTAATGTTAAACAGACTGTTATTTGGGAAAGTAATCACCAGAAAGTATGTTACTGGTTAACCGCCCTCTCTTGCACTGGCTCTACCTGATCTCAGGAGAAGGGGAATAATGGCATTGTGCAATGCTGTTCTCCATCTTCTGCTGACACTACATTGCCCCCCATTTAAAAAGAGGCAAACATTCATGCTGTTGTGTTGTCATTAGAGCAGCTACCCTAGTCTTCCTCTGGTACTTCCACTGCTTAGAATGCACGTGATTTGTCTGGGTTGATTTTTCTTTAAAAACACACACAAACAAGTACTGACTCTGGCTTGTTAATGTAGTATCTCTTTCAACCTAGGAAAGCCTCAGAGCTTGTCTGAATTCAGTCAAAAGGTTTATATTAAAATCACTCATTTCTTTAGCACAACAAACCAAACACATTTATGCTCCACATGTAGTTAATTTGTGCAAATTTCTGTCCACCTCATGTTTTAATATAAAAGCTATAAACCCTGGGGTGGAACGATGCTGGGAAGAATGGTGTCTGGCAAAAATGCCACTAGACACGAGACTGAGAGCAGCACTGCCAGGCATTGCTGTAATAATTTTTGTTTTTATGTAAGTAGCTACAGAGTCTTCATTCTGTGCCTAAGGCCAGACTGCTGATGGTTCAATGGAGGCTACTGTTAAGGCAGTGTGCAGAAAGAAAACAATTCAAAATTCATCAGCAAATGCATTGTCTGCACACACTTAGACTGGAAAAAGCAAAAACTCTACAGCATTGTTTACAGAGCATTCAGCCAGTCCAGCTTCAGCAGCACATAATCTTCAGGTGTTCTTGGCATGGGATCAAGGTCCTGTTTTGTGGTGTGAGGAGGAGGGAGGGCGAGTAGGTTTGAAGCAGGAAACAGCTTCACTTGAATACACTGCACTCAAAATCAGCTGTGGTGCAGTGTGCTATTTGACTGGGGAGGCAGCATTTAAGCTAGATTTCTTATCGTGACTGACCTCTTCAAGCAGGACAAACCCAGCTTTCAGCACAAAAGATACAGGCTTAAATTCCAAGTTACAATTTTTAAGCATTCTTTAATCCCACCAAGCCAAAACTCTTCCCCAGCATGGCTCTAAGCAAAGATGAGTTTTGGTGACTATTCTCATCACTCTTTTTTCTTCTGGCTGGAGGTTACCTGTTCTCTGACACCCCTCTCAGCAACCTACTTTTTGGGCGTTTGGATTTTTGCTTATTATGCTCTTCCAGTCTCCCTTTCTGAAGGGATTGCCTCTTGTTCCACAAAACACCCTTTGCATCAGCCTGGGCTGTCCTTCAACAAAGGAAGCAGCTAGTGCAAAGCATTCTGGCATGACTCAGAAATCCTTATGGATGAGCTAAACACAGGAGAGCAGAAACCAGGTCAACAGGAGTTCTCAAGAAAATTTAGCTATACCTCCAGCATCTCTCTTCTGATCTGTTTCTCTCCCAACCCTTCTACTTCAGTGTATGGCCATACCAGCATCAGAAAGAGAGGTGTGCTTAAAATCCTCATGCAGATAAGGCAGGTTGTATTGGCTAGTTAAAGCATGTTTTGCTTTCCTTTAGGGAAAATTTATCAGTTAACATATGGAGAATATGTCCTTTCTCCTTCTCCCCTGCTATCGGTGAGGACAAAGCCTGTCTGCTTTGGGATGGAGTCTTAGGAGGGAGGACCAGCTCTTGTTCTGTGTGCATAGTACCCATCACAAGCATTCCACAGCTGTTCACCAAGAAGATTACAAAGCAGAAGTGGAAAACACCATGTGCTTCCCCTTTGTGGTGATGTTGGAGTCACTGCCATGAGAAATCCAAATGCTGGAACAACCAAGAAAGTCATATTTGAACCCTTGGGAATATGAATCAAATTATAGTGCAAGTTCCAGTTCTGGTTTGTGTGTGTGTATATATATATGCTATATATTCATATATCCCTTCCAACTCAGGATATTCTGTTCCTATGATATATCCATATATATGATGTACAGCACACCAATGGTGTGTAGCTGCCGACTGCAGCGCAGGATGAGCTGCAGCAGTGCTGCCACCCAGTCCTTGTACAGCATGATGCCTGCCATGGGTGAACAATGCATTTGTACTCACCTAAGAGACTTTCCAGGTTACTGTGTGATAGCAGGGTAAGGTGACAGGACTGTCACTAGAAACTTCTGCCTTGTGCCATAGCCCAGAAGCTATGCTGGACCAAGCCAACCACCAAGTTAAAGGTCTGGTCATATCATGGGCTCCCTGAACCTCATGTTAACAGTTTGCAGGCACCCTCAGTCTGCCCTACGTCTTGCACGGTCCATGGCAATCTTCAACCCAGGCTCCCTATGCCCTTGGCCCATATTTTCTCTTCAGCTCTATGAAGGGTGATGAGCCTAGTAAGGATCTGCAAGCAGAGGCAATGCTAGCCAGTAATGAGCATAGAAGGTTACAGCAAATTGTGCCATGGTATCAGGTATGATACTTGTCTGATAATGCACTGCTAGACATATCTTCCATGTTGCTGCTTAGCTGCGAGGGTTAATGTATGTTTTGACTTGTGCTTCAGGGGTTCCTATGGCTTCAGAGAGGCAGGATCAGAGGCAGAGCATGGCATCCATTTTTCATGATGAAGCTGCGGTAACACAATGCCAGTGGGATAACTGTGTCTGAAGAGAACTGGAGCATCCTGATGGGTTGTGAGTAATCTTATATCTGTAGTAATGTTCAGTGGATGCACAGAACCAATCTTTTTTAGCTGTTTGCACATATTTAATTCATTATAATAACTCAAAATGCAACCACTTTGATGCTCTGTCCCTGTGACCAATTCTTTAATTGGGTTAACATTGCTACAAACATGGTATTACATGAGAGTCTTGGCTTTAAAATAAGTTTATGAAGAGCACTTTGAATTTTAAGTATGACATCTGGCTTTTAGGTGACTACTGTCAATGGCTGGAATACCCCGTACTCTGATATGGGGAGTTTAGCTCACTGAAATTGAGATTTGCTTATCTGCATTTCCACTTCTAGGGACATGTGTTCCACATTTCCTTGCATACACCAAATCCATTTTAAAATGATAGTCAAAATCCTTATGCAGTGCCTTGATTGAGGAAGCTAGAAGGTTCAGAAAAGACTCATAATTGCAACATCTGCCAAGACTCACAATTCGGTGGGACTGAATTCAGAGCTGTGCAAAATGCAAGACCAGAAAGGAACTGTGGCCAAATTCCTTCACAACTGTCATGCCAAAATGAGCTATTGTACAGTTGGCTGAGGCATTAGTCTTGATGGAGAACAAAGGCTCTCCTTCCCCAACTAAAATGGCCTTTGTGTCAGCCCAGGGTTCCTCACTAGGAAAATTCAGACTCCTCCAAGAGTGTGCTGCCTCAGTTCTTTGGTGCAATAGGGCATATTCCAACATTGAAATTTTGGAGAGTGTAATTCTTAAGTAATGAGTTTCCTTATCATTTAATTTATTTTAATAAAATAGCTCTGAAGAACCAGCATGGGCTTTTTTTCCCCACAATGTAATTTTTAATAGTAATTTATTCAGCCTAGCAGATGCCAACATGCAAACTATGCAAAGAGCAAATCTCTTCCTCCAAGTGTAAATATTTACTGATCATAGTCAATGGTATTTAGTACTCTGCAAACATATTGTCAACAGTTCCATCCAGACTCTTCCCTAATTGCAGCTTGAGAGTTGGCAGAGGCATGTCCTCTGTGAAAAGATGGCTACAGGAAGGGAATAAAAAAAAAAAAAAGAAAAAAGAAAAAAAATAAATAATAATAATTTAAACAGATAGCAGGCTAAATAGGTTCTTGGCTTAATTTGATTGGAGTTATACCAGAGGTGAATATGGCCCAGCACAAGTTAAACTCTGGTGCAGAAGCCACACAGAGAGTTGGAAGTATGATCCTTGTGCCTCTAGAGGGACTACTCTCCCCCAGCAGACCATGGGCCTTTTCTTGGCACTGCTCTAAAAGGGACTTTACAGTGTAGAGTAGGCAGGTTCAACCTTCCACCTGTTTGAAGGGATGTAGTTCCACTCCTTAGATGTAGAAAGAGATGAAGGACTATTCTTTGTATTGCCTCAACTGGCTAAGTTTATTTGAGCGGTCCTAAAGAGCAAATATTTGCTATCCCAACCACCATCTGTTCTGGAAAGGAGACTTTATTTTTAAACACAGACCTGCCTTTGTTCTCTAGCTGTCAGCACAAAACCCTGCATGGGTTAATGTCTGGAACAGAGCTCGACTATACTGGATCCACTTCTGCTTAAATTAATATCCTAAAATCTCCTTTACTGCACCTCCAGCCCAATCCCCTTTGATGCCATTTCATCACATCCCATAATCTCTACTCTCCCAACAACCTCAAATAAATACAAACCAACTGAAAGATAAACAGTGGCTTAGACCTCATTTATATTCTGTGAAAGCCTCCTATTGCCTGCATGTCTTAGCACCCCAGCTTTTCACACAAGGTGTGTAAAGTTGCAAAGATCTCTAAACACCTTTCAAAACGATGTCCTCTGGGAGCCTGAACAGCAGACGTTCCCTGTGCATCACAGGGAGAGAGGTGAGCAGGGCACGTTCGTGACATCACGTTCTCTTTGTTTGGGTGATCACGGCTTTACTTTACTACCTTTATTTTCCCATTCCACATCTGGGCTTCTCCACGTGCATTTTCATTTATTTTTTGTCTCCCGAGACTGCTTCAGAAATGTGCTTGTTCCTCACCATGCCAACCCAAGGGGTGTGCGCCCTCCTGCCTCACATTATTTGCTCCATCTTTGCACTTGGTCCTGTCAGATAATCTTTTCTACAACACGCAGTCCTCCCCCCCTTTTTCAACCATCTCTTCTAATTCTCCTGAATAGCAGAGCTTCTTCCTCCCTTTCTCCTTCTCTGGAAAGGAGTGGAGGGAGCATTTCAGTAGATGTCAGTATCTTACATGAAAGATGGAATGATACATCTACACAACAGATGCAGGCAGACCCGCTTTAAATTGAGTCCTTAATGTGGAGCTCTGTCTGGCTCTGCATTTTGTCTACTTTTAATTATCTGATGGACTAGGGTATAAATTCCTCCCCCTCACTGCTCGTTTCTAAAAGCAAATTTCTGCATTCTAAAATTACATCAGCATGTGTGAATTATGTCAGCATCGCTTTCATCTATGGCCAGATGAGCAGTAGCAGCTGAGATCCTACTTGAGGTAGCAAAAGCTCCTGTTTCACCTGTTCAATGCCACAATCACTATATAAAGCATCTCACAACATGGGCTATGCCTGTGCGCGCAGTGCTGTCACCGGCACTGTTTTTTTTTTTTTTGTTTTTTTTTTTGAAGACTTCTCTGGGCCATCTGGAAATAACCCAAAGGTGCTGAATGTGTGCTTGATCTAAAATGGGTGCTTACGGCTTAAAGGAAGTTCTGCTCCTTCTGTCGTTTTGTGGAGCTGGCTGCATGTTGCAGAATGCTGCCCCGACAGACCTATTGAATATGTACCCGTACGTACTGGTACATACTGCAGTGCGTAAATGCTTCAAAGTCCCACTGCTGCGAGGGTTTCCCAGATAACACACCAGAGCAGCTGCTGACTGGGGCTCTGCAAACCTTTGGCGTTGACGGAAACACTAAAAACAGCAAAATAACCGTTGATTATTGCAGGACGCGTGTCACTGAGTTGTGGGTAACAAGGAGCTGTTAGCCTGAGTGGTTTTCTACCTGGTTTTTCCTTTCCGAGACAGCTGTGGAGGTCTCACACAACCAGCCCAGCCGCCCTTCCTTTACTCAACACAAACCCTCCTGTAACGTTTGCTTGCAGAAAGTGTGCGGAAGGCGTATTGGTAATGAATTTAGTACCCCGAAAGACGCTCCTGCGGCCACCCCCGGCTCGCAGCAGGAGTCTTCACGCTGTGGAAGGAAATTGCCCCTCTGGCTGCAACTCCTCAGCCAAGAGCCGGCCAGGGGACGAGCCTGACCTCCAGAAAACAGACAGATCGCAACGTGCGCTGCGCATCGGCGGGTAATTTACAGATGTTAACTGCAAAGGGGCGTCTGTGGCCCTGCCCGGTGCGCAAACAGGAGCCGGGCGGGAGGTGACACGACGCTCACGCAGAAGGCGGAGGGAAATGGCCACCCCCCTCTAGGCCCCTCCGCCCTCCGCTGGGCCCAGCCCCCGCGCAACGCCATTTCCGCCCTCCCCTCGCCGTTTCCGGGGTGACCGGAGAGGAGGGGGGCGTGACCGGCGGCGTGGCCTAGGCGGGGCGAGGCGGGGCGAGGCGGGGCGATCTGCGGGCGGGCCAATGGGGAGCGGAGATGGGCGGGAGGGGCGGGGTGAGGCGGCGGCACGTGGCGGGGCGCGGCGCCGCCCGGTTCCGCTCATGCCCCGCGGGGGCCGCGCCGGTACCGGGCGTGCGGCTGCCGCCTGCGCCGGGGTAAGCGCCCCGCTGCGGGCTGACAGCGCCGGGACGGACGGAGGAGGCTCGGTGCGGGCACGGGAGAGCGGAGCGGGGCCTGGCGGGGCACCGGGAGGGGGCGGGCAGCCGTACCGGGAGGGCTCTGCCGGGTCGTCGTGTTCTCCCCGCCACCTCCCCCTCCTCCCCCAAGCTCCCCGTCGCCCCCGGTCCCGGTTCCCCCCTCCTCTACCCTCCCCGGTCTGACCCCCCTCCCCTCTCTTGGTCCCGGTTCTCCTATCCTATTACCCTCCCCGGTCCCGGCTCCTCCCCCCAGCCCTTGTCCCGGTCCCGTTCCCAGCTCCGGAGGGTAACGGGGAGCAGCCGGTGCCGCTGCACGCCCCATACCGGAGGTGACCAGCCCCCCCGTGATCCCCAGGAGACCTGTGCTTTTTTTTTTTTTTCTTTTTTTTTTTTTTTTTGGGGGGGGGAGGAGGTGTTGGGAATAGCCCCCCACGGTGCCCGGGGCTTGTCCGGTGGGCTTTGTGGCAGGGGTGTCTGTCGTGGGGCTGGGGTCTGAAGTTGTGCGGCGGAGAAATCGTGGTGTGGGAGGAGCGCCGTGTTGGTAGCGCGTGTTGAATAACCCTAACTGCACCCCAGGGCTACCCGCGGCGTTCTGTGCAGCTCCTTTTATTTCCCTATGGACCCCTTCAAAGACACGGGGTCTGGGGCACTTCCTGGTGGTGTCACAGACACGCACAAAAGTCTGGTGTCTGATAAATGATGGAGGCTGCATGAAATACACGTTGCCTTTGTAAATGACATTACGCTTCACGTGGAGGAGTGAAATATTTTTCATCCTGTGCCCCGTTACTTACCCCAAGTAAATGTTTTCAGTAGGTTTAACTGTACCCTGGGCAATGTTAGCATGCTGCCACAAGACAGGAAAACAAATCCTGTTCTTTGACCAGGCTCTTAAACACAGCATCCTCTGGGGACATCCTGTTCCAGTGGTTCTTGCCCTGGTGGGTTTAGTGAATCTCTTAACTCGCCTCTCTGCTGTCTTCAAACTTTGTCTTGTAGGACTGGCAAAGAAAAATTCTGTTTCAGGATCCTATTGAGTAAGGTGCTTTGGCATCCCGTGCATTAGCTGAATGAATCCCTGCCAGGCTTGGTCATGCGACAGCACTCCTGCTTCCTGATAAAGTGAGTTAACCGACTGCTTGTTTAAGGAGCCACCATAGGAACACTGACCCTCCCTGCCTGGAGCTAATCTGTGGCCTTGCCGATCGAGGTGAACTCCCTGATACTGAGTATTTGGTGCCCTTTAGGCCTTTGAGGGTTTGTGGCTGATCAGTAGCTTTGAAAACTGGGATCTAAGATGCATGTTGAAGTCTCTCTCTCTCAAAAGTGCATGTATTTCTGTATCTTACTTACCTATCATAATCATCCACTAACATATATGTTAATGCAGTCCATTACATGGCAACAGGTAACTTGGAAGGGATCTGTCCATTTTTATTATCGTTCATGTCTATAATAGGTTGCTGTGCATGTTTGTTGCTTGGTTCTAGTTTAAGTACTTTATATGCTTGTATATGCACGTGTCCTTTTTTGTAACTTCTTGGGGAAAAGTTTGGACGACGTGCCTCTTAATGTGTAGCTGCAGACATCTTTATTTTTTTTTTGTTTGTTTGTTTTAGCTCTAAATTCCCTGCTGGGTTTATACAATCATCTGCCAGAAAACAGGCCTTGCATCTGGCTATCTGCTACTGAAATTCTAATTGGAACCTCTGTGCAACCTGTAGCCTCGGCCTCCTAAATGGAGTCTCCTGGTGCAGACTTTTCAGAGGCGATAGAAAGAATTTGCAAGCGAAATTTCAAGCTTCAGTGTTGAAAAATGCCTGTGCTGAAGGCCTTATAACTTACTTAAAGGCTCTGGCTGCATACCCTGGATTTTTAATGTAGTAGCTGACTTTTCAGGGTATGTGACTGACTAAATTTTCAAGGGATAACAGGATGTTAAGGAATGGAGACGTCTGTTTTAAGCAGTGTGTGCTGGAAACATCCAAAACTTTGCCTGAAGAAACTGCAGAATTGATTTGAGTCGAGTTTCTTGTCTTGCTTTGTTTTTTTTTTGAAGGCTTGGGTAAAACTTTTTGAGGCTTTTAGTGCACGATTCCACTGACAGCTCGTTGTGCTCTGACGCATAGCATTAACCTAGCATGTGTTCTGGGTAGCGTTATCTATGCTTGAACCACAGTTTTATAAATCAAAAGCACCATAAAGCAGGTCCAGCCGGAGTTTATGCCAGCATGTTGAAGTGAAAAATGATGAGGAAGCAGGAGGAATGAACTTGTTACTCAGCTGTGCACCCACAAACCAGATGAGCGGGTGCGTTGTCATTGCTGCTTTGTCCTGGTTGATGTGTGTGCTCTAGGCTTGGAGTGGTGCTATGCTGTTCAGAGAGTTGCACAGATGGGTGGGTGCCTTGCACGTGTTTCTTTCCTGGTCCTGATCTCCATACGGAGATCTTTGACATGGCCTGCGTGGGTGTGGGGAAGAGCCACGCTCAAATCCGTCTGCTCTGACCTGTTTCTGGCTTGGAGGCCTGCTTTTGGAGCTGGACCCCACACGTAAGCATGTTCAGACACTGCTTGTGTCTGGTTTAATTTATCCTTCCCCTTTAATTGGTACTTTACATTTGATACACGCTCCTAATAGCAAGAACAATTATGCAATAGGAAAGCTGAAGGAAAAAGCAGACAATTCACCAGTGCTTGCGTGCAGATCCTCAGCTGCAGTGAATTGTTACAGCTGCCTTGCAGAGCAGTGGCAATCCATACCAGCTGACTGTTTGTCCTTTGAAGTGCTTAAATTAAGATCAGATGCCTTTCTGAAAGATGTTCATGCTATTAACACGTAGCTGGTGCAAAGTTCATTTATGTGGTAGGTGAGGTAACTCCCCTCTGCAGGGGAATTGCTGGATGAAAATCCATGGTTTATGCTGCACAGGAAGCTGAACTGGGGGGTTCTTTGTGGCTTTTTAATTTTTTTTCCCTCCTACCCTTAAGATCTGTGACTCTCTAAACCACAAAAATGGAGTCAAGGGGAGGTAATTCTGTTGGAGAAATCTGACTCAATACTGTGTGGGTAGTGTGTGGGGGCAAATGTTGATGTTCATGTCTTTTAGCCAGGCTGCCAGGACTGAGAAGCCAGTGTGTTTTGTCTTCTGGTGCTGAGATGGGACACTGACTCACCAGCTGAAGGACTGGGAAAGCAATGTACTTCTGCTGGATGCTTTCTGATGCTGTGTGCTCTTTGCTTAGTGAGGTTGCTTCCCTTCCTGGCTTCCAGCTTGTCCTTTGTCATACCTGTACTGTCAGTGTTATCCAGTAAATTTGGATCTTGAATTACTCCCAAAGAGCTGTTGACCTTCTTGACTGGGAAGCCATGAAGTCCTCTGAAATAAACTGCTGTATTCCTTGAGCCAGTTCTGGACTCCTTGCAGTCTGCAAGCATTCATTCCGTCTCTGTGAATTCGAATCAGAGAAATTCATGGAGCTTGTGAATCTGGCAAGTTTGACAGCTGGGGTGTAAGGATGTTGCTGGAGCTGCAGGGACAGTAGTGATGCTGAAAATGAATGCAGGCAGAAGCTCAAGTGTGCTTTGGAAATGTCATTCACAGTTCCTCTAGTTCTTGCTGCTGGCAATCCAAGAAGGTTGTCACAGAGGTAAGGCCCCAGGGTGCCTGCAGTAGGTTGTCCTTTCCTGGATTGGGAACTGTCTCCTTGCAGCGTGGTGCAGGGTCCCCCTCTTGCAGGGATGTGAGGGTTTCAGGGTGACTTTTTCTTTGATTTATGACCTCAGGTCTTGGCTGTATCATCAGTGTGCCTTTCACTAGCCAGAACATGGCTTTCCAGTGAAGCGCTGCGACTTCAGGTTTCTGAATCTCTGCTCCCAGTCCCTGCAGTGCTGTTGTTTGGTGGCACAGTGGGCTGGGTTACAACAAAATATCTGCCTTCAAAACACTCCTCTCTTCTTTTCCTTCTTTCCATTACTGTGTGTTCCTGTGAACAGTTAATCCAGGCTCTACCAACGTGAGCAAGCGACAAGAACTGTGGAAGTAAGTGGGTTTTACGGCTCAGCGAAACCACCCGCTTGCCTCGCTGGTGAGAGAGGGGTGAAGGCTTAGCTGCTTGTGCTGTCTGGATTCCTTGTTGCTTCAGGTCTGTAGGCTTATTTGTGGAAACCCTGCATGTAGCTGATGGCTCTGCTGTGTCGTTACCCTGATTATCACTGAAATGAGGTTTCCTCCAGTCAGTTTCGAATGTCAGTCAGTGTAGGTGCCAATGCTTCTGGCAGTCTTCCACTACCTTTGTTTTTTCTCTGCTGTTGTGGGCTTTGCCTCCAGGATCAGATCTTGAATTCCAGCGCTGAGGAGCTGAAGTGTCGCTGTGGTGACACTGAGCTGCTGCTGCATGTCATCAGAGGGGACTGGGCTGGAACAGGCTCCTGTGGCACAGCTCTGGCCACCCCTGCGGGGACTGCCTTGCCGTGGTGGGAGAGCTCGTCTCACTTTGCGTAACGTGCTGTCTCTGTGACAAAAGACAGCCCGAGCCCAGGTTTTCCATCATGTCCTTTCCTCCAAGTTCAAGTGATAACTTGCCAACTGTTAGGAAAGCGCACTGGGGCACTTGCTAATTTTTCTTGTAGGTAAAGGTGGTGTGAAGGAAGGAGCTGAGGGCCGAGCACCAGCAGCGTGGATTCTCAGCTTGGTCCTTGTGCTGAAGAGCTGAGCAAGTCAGGTCACTTCATCTTTTCAGCAAAATTCTTCCTTCATTCCCTAGCCATACAGATAGGCCTGTGTCTGCTTTAACATATTTGAGATTGGGGTTATTCTTTGTGCACGCAGGCAGAGTTGGGCAGAAAGAGGCTGTAGGCCTCGCTGAGTCCTTTCAGTAGATTCCTGTGTAGTATGAAGAACAACCACAAACGTTTGCCTTGCTGGGTAGGTGGGAGACACATCCTTGCACCAGTGGAGAGGAGGAAATGGAGGAAAGATCATTGGGATTGCCTTCCCTAAGCGCCAGCAGAATTGGTGCTCAGCCTGGACAACTGCTGTATGCAGTAGTTCGGCAAAACACTCGAGCATGCACTCCAGACAGAGGAGGTGCAAGGGTTTTAAGTTTACTTTTTTAAAAAATATGTAGGGAGAAAAACAATTTGGTGAAATGGATGAATATTCTTGTTGAATTTTTGCACATATATTTGTGCTGGGTTTATGTTTATTGAGCTTGGGGAGAATTTGCACCACTTTAACTAAATCTGTATTTAAATCCACTTAAGTTAAACTCCCAATACAACTTGTATGTGGAGACCATGCTGAAATCTCATTAATTTTAATAGGATTAAGCATGTTCTTTTGGTGAGTCTTCTCTTTCTTTGTCTGGCTTCTCTGTATTAAAAAGCAGGATAAACCTCTCTGCTCATCCATCTCTTTGTGCGAGTGCTTTGACAGTCTCAGGGATATGGCTATGGTTGCATACAGTAATTTTTCATGCATTTTTTTCTGAGCTTTCAGCTGTAGTCCTTCTGTATCCAGGCTTTTATTAGCTTTTGCTTCCCCTAAAGGCACCAAAACTTCTAACAGAAAGTCATATTTAAGTGTTCACCTGGTAAGTTTCTACCCTCAAAATGATCTGTTTTTTCGTGCCATCTGGACAGATCTGAAACTGGTGTGGAACAAGTCCATCAGGAGAGGGAGAACTGGTTGAAGTTAGCAGGAACTGTGTGTGTCCAGATATGCTAGGACAAAATTTGTACCAATTTGTGAACTGGGAATATGCTGAAGAATGGGGAATAAAAGACCTAATGCTATGAATGCAAACAGGTTGAAGGGAAATATGGGGGATCTATTTAAAATCAAGTAAGCCATTAATTGGAAAGGAGACTGTAATGCATTTGTGCTACCTGCTTACTCTTCCTTTCCTCACTTCGCAATGTACATTTTCCTCTGAATCTAACTCTTGACTATTTTTTATCTGTATAAGTATGTAAAGA
The DNA here is from genome assembly GCF_011077185.1 of Oxyura jamaicensis. NCBI lineage: Eukaryota > Metazoa > Chordata > Aves > Anseriformes > Anatidae > Oxyura > Oxyura jamaicensis. Next base: position 25,589,213 of record NC_048897.1, read on the forward strand.
ACATTATAAGAACACTCCCTTTCCCTCTCTTCAGAACAGACAAACTCTGCAGCAGGTATTTCTGCTCGTTCCTGGAATGCCCTTGATGACACTTTGTATGTATATGCTCTCATACGAAAAGTAGATCCAGGCACGAAGCTGGATGTGAAAAGACTGGATTGATTTTCGTTTCCAGGTCTGACCACTTCCTCCTATAGCTATAGGATCTACAGAAGACTCTTCGGTCTTCTCATGCCTCCTGTTCCGCCCAGTGAGATAAGGGAGGCCTGGTCTGTCTTACCTCCACTGCGCTCTTTTGAACTGATGCCCTGTTACTTTATGGACTGATGTATGTTACAAAGGTTAAGCTGCTGTATGTGTGTCAGCAAAGCTGCGTGCAAACTATTGACATCATCTGCTTGTCCTTTTGCTGGAAGAGTTAAACACTTTCCCCCTCTGACAGAAGTTACAGTGGCAGGAGCGCTTACACTTTGGTTCCTATATCTAATCAAAAAGGAGAGCATGTTGGAAAATGTCATGGAATATTTTTTTTTTCTTTTCCCAAACAACAAACAGGAGATTTACTTATTGGGCAAGTTAAGGATGGGAGTGTCTGATGGCCGAGAAGCATCCAGTGATAAGGTCAAATTCCCATTGTCAGAGCAAAGAGCATCCCTATGTACTTCCTAAATCTCTACAGTCTTCAGGATGCTAGTCTAATTGTTAATAAACAGAAAATTTTTCTGTAAACTTTTTAATGCCTTTCTCAGCTGTGCTGATCCAGGGCTTTTCCTTCTGAGACCAATTTTCTCTAAGGTTATGTCCTCTTGTTTCTAAAACTGTCCCAGCTGATCTACGAAAATAGTGTTGTCACTAGGATTTCACAATAATTTATGTGAATCTTCTTGCCTGTTTCTGTCACTCTTGGATCTGAAGAGGCTTTAATAAAGGAACTCTCTTACCCCATAAATAGTGAGCAGGTCAAGAGCCCTTGGAGCATTTCTGCGTGGCAGCTGGTTGCATGACACGATCTCCCCTTGCGTAGGGATGCCTCAGGTTAAACTTGCTGCATCCCTTATTCCTTGCTAGATTCCATACCACAACAGATCCTTGGTAAGTGATTAATAGCTTGCTAAACTTTGCAGGCTTTGCTAAGGTTATATCTTTGTGCACATCTAATCCTTAGACATAAACCATCAAACAAGCCTGGGAGTAGGAGTGGATACAGCCACATGGAGGCTCCTTACCTCTTAATCAAGTGCATTTTGCAGTCTTGAATCTCGTCACTGTCTTATTTACAGTTAACCTTAGATTGCAGTGCATCAATAAATACATGGCTGCTTCTCTCATATGAGTAAGGTGTATAGTTTTATCCACAACACCATCCTCAGAAGGAATATCTGAATGAAAGAATTTTAGAATAAAATAGAAAATGCTTGGCAGGGGAGAAGTTTTTCTTGCAGCTTCAGGTTTCGATAGTGTTAGCAAGCTGTTCTTTCTGTGTTGTGTGTTCTGCGCTTGGTCTCTGACCCCTTTGAAACTGGAAACAGATGTAATGCAGACTGTGGAGTGGGCAAGTAAGTGGTCCTCTGGGAGCTGACTGAGAACTGCAAATCCTTGTGCTAAATGAGCTCTTAGCTTATTACATGTCTTGGGGCAAATCCATTTATTTGCGGAGCAGTATTGAAATCAGCAGAGGTTCCTTCTGGATTTGAAGTACGTGTTCAAAAATTGTGATTAATGAGGTATATCCCACAGTGCACTCAAGCATTTGCATTTACAGTTGCTGCTGCTCAACATACAGTGAGTGCCATCCAGTGAACATATTTCATATGTCCAATGGCAATGATTCACCTTTGTAAAGGATATCTGGGTGAAGGAGAGAATTTGTGAAACAAAATTTATGCACAAATTTATTTTAGTAATTTAGTAGACATGTAAGAGATGGTGCAGGTGGTTTTAAAACCACAGGTGGTTTTAATGTGCCTGTGTCTGTACGTTATCTCTGTTGCCACCCTGATAGCAAGGTTGAGGTGAAGAAACTGAACGAACAAAGATGTTAGAACTGAGTGTAAACAGTTTCCTTTCCCTCTTGGCAAACTAATGTACAAATCCTGTTGTTAGATACAAATAAAAGATATTAGCATGAATGCTATCAGGAAATTTGACTGTTTCCAACACTGTACTTCTGCCCCTGTAAATGCTTCTGTTACAGTAGCTTGGAAAGAGTTTGTAATGCCAGCTTAAAGCTAACAGTTTTTTTTCTTTAAACAGTTCCAGTGAAATGCTGCATGCCCTTGACCTGTTGTTAGTACATCTGCTTTGCTCCTGCTGAAGACATCAATGGCTGAAGTCCTGTGTACAGGTGAGCGCTTGCAAAAAGGTCCTGTGTTCACTTCTGATCTTTGCCCTGCAGAGGTCCAGTGCAGAGCGAGGGCTCTGTTGTTAATGACTTGGTTCACTTTTTCTCTTGTCTCTAGGGAAGTTATTGCCACAGGGATACGGAGGAAATGTGCAGCAGCTCTAAGAATCAAAGACTAAATGGTGGGCATGCAGTTGAAGTGGTTACAGTTTCTTTGATGTTATAGTCATTAGTATGTGGAAAGAGTTTCCTATCTTTGCCTATCAGTGCTAGAGGATTTGGTAAGCAAGTTTGGAAACCTAATTCTTTCCGAGATGGTTGTTACAAAAAATAAGGTGCGAACATCTAATCCTCACTGTAGGATTCTCTTTCTGCTATGTTATCTGCTTGGGCAGATTTACCTGATAATACAATTCTAGGCAATTGAAATCTAAGTGCACTCCTGTAAAGTGGCTTGGATGCTGCAGAAACTAAGTGCTGCAAAATAAACTTGATTTTTTTTTTTTTTTTTGGTGGAGAAGCTGCTGGAGACAATCACTTCTTTCTAGGACAGAGGAAACCTTTAATTTCTCCATACCTGTGAAGATCCTAGCACTGAAGGCAAGAAGTACTGGTTACTTGACCATTCAGTTACATACCAGCTCTCAGGAACACGAGTTGTTATAAAAGCTTTGTTAAATCCTCCCGTGGATGCTTGCATACTTAACTCTAGATGCAGCTGGCAGGGCTGGTGGTGTTTCCTTGCCCTGCTAGAGCTCACGTGTCTCTGGCATCACTGCTCTGAACTGGGACCCTGAATGTGGGGTGGAGCCTCTTCTGATGGAGAACCCCTGGTGCTTTATGAAGTCTTCATGGTTACTGACATTAGGATAATTTATGTACTTCCTGCAAATGATAAGAGGTCTGATACAACACTGTCATTTCCCTCCTAAATGGCCAGAATAATTATCACCTGAATTGTTTCTTCATTCCTGCTCTGCAGGTGAATCCATTTCTTGAAGGCAAATTTAACTCCCTCAGGGTGTAGTTAAATAGCATTTTGGCATGCTGTTTGCCCTTTGCAGAAAGGTGGTTTGAGAGGAACAGAGGCTGTGTCTGACCCAGATGGTTTGCGGTAACTTCACGTGGCATTTGAGTGGTGTTTGCCTGAGCAGGGTCTGGCACAGGGGGTAGAGGACAGGAAGAAGAGAAGAGAGTTTCACAATATGGCTTTGTCATCAAGCTTAGAGATGAGTTTTTAGGTTAGTTCACGCTTTGGCTGAATGCACCACTTATGCAAATATTTTCTTGTTGATGGCTAAGGGTCATCGCTCTCTTTAGGTGCAGGCTAGCCATGCTACAGTAACAGGATATGCAACTTGGTCACAGCTTCTGGTTTCAAAGATGTTTTCTCAGTGTCACAGTTTGATTCTTGTCCAGCCCTTTCTGCATTGAAAGAAAATTCACCTTTTTTAGTACCTTGACAGGTTTTTGTAGGGTTTGATCCTTGTTAAGATTTGATGTTGAGATTTGCTCTGTTGGTTCATTTCACGTAAGCCTAAAGACAGGTTTGTGTGTGAAAGGCCAAAATACATCTTTTAAAGAAGTTAAGTGTCAGAGCTCAGTCTAGCTCGTTGTAGTACGGTTTGAGTTAGTTCTGCATGCTGGGCACAGGGCTGACTTTTGTTTGTTCATACATTAACTTTGGAATGACAGAAGAGAGCTGCAAGAGCCTGAGGGCTGTTGCCCCACAGGCAGTGGAACTGTTCCCTCTGTTTCTTCTTTGTTTATGCTTGGAAGTTCTGAGATTCACGCTGCTGAAGCCTGATGCCCTCCAGTTGCTGACAAAGGTGAGAAGTTGGTATTGGTTGTTACTTTCCTTCATAGGGCCTTGGCCCAACAATATTTTAAGGCTCAGGGAACCAACATTATCTTCCTCTTCGCCTTCTGGTGGTGAGGATTGGCATCAACATTACCAGGAACAAGCTGGGAATTTGCTTTCAGCTTCTTACTAAGACAGCCACAGCCTTCCACAAAGGACCATTTTCCCTCAAATACTGAGAAGAGATGAGGGTTCTGCAGTGAACTGACCCACAGCAGAGAGGGAACCTGAAAACAAGGCTGCTGGCCCTCTGACCCATGCATTCACTTAAAAGATGCCTCCAGAGTTTTCTCTGATCTCCTCTGCAAACTTCAAGGTTTCTGGATGATTTAAGAAGCAAACATGCTTCATAGGTATAGACAGTTATCTTCGTCTTGGGATATAATATCTTAAAAGAATAGTGATAGGTTTTTGAAGCAATTCCTTACCAGATTGGGAAGAAAGCCCAAAATAACTTGCTTATGAGGAGTGAGTGAAAGCATCCCTCCCACCCTGCAAGATAAAAGTTCTGACCATTGGGAAGGGCTTATCTTTTCATGGCTGTAGCTGTTCCTTCTGCCAGGGCAAACGTTATCACTCTGAGGTTCCTGTCCTTCTGCATGGATGACTTTGTTGTGTATGGGGCAGATCCTGGTTTACCACAAATCACATTGTACTGAATCAAGGAAATCTGAGCTGGTGCCAGTTCACTTTGTGCACTTGCCTCTCAACCTGCCCAGTTTACTGGTGTGATTCAGGGCTGCTTCATGCGTAGCTAAACAGCCTTTAGCAGGAGCAAGAGCTGCCAAGAGGGCAAGGGTGGGTTTATGGGTGGAGGCCCCAGCTCCAGCTGATAGACTGTCCATCCTGTTTGGTGGACTTGTCTGATGTGTAGTTCTGAGGATCCTAAACTTGCTTTGAGGGAGTAGGCTGAAAAAGTGCTGTTTCCTGGTGTTGGCTGCCTGTGTCCCCACTCATCAGCATTTACAGCCTCTTCTCATTCCAGGTTTGCAAAGACTCTAGCAGCAAACTGGATTTGGAGCAAAAGGTGGTGTTTGGTCAGCAGGAAGTACATGTCAATTAGAGTGTGAATTGCTTAATTCTTGACATGCCTTTTGTTTTGTGTTTGACTTCATTAAGCCACAGCCTGCTCCGCTTTTTGATTCCCGACCTTTGGGGGAATTACAGATGGTATCAGACTGGTTTGTATTGGATTAGGCTGGAGCTGAATTCTCCAAAAAATGCTGTTCAGTGTATTGAAGAGAGTGGTAAGAGTTACTACTTGTAGTGTGGCTTTCACAGACTTGTCCTTATCCTTGTTTTTGTTGTCCATGCTTGGACAGCCTCCCCCAGGGCAGTCTCTTGACTCAGGTGATCAGTGTATGCTGACCTCATTTTTGGACTGTGGTGGGCTATTCTTGTTATTCTTTTGGCATTTCTAGTCCAGTGTTCCCCTCATTACAGGTTAAGAATATTTTTGGCATAAAGTCAATAGCCAGGAGTTTCTAATGGGTTCAGTCTGTGCTGCTGCTCTTAGGACGCAACTGGAGAAGTAAGACTAACTGCTTGCTTTTGTTTTGAGCCAAGGTGTTCCAAGTTGAGGGAAGACTTGTAGCTTTGTTTTTCAAAGCAGAAATCTCTAATAAGTGAAAGGCAAAGTACCACTCAAAGGGATGTTATTCTAATAGGCGTGCAATAGTGTTGAAAATCTAGTTGAAATCTGTGTTCAGGTATGTATCATATCTCAGCCTGCTAGGTCTCTCCGTGTTTGGAAGTGAAGGGAGAAAGTAACAGCCAGTGGCAATCTCCAGGAGTCCATAGGATAAGGTTAGAAACGTGTAACATATTGAAATACTTAGCAGAGCTTCACTAAAGTCTGTGTGGGTTCGTTTAGGAAAAAGTTTGAGACATCTCTTCCAGCTGTGTTTTGCAATTGCAATTTTCCTGCTGTAAAATGTAAATTGATAAAAAGCATCTATGTTGATGAAATCCATTTGAACTGTGTTTGTCTTGGTGATTGTTTTTATGAAGATCAGACCCTCTTCTCTGGTTCTACGAAGGAGGAGGAAAAAAAGGAAGTGGACATTCTCTAAAGCTGCAGAGTTCTACTCTGTTGAGGCAAAATTTCTAAGTAATGGGAGTATCTAATTTGATCAAATAGGGTAGGTGGGAGGATAAAGCAGACCTGGTATTCAGGTCACTCTGTGAAATGGTTTTGGGGTCCTTGTTAGCAGCATCATAGGCGGATCTTCTCTATCAAGCTCAGAAGTGTTCAGAAAAACTTGTTGCTGCCTGTGCAGTCCCTTTTCTGTGAATGAAATACACTTTGTACAGAGACACTTGAACTGGGAAAGCTTTGAGGAGCTCAGTCCAAGGTTATATTACTTAGTTAATCAGTGTCAGGAATCAAAACTTAAATAGGTTCCTCTGAAACTGAAAAGGGGGAATGCGGAATGAGGTGAGTGAGCACATCAGTTGCCATGTAGGTGCCCTGCTCCCAGCCTTTGTTTCCAGCTGAGTGGTGCTGAGCTGGGCTGTACTTCTACAAGTGCTGTCTGGACAGCCACAGAAATCAGTGAGTAAGGAGAGGGAAGGATGTATTAATCACCTGTATGTTCAGATGACTGCCAGGTTTAAGTTAAGGTTGGTGTATGACTTCCAGAAGACTTCTGTTGGCTAGGAACCTCCCATGGGGAAGGCCAGCAAGGATTAGGAGAGCTGCTATTGAATTTGATTCTCCCATTGTTTAGAAAAATAGATGTGGCTAATCTTCTGCACACTCTATGCCTGGTGATTTCCACATCTTTTAAGCTGTCAAACTCAGAAAGCAGTGAGGCCTGTGGCCAGCAACCTTTATTTGTTATTGCTATGAATGTCTTCCTGGCTTGGAGATTTGGGGACGAATCCTCTGATTTGTGTCAACGTATATAAATGGTGAAAAGCTCCCCTGTGTCATGTCAGACTGGTTTGTGATAATCTGGAATGTGTGATAATGTGTTTTTGCTGCATCCCACCTGGCAGCCCTTCTGTATAAAGCTATCTTTGTCTTTTAACTAGAGTTTTATAGCTTAAAAAGATGACTCCTACATTATAGAGATTTTTGAGTTGTTTTGCTTTTCATAATAACTTACAGTGGAGGCAGGGTTTTTGAATTAAATCTTTTGATTTAACTCTGCATATTTGAGGATTTGTGCAAAGATCCTGCATCCTTAGAGAAAAGATCCAAAAATGCTCTCCTTAAACCCAATTCCTCTAGTGTTGAGCAAAAGTTCCCCTTCAGTCATTGTACTGGGACCACGCTCTGACCATTGCCATGCTGCCTGAACTTCTCTTCCTGAGCTCTCCGTGGTGTTGCCTTACGCCTTTGTAATGTAGGGTGCCATCACTTCTGAGCATGGTCCTGCTCAAAACCATGCACAGTCTTAAATTCCTGAGCAAATCTGCAGACCCTTGTGTTCTGGGTAGAGGTGTTCTTTGTTTCTAAATGCGTAAAATTAGCATTACAGCTACCTGAACCTACAGAAGAGCATAATGATTTCTCAAAAATATCTGAAGTGGAAGATGACACTGAAGCTCTTAGCTTCAGTGAAGTTTAACCTGACCCCTATTGCTAGCAAATTGTTGACTTGTAAAAATTCTGCAGGGCCAGGAGGTAGGAGAGTGACCAGGCATCTAACACGTTTGTGGTTTTATTTGTTCGAAACGTAACACCTGGTTAACTGTACCTTCAGGCTGAAATGCCTTCTTATGTCTCTCAGCTCCGGACTTGGGAGTTTCAAATTTAATAGCACCTCAGAGCAGTTCTGAGTGTGCGTGCTGTGTTTTAACATGGGAGTGCTGCTTCTGGCTTCCAGTGCCATCTATCAGGAAGCACAAAGCACTTGTACTGCAAAGTAAATGCTTCTCTAGGTACTTAGAGCCCAAAAACATGAGCTTGCCTCCTACCTGTGTAGAAGGTTATTTGATCTGTATTAGCCTGGTGGCTGCAGAGTTCTGGGGTGATTTCTTTTTGGGTGGTGGTGAAAGCTGTTTAATTTGAAACATGTAGTAGCAGATGCCCTGTGTACAGTCTCCTGTTCCAATGAGACAGCAGTCTTTGGTATCATTTTTTGGGTACAGATTATACTAGGGAAGGTTGCAGTTTGGCCATAGCACACATTTTTATTCCTTGGAAGAATTTGTGTTGACAGATTTATTGTCCAGACCCAGCTTTATGCAGTTAGCATTTGGCAGTTCATTTTTCTTTATATTAAAATGGGATTGTTTCAGATATTCCAAAACAAGCCATATTTTCACAAATGAAACAGCTGTCCAGTCCCTTTTCACAGGAAAAGTCCTGCAGAGTAGTAGTTCTCACCATCTGAAATGCAGAACTTGGCAGTGAATGTGGACGAGGAAGGACGATAGGTGGTGGTAGGTGGGGAAATTCCTGGTTCTTAGGCTTTAACATTTGTTTTGTCAGAGGTAATCTGTGATGGGCATAAAGCCTTAACAGTGCCAGCTTGGGCTTTCCTCATAAGTTAGGTAAGAACTGTGTGAGCTGCCCCATGCTCAGAGGAAGAAGTGGGGAGTGCAGGTGAGGAACTGAGGCAGAGAAAGACAGAGGCAGTCAGTGATGTAAGAGATGAGTCAAGCTGATAACACTCAAAACAAAACTAACCAGAACAGAACAACCACAAAAACCACCAGGGCTCTGTCTGCCCAAGATCGCGAGTCAGTTGTGCTGCCTTGCTTCCACGGGAAGCTGGAAGTGGAGAAGGAACCTGAGCTCTGGTTTTGTCAGCTGTCAGACATGGGCTGTAACCACAAAAACTTCCTTCCCCTCTGCGTTGCTTGTGGGGAAAGGAGTGTTGGGTGAGTCGCTGAAAATCTCGAACCTAAAGAATATAGCCCTTTATCTGTGTGAATGAGGTCTGCCATTCCGAGTCTCTGATTAATCTGCCAGTTGCATGGAAATGTCTCTGTTCCTTGTGGAACATGGTAGCTGCTGGCCTTGCACAGATGCTTCTCCCTGTTGCTGCTCCCAGTGAGCTCCGCAGAGCACAGCCTGTGGGGTACAACATTGTTTGTCAGTGTGGAGCCTGAAGGGCTTCATGCTTGGGAAATTTTCACATGTCAGCCAAGTCCCAGTTTAATCACAGAGCTTCTCGGCGAATCTTGGAGTTCCACCCCTCTTAGAGAGTCTTTAAAATGTTTGTTTTAATTATGTAGAACATTTTGGAAGTCTCATTAAACATTTGGCCATTTACAAGCAAAGTAATAGATTTTCTTGCAGGGAGTAATAAGTGGCAGCTGGACAAATACTGTAGCAGCTGCAGACTTCTTTTAAAGATCACCATTTCCACGCCAGTCTTCAGAGGTTGCAGCAGCTCAAGCAGCCTTGTCAGAGGCTGTCTGCTCAGTGGCTGTGGTTTATCCCTTGCTTTCTAGCTTAACATCCATCTAAGTTGGTCAGACGTGAATCTGGAGGGGTGTTGGTGACTCTGAACAAGGATGCTCTGTTCTTTTGAGTTTATTGTTTGCAACTGTTGGCATCTTCGGGCTCGTTCCCTGGAGCTTGCAAATGTTACTGCAAATGCTGCGGTTGCCTTTGCTGTGGGCTGTGTGCCATGCAGGTTGGTGAGGGATTCAGCCATCCATGGGGACTACACCACAGACTGACTGGGGGGGCTTATATTTAGGGGCAGAGAGGATGTATAGTCTTGTGACTGCTTAATTAATTTTCTTTCACATAGTGGTTTGCCCTTAAGAGTCCAGTATGGAGGAGTCTTTGTGGACTCATGCAAAAAAAAAAAAAAGTATATATTCTACAAAGCCATTTTTGTGGACGTGTGTAGGGAGAAACATCAGAAGAGCAGCAGCAGACCCTACTGATGTCTAACACTGTCCTACCAGCTGCAGTAAGGAGTGCCTGCTAACATAGCCAGCTGTGTGCTGTTATGCTCTGAAGAAGCTGTGTAATAGGAGAAGGAATATAAATGACATTCTTCCGGGCTTGAGCTGGCAATGTTTGCTCTTTGCATCGTATTTCAGAGGACGTGTAACTTGTGTCCTGGTGTTGCAGCATCAACATCAAGCATCAAGAGTATGCTCCTCTTCGTGGGAGTGTCTGGTTCCCTGGAGGTGCAGGGAGATGTTTGCCTACCAACCTTTTTTGCAGAAATTACTTCTTGGAACAAAAAGATGCTATTTTAGGTAAGCCTTGTAGAAAACAAGCAGTTCTTATGCATCTCTCTCCTCTCCTTGTGGCGTGCTACTAGAAATCTTGTGAGCCACTCAGGGTAGTGAAGGGTGCTTGGTACCAGCAGGGGCCTTGAGTGTGCTTCTGGGCTCATGTCAATGCCGGGTGTTGATCAGAGTCAGCTTGTTGGCCCCAAGCCTAGCCTGGCCTATGTATCCATGACTGATTTTTAGGCACAATTTTCTTCAAAACTCCCTCAGTGTAGAATTTTGCCCATCCCACCTCAGTCACCCTCCCAGTGGAGCATTTTGTTAATACTGGAGAAATGATGGGGGCACGGAGATTCTGTCCTGGAGCAGCGAGCAGACCTTTGACCAACGCGGCCTTTTCTAAGGAAGTGGGGAGCTTCACGTGTCCTGTGAAGTACAGTTACAGGAACTGTGCCCAGAGCAGGGATCCCCTCCCCAGTCATCAGTGATGCATTTGCTGCCCTGTAATCCATAACACTGTCTGCTTCACCACCTCTGGTCAGCTCTGTCTGTGTTCATGGCATGTGACATTTTGTAGAAACACCTTTGTAATCGGTCGTTAACTTTCCTTGGAGCCTAAAGGAAGTTGGTGGCTTTAAAGCCGCTGTTCAGAGCGTGGTGTGACTTCATCTGGCCATGCGCTGCTGACCACGGGTGGTGACGCAACAGGAGATGCAGGGGAGAACATTTTAACAGTGGCTTTGAACCCACAGTTCAAGCTGTATTTACTTGCTCTGGGGCAGGTTCTTTGCATAATGTAGTTAAATCATTCTCAAATGATCTAAAGGGCCAGCTATTTTTTCTCCAGCACAGTAAGAAAGCGTTGTTGTTCCTGCACATTCTCAACCTGCTTTGGGGCTGTTATAATTCATGTGTGACAGACACTGTTACAGATACAAATCATGACCAAAGTGCAGTTTTGCTGGGATAAGTAGCTTCCTGCCATTATTCTCATCCCTTTTTCTTGCCTGACTGATGCAAATGCGATTCAGAAATCAGCCTCATTTACTTCGGTGCTGCCCCTTCTGTCACCAAACCTGTACGTGTGCGCCATTTCCGAGAGAAACTTGGAAAGCTAAATGCTCCTGAAGATTGCAGCACAGATTCTTCTGCCTCCTGTGTTCTGGCCTCAATTGACAAAACGAGATGTGCAAAGCCTGGTTTAATTCTGGTTTCCAAAGAGTGAAATATAGCACTTGTTTTGAGAGCTGATGTCACATGAAATATTTAGCAGCAATTGCAAGTCGAAACCAGGCCTTATGTCTTTTCAATTTAATGGGAGAAATAGCGCTGTTATTTATGGTATGCATTCCACCCTTGTCTTCCCTGCTTTGTTGTTACCCTGAGCACCCCATGATCCTGTGCTGTGTCCTCATGTTATTTCCCTGAAGGACAAGGAGTCTTGTTCAGTTGCTTTCAGCTCTGGCCCAGCCTGTGGGAGCACGAACTGCACGGATATCTTTCTGGCAGTGAATAAGACACCACAGTACCTGCAGTTCAGTGTGCTGGGTGCTGTGGCCTTTCTCTGGATTCCTCTGTAGCAAGACTGTACTGTAGGCTGCTTTGTGCCTTCCTACCCAGAAGGATGCTAAATCTCAAGGTTTCCTTTCCACCCTCTGTCAGAAACAGGCAGAGATGCTCCGAGGGAATGGAAAACGACTTATTTGCAGCTCTCTGACCTCATTTCATGTTATTACAAGTTTTGGAGCAGTGTCTGCTGACTCTTTGACAGCTCAAGGGAGCACGTGTTGCCCTAAATGACTTGCTTTGTTTGCGTACTTGACACCTCTGATTTCTAACAGCCCCTCTCCCTTGTTCCATGTTTTTTTCTAGCTCTGCCTCTCTCCTTTTGTCATGCTGGGCTCCACCTGTGTCCAGTCACTGCATGCACCTTGCAGCTGCTTAACCAGGAGCATCTGAGGCTGGGATGGCATGGAGATGAAGGATTATATTCCAAAGGCTTTGCTCTGCTCTTGCAACATCATGCCCAATCAAGTAGATGTTGTTTGAAACAATACTTAGATTTTTTTTTCCGGATTCCTTGGCTTCAACTACAGGGAAATCAGCGAGAAGGGAGGAACACTTCTGAAACCCAGCAGGCAGTGCCTTCTGGTTGTGTGTGTACATTGCAAAGTCATCAGTCATTCAGTTGTTGACTCAAAGTTATTCTGGTTTTCCAGCGTGCTTGTTCCCCGCTGAGTTATAGCCACAGATGGTAAAAGTAAACTTTGCACTTCTCAGAGTGTAGTCTTTTCCCAGATTTTATTCGCTCACCGGCTTTTGTGGTTTAGTTTGACTTTTAATTTCCTTGGAGATGCTTTACATATGGAAAAGGTAGTGCTCAGTGTGAATTTTGCTCTGATTTCTCAAAATTGCTTCCAATAGGAATGCTAGTGTTCATCTCTTCCTTCACGTTGTCTCTGACTATACCAGAGAATGGTTTCATCTAGGGAGCAGCATGACCTGGAGGGGAAGCTTTAGCTAGTACTTTTCTGGGATGTAGCTGTGTGGGGTGAATGCTCCGTGGAGTTTGTAGGAGTGCAAATGGAGCCATATGGGACTGGTTAGAAGCGTGAGGGGAAGGGGGAAGTAAGGCCTATTGTTTGTAATTATAAAAGGCAGTGGTTATGGTGGGAAAAATGATCTGTAAGTAATTGTGATTGCTGCTATGGATGTATGAGATTGTGCAAAGGTAAAAGAGGCAAAAACACCCCCAACAACGCACTGGCTGGAGGTTCTGATACTTGATACAGCATCCCAAGTGTCATCTGGACCGCATTTAAGGTATGACTGTGTCTGATTATCTCCTTGCTGGCATCAGGGCGTCATGTAGAAAACGGCATTGTGTTCTGCAAGAGGATTATGGTTGTGGTACTGGTACTCACTTAAGCACTTCAGTTAGAAGGTGCCTTGCCTGTAGCTTTCTTTTGAGAGCTTGTGTCAAGGTGTTGACTTGGATGCCACCTCTTCCAGAGGTCATTCAGACCTGAATGAAGTTCAGCATGAATCTTGGTGACAGGAGAGTGCTAGTAAGCCATGCTCATTGTAGCAGAGCTCACAGCATGAGATTTTGGAGGGTAGGGTAGATCACCACAGGGCCCGGGGTGGCTTTGCACTTGCTTTGCTGCAGCCTGAGCTGTTGAACCTCTCACTTGAGCAAGTACAGGGTGTGCTTTTGCCAAGCACTGGATGCAGCACTTAAGGGGACAGCTGTATTGTTTGAGGTCTGAGATGCATCGTGTGTCTTTGAAAGCCTCCGTGATGGTGTCTCCTTGTTCTCTGCGTGTTTTGAGAACACCAAACATGGTCCAAATTCAGTTCTGCAGCTGGAACCCTCTGTGGTAGGTCACCATTGTGAACCAAACCCTCTGTACCACTCACAAAGTGCTCTTGAGAGCTTTGGGCTATTGCTCATTAGCTTTGGGTCTTGCAGAGCAGGGAGGGTTCAGCTTAATGCTCATGTTTTCATAACGAGCATCAGTTGGCCCCTGAGGAGACTGTGCTTACTGAGAGGGAAAGGGGAACTGCACTGAAGGCAGGCGTTTCTCACGCCTGAGCTTGATCTGTCCTCTGTTACTGGTGCTGGCCTGATCCAAAGGCATTGTACCAGTGGATGAGTTCCTGGGTCAAGGCTGGGAGTCATGCAGTGTTAACTGTGAAATGCTGCTCTATCTGCATTTTGGAAATGTAATGGGAGATTTATTCTTTTGGAATTGCTTACTGTGATTAAAAAATATTGCTAAGTGATATATCTATAATAACGAGAGAGCTTTCTGTATTTGTATTCATTTCTATTCCAATTATTTGTATAAAAAAAAGTAAATGCATACATTTATTGCACAGCCAGTTCATTCCTGTTGACACTTTGGGCTATAAAATATAATTTATTGTGTTTTTACATTGAGAAGTTTACTGCAGACATAAACAGGACTCTTTAAAATGTAAACCTTACCCTTTTGAAGATCTGTATTTTTTTCCTGTGGGCCAGGTACTGCTTGCTGAATCTGCCTGTGAACTTAAACAAAAAACCCTGTGGTTGTTTCTGCCTAGCATTGACAAATAGTGCTCTGAGTATCTTGATAAAGTACCTACAGTGTCTGTGAGGGAACCCCAGATTGCCTGCTTTAAGTTGAAGGATTCAGAGTTTAAAGCAACCTTTTTCTGGCTGTCAGCTATAGAGATCTGTTTGCTCTTGGAAAACATCTCTTGCAGGAAGAGTATTTTACATCTTCCCTTTTTCCTCCCTGTCAGCTGGAGCTTTCTATGGTTAAACTATGTGGAAGTGCCTTGCAATTCAGAGCAGTGGGGTAACTATTGAAGTTACCTTGGTGGAGTAACACAAATTGTTTCCCCTTTCAGATTCCCAGACTCAGACTTCTGAAAATGTGGAACTGCTTTCCCAAACTGCAGATGTCAGCATGCTGTGTTGCAGGGTGCTGCAGTTGTGCATCACCCAGGGCTTCTCTCCTGTGCTGATTCTGTTTCAAGTCCTTCTAGCTCACCCTTGGAAAAGCTGGAGAGCCCTTGGCCGAGCTGGGGCTGGCTGTAAAGCCAGTGCATTCCCTGGCAGGCAGGACTAGATGGGGCTGGTGAGCTGCCTTTCCCCACCAAGCTTCTCAGAAATAGTTCCAGCTGCCAGCTGGGGCTACCCAGGCCTGAACTTCTGTCTGGAGTGAGAAACCCACTCACACAAAGCAGCTGTGCTGCTGTGTGCCTTTACTCCGAGGAGAGAGCCTCGGAGCAGTGTGTGAGCTTAGTGCAAATCCTCTGCCATCCGTTCCTTTGGGGCACTCCCTGTTCTCTGCTATAGAGATCCTCCATCTATTTTCAACAAACAAAATAGCTCCTTTTTCACTGGGAGAAATAGAAGGTAGACAAGAAGAGGGTTTGGGGGAGCAAGTGGAGCTTCCTTGGGGAAGTCGTAGGGTGCCTAGGGATGCTGAATTTGATACACTGCAACTTTCTGTCAAGCTTTGTCCCTAACCTTTTGATAGTCCGTTGAAGACCTGTATGTTGTGTGTGTGTGTCCTTTGTGAAATCTGGGGGAGCAGTTTATATTTCAGCTTTTTCCAGGCAGGGGAGTTTTGAGTTTAAATGTCTGCTACCGTGTTCAGGTCTTCAGAAAGTAGAGTAAGGAGAAAACTTGGAAACAAGTTCCATTGAGAGAAGTTTCATTGGGGTATCAAGATGTCACAATCTGGGTGTAAGAGTAAATATTATCTTAGAGGCATTTTTCCCCAATAAAGACTAACTCAAATTCTAAAATTCATACAAGTAGCTGGGAGTAGGGTTCAGAGCTCAAGGCAAACCTTGCAGGAATGGCTAAGTCAGGCCTGTAGCCTGCTTCCGATGACCATTGGATATTTTTCACTATGCTATTTATACTGTTCACGCATGCTGCTCATTCCCTGAGCTGTGAACAGTGAATGTCTTCAAATGCAGCAGTCATGTAGGCCTCTGAGATGTAAGGCATAGTTAAATCTCACCACTCTTTGAAGGCCATTACGTTTCTCTTCATAACTGCACGATGAGAGCTAAAGCTTGCTTCAACAATGAGGAAGAGTTGCTCTTAAAAGCTATTTAGGGAAGAGGACGATGCTTAGTCTGGTTGAGGCTGGATTGTTTGGAAGTACCTGTTCATACAAAACTTAAGGAAAATCTTGGAAACAATAGGGTAAATCTAGATAGAAGCTGGTGATCGGCTCTGAAGTCAACAGGAGTTCCTCCAGTGACTGTCAGGGTGAGAGCTCATCCATGGAGACAGAAGTCTCTTCTGTGCATTGGGAGTGAAGAAAAGGCTTTGCCTATTTATTGTTTTATGTGGGGAAATGAAAGCTTACTGTGGGTGTGGATCTTCTTCACTAACAGCTGATGTCTGTGTAGCGCTTTGGAAGATGTGAATTATTGGCTCGTGCTTGTTTTGAATTAACATTTTTGACAATCGGCAGGGAAATTGAAGCAGGAATGAACCAAACCTGATTCTTGGTTTTCACTGACTTGGTTTAAAGGCAGGGCGTCCTGGGTATAGTCCAGGGCTGCCTATATTACCATTATTGTCATCATTATCATATAGATGCTTATAGTATCAGTGTCCTCAAGTTGGTCAAAACGCTTCTGCTGAGCCTGGGGACAACACAAAGGGTTCCAGGATGAGCCAAAAGGCATCGTGTCTGTGTTGCTGTGGGCTTTGAGTTTGGCTTTGTCTGACAGCAGTCAGATAAACTCCTCCAGCTGAAGTCAGAACAAGAGGCGGCAGGCCTCTTCCTGTTCTTGATGCTGATCTTGACTGCAAATGATAAATTCCACATTTTTCTTTAAAACTTTGCCTTGCAACTTTAGGGAAAATAAAGGAATAAAGAAAGTATAACCCACCACTTGCAGCTTTTGAGTTGAGTTGTTTTCTGTTGGTGTCTGAGAAAAAGAGAGCACAGTACTGTTTCCAAAGAAAGACACTGAATTTGGGAATAGGCTTTTTTCTTTCTGCCTCTGCTTCATTATCAGTATGTTAATACTGGTAGTGATACTTGCCTGCCTTATGCACATATTATTGTCATTCTTACTGATAGGAGTGTATTTAGTAAAACACTTCAAGTGTAGCCTTTTGATATAAATCAATCACTTTCTTTTTTTGTAGGTATGTTGCAGTGGATCTGAAGGTGATACAAGGAAGCATTCTACCGTGCTACAGGCTCCTTGAAAGAGAAGCCTCCCGGCAAGGCAACCCTGAAGATGTGGACTGCCATTGTATTCTTCCTGCTGATTTCCTTCTGTATATGTGAAAGCAGATTTCCTGTCCTGAAAGGAAGAGGAGTCCGTGTAGTGCAGATAAACAGGCTGAAAACTGAAAAGCAGTGCAGGCAGGCTTGTAAAGGCTCAGCTGCCTCAGGTGAGGTTCTCATCCTTCAGCAGGAATTCCAGCTGGATTTTCTCTTTATTAAAGGTCTCTTCTGCTCCCCTGACAACTATCTATCTTAGCTCCAGTTGTTTACAGGCATTTACAATTATGGCTTCTGTGTGCAGTCCTGTGGTGCTAAATAATTTCTGACAGCTTTGGTTAAATTGAATCCAGAGCAACCATTTCCCAGGGCCTTTCTAGCTTCCATAAGAAACAGCATTCATGTGCTCTTGGTGTGCGCTGGTAGCGTGCAAATGGTGTTAGGTCACTTGACTTGAAGGATGATTATTCCATGCTGCCAGATGTTTGCAAGTGAACTATGCTATAGTAGACAGCTGCGCTGGAGTGAGTAGTCTTGTGTGTGTTTTATCTACCTTAGAAGAAACTGGTTGTTAATTGTCCTGCAACCAAGCCCAGCATTAAGACCAGGGGAGATGAGAGCCTTCTGGTGTCTACTTCTGAGATGTCTTTAAAAAGCATTAAACTTCTAAATGAGTCTTTGAGAGGTGTCCTTATTAAGGACCCTAACTTATCTAGCCACATGTCAAAGCTTTTAGCATTTAAAAAAAAATCAGTGATGCTGTGGTTGAGATGAGATGGTAGATGACTATCTGACAGGTTGATAGGAACATCATAAGGACTTTTATTTTGATGTTTAGAGCTTATTTTATACATGAGTCTGGTCTATCCCTTCACAGTGGAAAGAAAGCACCTTTGCAAACTATTTTTTTTTTGTTGTTTAGGAGATAAAATATGAGTGGGTTTGTTTCCCCGGCACCAGAGCTTCAAAGCTCCATAGAGAGCTGACACAAAGACACTGTGCTGATACTTAGGGTGGTCTGTAACACTACATGTTTGTCTCTTCCACCCGAGAATCTCTGAATGCTATGGATACGTCATCTTAACTTCACAAGATCTTTATAAGGGTAGACAAGGTGCTACAGCTGCCTCTTCTGGAGGAGGGAGCTGAGGGACATCAAGAATTCAGTCTGTAATCAGGGTTCGGAATGGAGACTGAGCGCATACTCTGCCTGTTGCTGACTTCAGCCACTTTTTTGTACTCATCCCCTTGTTCCTTACTGGTATGGTGTTTCATAATGAACAAGTCATGTTGTGTGTAGCTGTGTTGGGCAGAGGGGGCTGAGGTTGTAAAATTAGGTGACCTGGTCCATCTTTGAGAAGCCATGCAAAAATAACTACTATGTACTGCCCTTAACAGGTTTTTCATTCTGTATTAAACCCACTGAAGCAATTTCATTCCTCTTTCTTACTTGGTGGCCAGTCTCTTGCTTTATCTTGTGTTAGTGAGGAGAAAGAAAAGATACAAACTCTTGGCATAAGTGTATAGTCAGGTGCAGAGAGATCATCTGGAGACAAAGACCTGAAATGTCCTTTTTGTCCTTTTTGTAGCTCAAGGTTTTAAGATCAACTTTACTGCTTTTCTACTCCTGCCTTTCTAGAATACCTTTTTTTGTGCTTTTTTGCCCTTTCATTACAGATGTGAGTCCTGAGACTCTTGAATATTGCAATAATTACACCTACGTAACTGTCAGTAAAGGAGCGGTGGTTGTGATTTTTAAGGTATTAGTTTTAAGCTGCAGGACAAAGTTGCACGAAGAGATGTCTTCATAATTACATTGCTTAGAGAAGTGGAAAGATCACTTTCCTAGCTGATCAGTCTCTCTTCTGTAGTTTGAATTTATATCAGCAAGGGCTCTTCTCCTGTTATAACTTCTATAACTTAGGGAAGTAGTGTAAATGTCACAAAAAGAACCACTTTTGTATGTTAACAGCTCAGATGTGTCCTGCAGAAAGGAGGGGGCTGGCTGGAAAATTCTCCAGGGCTGATAGCAGGGGTAGTAACTCTTACCCTCCGTATGTTTTCTAACATAATGGGTTCAAGCCTCCGGATGCTGCTAGGGAAAGTGTTAAAAGATGGAGAATGTGCCCATCTCAGCAAGAATATGTCAGTTGAGGATTCCCAGATTCCTGATGAGCAAGGTAAGCACATGCTGGGAAGTCAGATGAGCTTGTGCTCTTCCCTTTGCATCCCCAGCCATTATTCTAGAGCCCTCCCAAGATGCTTCTGTGGTGGCTGGTACAGGTCTGGATATCTTGTCCATCTGAACAGGCTGGTTCAGAGCAGAGCTACCTGGTCATAATTCTGGGCAGTCTTGCATGCTCTGGGGAAAATAAAGAGAAAATATCAGATGTCTGCAAGAACAAATATTCCTGCTTCCACTATACACGTGCATACTTGGCTCTTCTACTTGCATTTGGGGATCTGAGTTTTCTTTTCAGTAACAACAGGTTTAGAAATGAAATAATTCATTTCTGCATGGCAAGACCTTGATGTCTGTTGTCTACATGCTTTCCTTCCAAAATGTGTATGATCAGCTTTTGTTGTACCCCTCTAGTTTGTCTTTCTCTGCTGTCTCTTAATTAGATATGAGCAAAGAGGAGTGGCAGGGCAGCAAGTGTCTTGCAGTGGAAACAGCAGCCAGGGCCCTGGTCTGCAGCTCCAGCTCTCATCAAAGGGAGCACTCATCAGTCCAGTTCTATGGAAGCATTCAGTTCTTCTGGGATGCAGTTGGGTGCAGTTCTGATGACAGCAGAAATCAGGCTGCTGAAAATGCTGACCCCATCAAGTCTTTTTCTGACCTGACTTATTAGATATGTAGCTAATACAAGGTATGCTGCTGGCTTTTTTTCCTTTTACCCAAGCAATGAGAAGTGATGCTATTTACAGTAGTAGACAGTCTGTGATCCTCTGCTAGCATGGTTCTCAAGCAAGGAGCAGGAGGCAGGATTAGGAATCAGAGCACGTTCCAACATGGTTTCCTGTCTGAGGAAGGGACTTGAGTATAGCCTGCTCTGTGTGGCTGTTGAAGCTCTTAATTTTATTGCTTTTTAAGTACCAATTTTAAAGTGTTTGAATGGTTTAATTGACTTTCTTAACATTTTATTTGGTAAGTCAGTAAAATGCTACTTTGCTAGTTTCTTTAGGGCTGTCAAAACAGACTACAGTTGTTGGTACAGGGATTTCTCCAAGTTCATAAATTTTCCACAAGCTCTTTTAATAACTGTGGTAATGTAAATGTTTTATTGTAAAAGTTCAAGCTTCTCACAGCATTAATCCTCAGTGAGGGTAATTCTCTTTGTAGATAAGAGCTTTAAATATAGCCATGTGTACCACATGTGTCTGTTCTTTGCCCTTTCCTACACTTTTAATAAAACACAGAAATAAACTTCTACTACTGCCATACACTTGAGCTCTCTGATCTACTGATGGGTGGTCAGTTGGGTACACATCTGCTTTATCCCAAACCAAGAGCTATCTTCTGTTGCTTCTTGTTACAGCACGTGATATTTCCCAGTCCTAGAAATGCATTGCACACAAGGTAACGAGTTAGAAGGAATTCCAGGAGTGGGATTCCCTTCTGTGATGACTTATATGAGCTTATTTAACTTTGTGTTGGGATTTGATGTAGTGAAAGGCAATTTCTTTGATGGCTCCCCTGGCCAGTGGTATTATTTTTCAGCAGATGAGGAGTACATTTGTGTAACTTCAAGCACTGAGATGAGAGCCATGTCTCACGGAGACATATGAGAGATGTCACCCATCTACCATGGGTGACAGTTATCTCAACTGCAACTTACTTTTCCTTCCTCATTAAGACATCTAGGTGAATGCTAGCATATAAATGGGGCCTGTCCAAAGTCAAAGGCACATCTTGTCATTGTCTGGGTGATCAAATTGTTGTTAGATGTTGGCTCCAGAGGACAAGCAGGTGAGTAGGCTGCGGCTGCTATATGTTAACTTCAGTGACTTTTCAGTTATTTTCACTGAGGCTGAGTCAGGATCCTTTTTACACCATGCCTTCCACATATTAGTTGGTTTTTGTTTTAATTCTTCATTTACAGCCATGAAGCAGTATGTTCAGTTATGCTGTATGTAATGATCCATTTTCTTATTTTATCTGAAAGTGTGTTCTTTGGTCAGGCAAGGTTTTGAAGAGCCCGACTAAGGTCAAGTCTGTTCTGACCCATTGGATTTTAGGGGTTCTGTGTTGTAAGTGGCTAATAGTCCTGATACCTGCCTTCTGCTGTTCTTAGGTAACCATCACTGCAATTGGTCTGTGCCCTACCAGGATCGCTGCATCCTCTTGCAGTGTCACCAGCTAAGGGTGTGCCAAAATGCTGGAGAGCAAGAAATCAAAGATCTGCTTGGAGGTAATGCTATGCTTCAAACTCTTGCTAAATCGAGGATCTCATCTTTTTGCCTTAAATTTAAACCTTGACTGGCTTTCAGATAAAAGGCGATGGGTTATGAAATACTTGCTAGATGATTCTGTAACTGATTTTTTTTTTTAATGAACAGCTCTAGTACTTAAACAGCTAACAGTTTTACTAACAGCTCTGGTACTTAAATGTGTATGATATGTCTTTGGGTAACTTTTATTGGCCTCTCCATGTGAAAGGCATGATTCATTCAGCCCATGTGCACTCCACATTCTGTCCTTAGGAAAAAGAAGGCATAACAGATGTATTTATATTTTTTTAAGAGAAAGAAAAATGTCTTGGCATTGTATTTTCTGAGATAGCCAGGATTTTTGTGCTGGAGGCAGCAGGCTGCTTATATAATCAGAGCAGTCTTAGTAGCAGTTGCTCATGGTCATTTTGAGTGCTAGGGTCTTCAATTTTAATTGACTAAGTAACAGAACAGAGCTTGCTCATAATCAAGGATTCGATCTTCTAAAGTATGTTTCAAGAGTAGGCCATACACAGGCTTAAAAAAATTGTTCATTGTTCTTTTGCATTGGCAAAGGTTTCTCTGCAACATAGCAACCAGACCTCTGATAAGCAGATGGGATTCATGTCACAATAAATCTAGATCACTAGTTGTGAAGGAGGTTCTTGTGAAGTACAAAGGTATATGTGGAAATTCTCAGTTTTGAGAGGTGAAAATTAGGAATCTAAGCATGAAGGGCTTATTGAGAATGTGTAACTTCATGAAAACATAACACTGCTGCTTCAGAGTTGGTGTTTGTGATGCTGCTCCTTTAGTGAATGTTTGTGTTGTAGCTCTGTATTTCATTACCCTTCTTTCATGGAATTAATTCCCTGGTTGGGCAAATGCCAGAGGTCTGTGGCAGGAAAAAAAAAAAAGTAACCCAAAGGGATTGTATGCAATAAAGGCAGGGGTCTGGGTTTTCATGTTGTTGCTGACTTCGGGACTGATTCAGTCCAGTTGTACTGCATGTACTTCAGAATACACATTCTGGTTTACACGTGGGAGTGTGAGGTCAGATTTGGGATTCAGAGTTTTATTCTTACAACTTTTTTTTTTTTAAAGAAATCATCTTTGGGGAAAGGGAAACAGTCCAGTTTCACCACAAAAGCTATCCACAGACAACGAAGAGGATGGTGAAGGCACAGACTGAACAATACAACAGAGAGAACCTATTTTTCTCCACCATTCGGGCTCATAAGATTTACTTGAGGCAGTTGGCTGTGACTGCAGGTTATCCTGAAGCACCAAACACAGGAAAAACTGCAAGCAGTGTTACCACCAGCACCACCATCACAACTGTCAGTGCTACCACAGTTGTAACAATGGCTGGAACAAGTGCAACTGTCCACAGTGCAGCTAATGAAATAACTGCCAAAGCCTCAAATGCTTTGGGAGTGCTCCTTCCTACCACCATGTCATCCATTGTCCCTTCTCCCACTCCTAATGACACTGCTTCCACTTCGAGGAGTATCACCAAGCTCCTGACCACCGCTGAAAAATTAGGAAATGATAGCTTTGGCTCAGTATCAGCCCCCTCTTCTGCTCCTGTCACTGCCACTACTGGAGCAGATACTCAGATGAATCACACCGAGCAGTTTAGCACAGCCACCAACACAACCAGCACTTCCCACCCCAGTAGCCTCACTACTGCTGGAGCTGGCCCAAAGAAAACGAGCACAACATCAACCACACTCACCCAACAGGATGCAGTGATATCTTCCACTGCTTCTAGTCGTGCTGCTACTACGTTCAGCCCCTCAGTGAGTCCACATTCTGCGAATTCAGCACTCCCCATGTTGCCAGAAACAAGTAGAGCTCCAACATCCTCGAGTGAATCAACCTCTTCTCAGGGTTCTACAAGAGGTGCCATGGGTTTAACTAGTGGCCCTGCAGCAGAAACTACAACTGGGCATGGAACAAAGTCGGTATCTCTCACTCCTTCAATTGAACATACAACCACCACTCCAGCAAACGCACCTGGAACAACAACTTTGAACACTGCAAAGACTAAGGACACAAACAATGAGTATCTTCTCATTGCTGCTGAGCCTCTGACTCAGTACTTAGTGGATAAAAGTTCGCTTCTTGCAGTGCTTTTATTTGGTACGTTTTTTTTCATAACTGTCATAGTCCTTTTCCTTATGCAGGCTTATGAAAGTTACAAAAAGAAGGATTATACACAAGTGGATTACCTGATCAATGGAATGTATGTGGACTCGGAGATGTGAAAGGGTAGGGATAAAGCAATGGGCAGAAGAGATGGAAAGGAGATTAAAGGCCTATCTGGCTTGTTTTTCTTTCCCATTCGCCTATAACAGAAACTGAAAGTGCTTCCAAATTTAATTCTGGTGCAATTGAGGAGAAATGCCATGTACTGTATTAAGAGAAATATATATTTTTTATTCAACTGCAACAGGTTGCTGTAAATATAGTCATTTTTAAAACCTTTCCATAATGTACTATAGCTTTGATTATTATTTTTCATTGTAAATTACCTATCAAGGGATAAGCCATCATCCTCTGAAAATCATGTGGCACTTTTTCAACTGTTTACATTGCAAATTCATCATGTTTCATTAGTTTGATGTGTGCTCCTTTCTGAAAACAAAAGAGAGGATGCTCTCACCTTTTACAAAATACTCTGAAATCACGTGATGAGAAGTATGAAGTATTGCCACAATGGGGAACTTTAAATCTAATATGTATTTTATTTCGGTACGCTTCTAGCTTGTAAAAAGAGGTCTGTTTACAAGGCATTGTAAACACTGTTTACTGCTAATCCAAGATACCTTTTTCACTAGGAAGCAGATTACTGTGCATCTTCACTTACATGATCTTATTTTTGTATTCACTCAATAAATGGAACCCTGAAAGGGCATATCTTGTTGCATTTCTGTTTTCATTCCTGTTCTCGTCAGCTTAGAAGCAGACAAGTGGCCTTCTGGGGCTTGTGCCAATGAGATCTTTTTGAGTATTCCAAGTACAGGGTTTAGAGGACGGCAGTGGAGGTATCAATGTGTCACAGAAGGTGCTGGTTGTCTTTCAGGATATGGCTTCTGTTCCTTCAGAGGATTATGCTACCAGTCTCCCAGTTATGCAGAGACACCTTAGTGTGATTATTAACTTTCATGCATAGAGCATCAGGCTCTTTTCTTGCATTCAGGACCAGCACAGAGTTTGGAACCCTTATTGCACATGCACACACACAGCTGACCTCTGAAGATCTGCAGCTGAGAGGGAGTAGAAAACACTTAATCTGTGTTATATATATAAAATATAGTATTCTTCAGCAATTAATGAATTTTGAGCAGAGTGTATATACCAGTAGCAAAATGCTGGATCAAGTTGCATTGTATTTCTTTAACTGGATTGTCTTGTATCTCGCTACAAATTAGTTGGCTTCTCTTTGATCCTGCTTGCATGTAATCTTGAAGCTGGTAATAGGCAAACCTCAGAATTTGAGCTGTTGGCTTTTGGTTGTTATTTATTTAAATCCTTTGGGTGTTTAGAATTTGAATGGAGTCTGTAGCCTGGAAAAGGTTACTATGACTTGTTCATCATGAAGCTGAAAGTGCTATGAAAACAGCTGCAAATAGCACTGGCAGCAGCAGAGGTCGTTGGAAGACAGGAGGTGGAAGGTAGTTTCCTGAGCCTTTTCTGTTATAAAAGGCTTCTTAACACTGCTGTGGATTTGGGGACAACATTACGGCAAATAGAGTATCTTGAGGAAAGATGTTTACAACCTGCTTGTCTGTGTCTGACTGCATTTTACTATTTTAGAGTGTTTTTGCATAGACAGCATCTGCGTTCCGATAAGTTTGAGCATCTCTCAAAGCAAAAAGATAGTGTGGTTTTGGGAGCCACCCTCATTGGAAGGCTTGTTGTGTAAACCACAATTCACACAGCTTCCTCGAGAAAGAGTTTGAGGGGCTGACTTTTTAATTGTATTTTAAGGTTATTTTTAATCGGTGCCTCTCTAAAGAATGGAACTGAACTCTCATTTTCTCAGTCTTCTGAAAGCTGCCCATGTGCAGCATCTGATGCAGTAAAGCTCTGGGAACATCCCTTAGCGTGCTTGCACCCTGTCGAGGTGCTTGGGCCTCTCAGCAGGGTGCTTTGAGCTATTAGCAGACATCAGACAGATGCTCCACAACTGCCAACTCCAAAGACTGATCTTTATGTAGGGATCTCAGGTTTCACCTTTAATTGCATGACTTAAGCAGGTGAGTCACTAACCACAGAGCTAAGCCTGTGGTCTGCGCTGTGCTCCAGATACTGAGATAAGAGCTGTCTCAGCTCCCTGCTGTCTCCCAGGTAAGGAGTTGGGTGTTACCTTGGATTCAGTTCTCTACTTTTTCTCATTTGGGCTTCTCAAATAGAGGCTTACATTGAGGTAGGCTGAATCCAGGCAGTAGTGCTTTCTGTTTTAATTTCTCAGTGTGTAAGTGAATTTGCCTTAAGAAGTGCCTTCCTGCATAAGGAGCTGCTGTTGCAGCTATTAGCTAGTGCTCTGTAGTAATCTCTTTTTTTTTTTGTACTTTTTTTAAAAAATAAAAAATAAAAAATAAAATGTCCTGAGTCATTTTCACCAGGGCAAACTGATCATCAGACTTGTAAGGATTTTTTTTTTTTTTTTTGAATGCACCAACTGGCCTTAATTCTTTTGGTCTCCATGATTTCTTCATAGAGGAGGACCAAAAGTTGGACGCTGGATTCTGTGGAGTAGAGCAGAAGCTTGTAAAGTTGCATTCTATTTTTGTTCTCCTCTTTAAAGAAATATTAGTAAAAAGATATTAAAGCCCTGTACTGATTTATCTGAGAGAGCTGGAAAGGAGAGGAAGGGGCCGTTACTTCAGACTCTGAAAACAGTTTACTAAAAACAGACTTTCTAGGGTTTGTTTATTAAAAAACAAACAAAAAAACTTCAGGGATAATTTAAGTATATATAATATAATTATGAGAGTTGGAATTGGGTTACAACTGTATTTATAATAGTCCTAGGGAGTTTCTCATGGACAGAATGAGAATGTTACAACTGCATCATAACTAAAAGAAACCGCTACCATAAAAATCTTTGTGGCTTCTTAACAGGTTCTTACAGGAAGGTAAGTACTCATCAGAAGGTTATTGCCGTTCCCACAGCCCTATGTGTGTTTACATCTTAGTCTCCTCTTCAGATACTGGCACAGCTTGTTTTTTTTGTTCTATTTGAGTTACGGCACTTCCAGCTGTGAATTAATGTCTCAGCAGAAACTGAGATTTTTAGTGTAAGTTTGAGTGCTAGATCATGTCTTGCCTCAGTGCAATTTTGCAACAAGGTAGAGATCACCATAAGTACCATAACGATGCTCCAAGCGTGGTGCCAGCTGGAGAAAGGGCAACTGGGTATTTCTTTTCATCCCAAGGGTTTTGTGAGACAAGCTCAGTTTATGCATTAAAAATATTAGGTTGCACCCTGGCTTCTAAAAGTCAAGGTGTATTTTCTGGTTTGTATATTGAGACCGATTGTAAAGATTTGGTAGCTTTGCTCGTTCTGTAATGCTTTTGCATTTAGCTACTCAATGGGAGGGCAGTGGGACTGCAGAAGCTGGGCTGCCTATGCTGTCTTTCTAAGGGCTTTGCTCTAGCAGTGGCTTGATATGCAGGTCAGAAAGAATTAGAGCTTCTTCCCTCCTGTCCCTTTTTAGGTTGGAGGCCACCAGCAGCAACCAGTTGCTTGGTAATTTCTACCTCAAACCTTTTGTTTCTGTGTGGGTGAAAGCCTGCCTCCCAGCATGGCTTTGCTTGTTTTGGTTTCGAGTCTGCAAATGGTGGCAAAAACAATTCCATTTTCTTGGTACAGTGCTGCAGTAAGAAGCTAGTATGCTAAACAAGGAAATACAATGCCTTTTGAAGGTTTGCTTGCTGAATTCACAGTATAACAATAGATGGGGTCCTACCAAGTTATCTAGAAGACATCTGCCAAGGCGCTGCCAAAAACAACAGTGCTGCTGTGAAGCATACTATATCTGATCCACGTTTGGTTTCAACCTGTTGCATGGCCTCTTAATGAAACAGGAATATCCTGGAATTAAATTTAGGTTTGATTAATTCTAAATGCCACCTCCCTATTACTTAATTGCCTGTATTAGAAATATGATGCTCTAGACAGTGGAGAATAAAGGAAATAATGGAATACTGAAACATGGAAAAATAGGAATGAAGAACTCATAGACTGAAAATGTGTGTTTGTAATATGTCACATGGTGTCCAGAGTTGGGGAGCATAAGCAGAACTCTCAAGCATTATCTTTAGAACAGCTAACATAAGGTAGCTGGAAGACACATAGGGAGCTCTGGAAACAGAGGTATCTGTGGAATTGGTTTCTCTGGATTTGTCTGGTGGTTGTGAGTTTCTGGCATCAAAGAAAGAAACCTGAGCCAGCCCTGCCCTACTGAAGCATTTCTAAGGACTTTTTCCACTGTGGGTTCTCTGGTATGCAGTAAAGACAAGTTCATATTACAGCATCTCCCTTGACCAAGGCAACTCTACTTGTCTCCTTTCTACGGCTTCTAAGTCTCATAAAACTTCATTATCTTTGTTGCACTTGACTGAAATTGGCCCGTGGGTTCAAAAGCAAATACTTTCATGTTGCACAAAATATGGGCTTGTAAGTTCATGCTTTTCTAGAAAAAAAAAAAGCAGGTTCTGCAACAGGAAAACCTAGAGCTAGAACGATTCCTATCTGCTAGAAGGCCTAGGTCGTTTGGGGTTAGGACTCTGCTTTGACATTTTGGCAAAGCTGGTGTTTGCTCTACAGACTTTTGGGCTGATTTCCTTGTGGTTTCATGTCTTCGACCCTTACAAACCTAATCTATAACCACTCTTTATGCTGTTCGGCTTAATTGACCAGCCTGCGTCAAAATGTCATAGTCCAGCTGAGGTTCAAGAATGTGTAGCAGGCCATTATCCTTCACTGCATTCATGCTTCTTAAAATCATGTCTTCACTGTATTTAGGTTTGATCGTGTTGAGAGCACTCCTGCTTTGGCTGAGACGTGCCAGCAGGCTGTGCTCCGGTGCAGCTCTTCAGGAGCTCGCCTGTTGAGCCTCCCTCTGGCAGAGAAACCCCAAAGGTCTGGGGAAAAAAAAAAGTCTCTGCTTGATCTTGGACTTCCTGGTTAGCCTTGGGTGATGCTCAGCTTGTGCCTTGGCTAGAATCATGTTTGAATTATGAAGTAGGTTTAAAGGAGAAATCCTTTGCTCGTGCACAGAATTTGCCCAACATCCTGCTGCTCTCAATTAAAATAAAATAAAAAAAACTAACTAAAACTATTTGGACAGGAGTGTGCAGTCTGTTTGAAAAAGCAAACAAATAACTTGTCTTCATGTAAAGTGGATAAATGTTTTAACCCCTTCAAGCTGAGACAAGTGAAACCAATTATGCTAGTTTGAGGGTCATGGATTTGGGTAAGTGGTTCCTCTTCTTTAGTGGAAGCAGATGAAATTGCAAAATCCAAGCTTGTGACTGTAAACACTGTTAAATATTCCAGCATAACTCCTGTAAGACTAAGGAATAGAGAAGAAAGGGAGAGACTGAGTCAGCCTGAAAAGGCTCACGTTTAGAGGTCATGCTCACATTCATGGCTGGGTGGGAAGAAAAAGAAAGTCAAGATTTAACCAAATTCTAGTATAGAATCATAGAATATCCCAAATTGGAAGGGACCTACAAGGATCATCGAGTCCAATTCCTGGCACCACACATGTCTATCCAAAAATTCAGACCATGTGTCTAATTGCACAGTCCAAACACTTCTTCAATTCTGACACGCCTGGTACCGTGACTATGTCTGTGGGGAGCCTGTTCCAGGGTGTGATAAACCCTCTCAGTGAAAAACCTCTTTCTGCTGTCTAGCCTGAACCTCCCCTGTTGCAGCTAGACACCATTCCTGCAGGTCCTATTGCTGGTGACTAAAGAGAATAGATGGGTGCCTGCCCCTCCACTCCCCCTCGTGAGGAAGCTGTAGGCCGCGATGAGGTCTCCCCTCAGCCTCCTCTTTTCTGGGCTGAACAGACCTAGTGAACTCAGCTGCTCCTCATACATCTTCCCCTTTAGGCCCTTCACCATCTTCCTAGTCCTCCTCTGGACACTTACTAATAGTTTCATGTTCTTTTTTGTACTGTGGTGCCCAGAACTGCACACAGCACTCAAGGTGAGGCTGCACCAGCGCAGAGTAGAGCGGGACAATCACTTCCCTCGACTGACTAGCAATGCCGTGCTTGATGCACTCCAGGGTACAGTTGGCCCTCCTGAATGCCAGGGCACACTGCTGGCTCATATTCAACTTGCTATCAATCACAACCTCCAGATCCCTCTCTGTGGGGCTGCTCTCCAGCATCTCATCACCCAGTCTGTATGTATAGCCAGGGTTGCCCCATCCCAGGTGCAGGACCTGGCACTTGCTCTTGTTAAGCTTCATGTGGTTGGTGATCACCCAGCTCTCCAGTCTGTCCAGATCTCTCTGCAAGGCCTTTCCACCCTCAACAGAGTCCACAACTCCTCCAAGTTTAGTGTCATCAGCAAATTTGCTCAAAACACCTTCTAGTCCTACACCCAAATTGTTTAGAAAAACATTGAAGAGGACTGGCCCTAAAATGGAGCCTTGGGGGACCCTAACAGTGACCATCCGCCAGCCTGATGTGGCCCCATTCATTTACCACAACCCTTTGAGCCCTGCCTATCAGCCAAATGCTTACCCATCGTATGATGGTTTTTTTTAGATGTATGCTGGACATTTTGTCCAGTAGAATCCTACAGGAAACTGTGTCAAAAGCTTTACTGAAATCCAAAAAGATCACATCAGCTGGTTTCCCTTGATAGACTAGATGGGCAATCTTACCATAAAAGAAAATCAAGTTAGTCAAACAGCACCAACCCCTCATGAACCCATGTTGGCTGGGACCAATGACTGCATTGTCCCCCAGGTGCACTTAAATAACTTCAAGGATAATCTTCTCCATAATTTTACCAGGCACAGACATGAGACTGACAGGCCTGTAATTGGCAGGGTCTTCTTTCTTACTCTTCTTGAAAACTGGTACATTTGCCAGCTTCCAGTCTACCGGGACTTCTCCAGATTCCCAAGACAGTTGAAAAATAATTGAGAGAGGTCCCGCAATGACGTCAGCCAGCTCTTTAAGCACCCTGGGATGAATCCCATCTGGACCCATGGACTTGTATGGATCTAAGTGGAGCAGCAAATCCTGCACACGTTCAGGGTCGGTTGGGAGTTGATCATTCCATCATGGTTCTCCAGCTCAGGGCACCTGGGGTCCCGAAGCCCATCATTGGGCACTGAAGACAGAGGCAAAGAAGGCATTAAATGTCTCTGCTTTGCCTATGTCCTTATCTGTGAGGTGACCTTCCCCATCAAGTAACGGACCTCTGTTTTCTTTGGTCCTCCTTTTTCTGTTCACATATTAAAAAAAAACAACAAACAACAACAAAAAAACAACAACACTTTTTTATTGTCTCCCACAGACCTGGCCTGCTTCAACTTTAATTGGGCTTTGGCCGCACAAATTTTCTCCCTACAAACGTGAACAGCACCTGTATTCCTTCCACGTTGCCTGACCCTGATTCCAGCAGCCGTAAGCCGTACACTTGCTTTTTCTGCCTAAGCTCCAGTAGAAGATCACTGGTCAGCCAGGCTGGCCTTCTGCCCTGCCTACTTGACTTCTGATATTTTGGAATTGCCTGATCCTGTAGTTTTAGGAGGCAGTGCTTAAAGACTGACCAGCATTGATAGACGTCAATGCCTTCAAATCAGTTTCCCAGGGGACCTTGCTAACTAGTTCCCTGAGCAGCCTGAAGTCTTCTCTCCCCATATCCAGGGATGAAGTTTTGGTGGCAGTTTTCCTTCTGTCACCAAAAATTTTAAACTCAACCGCTTCATGGTCACTATGATCAAGATGGCCGCCAATTACCACGTTCCCCACAAGACCCTCTGTTCTCCAGCAACAGATCTAGGAGGGCACCTTTCCTAGTTGGCTCCCTTAGCACCTGCACCGAGAGGTTATCATCGAGGTGCTTTAGGAACCTCCTGGACCTGCTCACGTTGGCTGTGTGGCAATCACAGTTGACATCTGGCAAGTTGAAGTTCCCCCATAAGGACAAGGGCAGTTGATCTTGAGGCACCTCTTAGTTCCTCACAGGTGGTCATGTAGGTTCCTGTAGTCCAGCACTGCCTTGGAAATTTCTGCAAAATATTTGCACCTTCCTTTCTGTTTCTGAAAGTGGGAGACTCTGTAGGAGAGAGCAAGTAGGTCCCTGAGCAGTCTGTGACATGCAGTGAGCATCCCTTTTTGAAGGAAATGGTGAGCCTCATTAACACAGCCTCCATGCCACTCCTAGATCACACGCAGCCCTGGGGTCTGTTTGTAGCCAAACAAAGCTTTTTCAAAAGATGAGCTCATCAGTTTAAAACCACATGCATGTGAACCAAAGCAGGCAGGGGAGCAGTGGCTGAAAGGGATGGAGGGCTCCACATGGGCAGCACATGCAAGTTGCTCGCACTGGGACAACCCATGTGTTTTTCCAGCCGTAAGCCTCAGCTCTGCCATCAGTATGTGTGGGGCTGAGCAGAGTGTCCTTTTCTTTGAGTGTTTGCAGTTTTGTTAACCAGCAGGGAATTCTGGAAAATGTCAGGCTCTTAGTGAGAGCTGTCAGACTGTAATCATCTCCCAAGGAAAGGAGCGGCAGCCCCATGGGAGTTCAAAACCATGAAGGCTAATGTGGCACAGGAAAAATCCTGAAGATGAATGGGATGATTTAGTAACTCTTCTGCAAAGAGACAGTGAATGACAAAGAAATCAGATTAGCTGGAGAGAACTGTGTGCATGGTAAAGGAAAAAAAAAAAAAAAAAAAAAAAAAAAAAAACAGGCATTCCCATGAAGAATAGTATTTTCTTAACTGTATGGGGCTATTAGTCTTCATACTTCATACAAGATTGCTGGTCAGATGAAAGAGAAACACACTTCTGCATGCATTTGTACAGAACTGTCTGCAGAGGGAATTAATTCCCAGAACTGAAGCATTCTGTGAGGTACTTGATGTTAGTGCTGAAGAAATGTTGCTCCCTGGCTGACTTGAGTTGCTACCTATAAATAGTGGCTTTGCTTTGTTCCATGTAGCAGGGTCATAGAGCCCATTACTGGCCAAAGGACTGTATAAAGGTTCGCTTCATCAAGTTGTCCTTTTCCTAGCTCAGCTTTAAGGCTCTTTCTGATTGCTTCTCACTACAGACAGAGCACTGCAGCTGCAAGGTGGGACTGCCTCATCCCCTCACTAGGTTGTGTGGATACCCTATGGCTGTTCCTTCCTACCCCGCAGCATGTGCTGCATTCACATGTGCATGTGTTTGTCTAGGAATTGTCATCCCTCAACACCTTTGAAGTGTATATGCTTCACCTGTTGCCAACACAGACCTCTTGTTATATATATATATATATAAATGTGTAAGATGTCTCTTCCACATCTCTGAATCTGTTTGGCTCAAGTCCTTCATGTCTTGCCATTTCCTGCCCAAACTGACCAGCAAGGTGCCACAGGAAGGGGTAATCCTTACTTTGAGCTTTTATTACACCCACAAACCCCTCTACTACTGCTAATTAAACCTAAAGACTGCTTATCGAAGGATATACCTTTATATCATTTTGGGGGGCTTCCATGTGCTGTTTGTTTTCTCAGTGGGTTTCTTGGTCATTCCAGTGAGCTGAAGAGGTCGTAATACAGATGAGACTAATAATAAACTTGCACTAAAAGCAGCTGCATTGTAGAGCTTTAAACCTAAAAGAAAAGCAGGCAGGGACAGTTTTAACCACAAAGTTCTCTTTAATTG
This sequence comes from Oxyura jamaicensis, assembly GCF_011077185.1. NCBI lineage: Eukaryota > Metazoa > Chordata > Aves > Anseriformes > Anatidae > Oxyura > Oxyura jamaicensis. The sequence goes on from NC_048897.1 coordinate 25,622,672, forward strand.
AAACCTGGGCTGGAACTGACCTGCCTGCCTTGTGATACTGTGTGGGTTGGGTGGGGATTCAGTCTACATTGTTAACCTACCCCTGTAATATTTACATAGACAATTTTAGCCTCAGACAACATGAAAATTATTTCCGTGTAACCTTTGGCTTAGGCCACCCACAGGCCCTGGGAGAGAGGAGGTCGTAGGAGCATGGGCATCATTGGTTCCTCAGGGTTATCATGCTTCGCAGAGGTAAAACAGTCCCTGTGCAGGAGACAGGACTAGCTCCGGGAAGAGGGATTTCAAATCATCTCACTTTTTTTTTTTTTTTTTTTTTTTTTTTTTCCCAGTGCAGTGTCGCTGAAGGCTGCTTTCCAGTACAGATTCCCCTCATTGTGTGTTTTTCTCTTGTCTAAGGAGGTTTCAAAAGAGACTTTGGCCTTAGAGTGGTGCCCCTTACAGCCAGCTTTGCACAGCACTGGCAGAGCTGGGGAAGGAGTGTGGGACAGGGGGAGCAGACTGTGCAGCAAATTGAGGCTGAGGCGGCTAGGCAGGTCGCTGGGAGTCCATTACTCTGTGAGACTATGTAGATGTGCTACAGCACGTTCTTGAGCCAGCTGAACCTAAGCAGAAATGGGTGTCTTGAGAGGAAGTCCATGCTAATGAGGACTCTGGGCTGATACTGTGTTACTGGGGCCCGATAACCACTTCTTCCCGGTATGGCCAGTGATTCAAAGCCCATGGGGCCTTAACTGGGGCCTGCCCTCAGTGTCGCTGAGTAAGCTGCCTGTGCAAGCAGCTGAAGTGGAAGGTTGGTTTGGTGTCAGGACAGGGTTTCTCCTGTTGTCTCAAAAGAGAAAGGGCTAGGAGAACTGAAAATGGGCCGAGAGGGCTGTTGCTGGCTTTTGTGACAGGTGGCAGCTCAGCAGGCAGAGAAAAGCTCTTCTTGCTCCGGGTCTTGCAGCTGCATTCACCAGAGTCTAGCAATGGTTGAAAGTGGTCCTGCTGTGCAGGCTGCAGTAAAAATAGAGAGCAGGAGGTAAAGGAGATGGGTCCCTCACATTTCTTACTGAGCTCCATGTCCGTTGCACTCAAAGGAAGAGCCCTCTGCAGACAACCTGGCTGGAGCTGGGTGGCAAGAAGATGACAAAGCCTGGCAGAACATTGCGGTGAGGGTGTGCATCTATAGGGGCACAGTACACCAGTGCCATTGCCCAAGAGGAGGGATATTTCTTCATCTTCTTAGAGCATTTATACAGCCACGTAGCTCATCTGATCTGAGGGTATGGAGGCATAAGCAGAGAGCATGGGCTGGTCGAGAGCACCAGGTACTCCTCTTGCCTGTAAGACTGCTTGGAGGCAATGAGCCAAGGCAGCTGGCAAAGCAGAGCAGTGGGATGGGTGGAAGCAGGGCTGCACCTTATTCATCCCAGCTGCAGTGCAGGGTGATCAAGTGCTCTGGTGAAACTTGCTTGCTGGATGGATCACTTGCCAGGATGTGGTGCATGGCATTGCAGCAAGATTTAGGTGTGCCTGAAAATGCCACCATTGAGCTGTGTCTCGTGATACGGTCACAGAGGGAATGCAGGCCACTTGAAGCCAGAGGAGCTCACCCCATTGACTTGGTCAGATTGGAGTCAGGGCCAGAGAGTCACTTCGCCTCTGCAGCCTTCTAACAGATTGTGTTAGTGGCACTGCTGGCTCCCTGTAGGGCAGAGGCCTGGAAATGTGTGACAAGTGCCAGCCTTGCTGTCTGTGCTCCAGGACACCTTACCAGTGGGATCCATTTTCCATCCTCCTGTGGCTGCCTCCCAAAGTTCAAAGGTACTTTTATTAAGGTCTTGGGATAGAAAGCAAGAGATTCTTCCTTAGTATTACACTGACCAGGATAACTGACACAGGAACAACTGTGAATGTACCACAAAGTATTTAGCCTTCAAGTGCATAAGAATGAGAGAAGCTGACCAAACCTCTTCTATACAATGTCACTTTTGTTAGTTGATCTTTGATTGCATTTAAATATTTTAGCCATGCTCCCTGCATTGGGCTGGAGGCTTACATACATTGAGATGCTGCTGCCCATGGGTTGAAAAGCTTGTGACTGGTACAGAGCAGACAGATTTGAGGCAGAAAGAGAATGCACAGAGAGAAATGGCAACTAACTTAAAGATGTAGAGCATGATCGTGGTGGAATCTAGAGAAGTGGCTGGGCCTCTGGTTTTCGGATTATTTCTCCCCCCATCCTCCCCTCACAATATGGCTTCTGCTGTTTTTGTACAAGAAGAACGATCTGCGGCAGGGAGGGGAGAGAACAGAAGCTGCCGTGCTCTAGAGGCAGCGTTAGTCCTGCTTCGAAGCTTTCCACAAGGCATCAGCTCACCATCAAAGATGTCAACTCCAAATAAAACTGTTCCAGGACATTTCCTCAGTGTGCTGCTCCGCAGCAGGCTGCGTTGGCTGTGACACTGAACAGACCACTCAGAGTGGTTTGGAAGAGCAACAAGCCAGCTGCCAGGAAACACGTCTTCATTTTGTGGCAGGCCAGGAGAAAATGTGCACAGGGCTGCAGTTGTTTTGCATGTAAGAAACACTGGCTATTTTGAATCGTGGAAGAGGGAATGTGGCACCAAGGCTCAGCATGCCTTGAATGGACAGAGCAGAGATGGTCTTCTAGGTAGAAGGTCTCAGAACATGCACATTTTCATAAAAATCATGTTTAATCTTGGTCTGGGGTGTGAGTAACCAGGCCAAGAAAATGGACCTTTCATTGTCTGATATCTACTCTTCTTCTGCTGGCTGGATGATAAGAGCCTTGTGTTGATCTTGTGGCTTCATGCCACAACAGCAGTGTCACCTGTAGATCCAGTTTAAGGTGTCACTTTATCAGGCATTTGTTCCCCGGGGGTTACTGCATCCTCTGTTGTGTCTGTGCAAAATGAACAGCATGGCTTGTTGGGGGTAGGAGGGTATTGCTCACTTTTTTACTGTTTCAACCAAAAAATCTTTAAAATTAATTGAAATTGATTCATTTTATGGCTGTGCATTACAGATGAGCTGTCCCCAGGGGAATCATTAGCACTAAGAGAGGAGCTTGGCAGACGAAGTGAGCAGCACAATTGTGTCCTGGAAGTGGCGTCCATGGAGGGGCACTTGGTGTTCCCTCCTGTTTTCTCTTTCACGTTGAAGTCATTGCTCAGAAGTGCTTTGGCCCTCTGAGCTCTCTGTGTAGAAGGCCAAATATTGCTCTACCCTACTACTGCCTTTTCCTGTTCCTGGTTTGGAATGATCCAACAACCAGCTCGATAATTTCCCTGCAGAGATTTGCAACAACTCACTCCTCTCAGTCCCAGTCGCTCTGTGACCAGGTGAAACCCACCCGAGCAGACAGATATTCTTTGTGGAGCCGAAGAAAGGAACCTCACCCTGTCAGATCTGCAAACCCGGGGCTGAGCTGTACCTCCTTATCCCAGGAATAGGCTGTTCTTTCCCACCACCTTTCTGTTGTCTGACATTGGATGCAACCTTTCCTTTAAACTGCCTTCCTTTGTCCTGAAGAACAAGCTCTGCAGAAAGTCTTTTCTAGCACTGAAGTGTCATGACCTCCATCACCATTACTGCTATTGAGAGATTAATGCCTGAGAGACTCATCTTTGGACTTGTTCCTGGATTTTAAGTAACGGATCCTGGGCAGGTTAGCTCAGTAGGCATTGATGTTTTTCAGCTATTTTGAGATGTGTTTTCACTGGAAAACTAACAAGTGCATGGCTGAGCCAACTTTAAAAGTTCTCTCCTCTTGCTGAAGAACAGGATTGCTCAAGATGAGTTGTCAGAACATTTATTTTAACATTTAAACGATGGCAGCAGTTGTATTTTCCCCTGCCTATTCACTGCCTTAAAACTGAAAAACATCTGAACCAAACTTTCCAAAAATATTAGGCAGAAACCAGAAGGGCAGAATTCCAGCTGAAAGGTTAAAGTTTAATGAAGTTGCCTTCAACTGAAAAAAGCCACTTGAGAACAGAAATGATTAGGTGGCCTTAAAAAGAGTTGTTCATACATGTTTCTCTTCTAATACATGCTAAGAGCCATAAAGGTAACAGATGGCCAAGGAGCATTTTATAGGTACTTCAGGTACCTAACCAGATTCCAGGAGTCTGTCATGTAGACAGGTCTTAACAGTATATGGCAGCATTGCACAACAGCTCTTCAGAAGTGGAGAAAACTGGTTCCCGGTGAAAACTGAAGTTGCCTTCAAGTATGGAAAGGGAACTATAATTACTCCAGCTGGACTGGGGCATGGCCAGCAGGCTTCTAAAATTTTGCCTGTTGCGAACTGCATCGAAAATGGTCAGTTCTGTCACTTTGCATCTGACACAGAAATGGAGCTTCCAAGAGCAAAGCTTTGCCTGGCACTGGCACTGGATGAAGATACAGAGCTCGAGCTGGGAAGGGAATCATCTAGTGAAATGCAAATGCCACCTCTGGCAGCACCAGGTATTTTATTGGCAGCTGTTTATTCAAGTGTTGACTCAGCCTAGTTTTTGAGATCTGACAAGATCAAGAGCCCTAAAGGGCTATGGCCGTGGGCATTAATAAAGTAATCGTGTTAAGAGATAATTAAGTTGCATTTATTAAATTCCTAATTAAGAAGCAAACTGTAAGTTTGTTCGGTAAGGAATGCTCAGTTGGAATTATTTGCTTTCCACACCCTTGCAAAAGGTTAAAATGGGGAAAAAATGAAAAAATCCCCCACCTTCTGAAAAATAAATTATATTTTAGGTGTGGTGCCTGTGGAGGAAGCAAAGACTTGAGCCTCTGCCCCCCTGCCTGAGATGTGCCGATTAGCACAGGGAGGGGTGGGGGCTTCATTTCCAGAGTTTTACCCTCATCCTCCTGGGGAGGATTGCACAATGTTAGCGGGTGGTACCGCAGCAGTAGCTCTGCATAGGTACCGCTCCTTGTGAAAAAGAGCAATGCAAACCTTAATATGAAAAGAGATATCTTTTACTTTCTTAGGCAGTTTGGGTTAAACTCAGCTCCACTGTGAACCCGTAGCCTCCTCAAGTCTTAACAAACCATAACCAGATCTCAGCTGCAGGATGTATGCTCTGGCCAGACAGAAAGGGCGTGGAAGAATGAGATGTTTTGCTACCTGTGTTTTACACATGGGGGAAAAACAGGACCTAAGAGTCTAAGCTAAGTCTAGCTTGAGATCTTCTTGGCAGAACCCCAAACAGATCAATCTTTCTCCATTTAAAGTGAGGGGGAAAAGTGCTGAATTGGTACTTCCATGCCTGGGAAGATGGGAATCCAGAGGAAAAAAATCTGCTGGCATTATCTTGGGTATTTTGTTTGTTTGTTTGCTTGGCTCTGCAGAGGAGGAGGATGGGAAGAGGGCTCCTCCAGCTCACGGCAACCTTTTGCAGAGCTGGCAAGGGCGCGGTGATGCTGGCGGCTTCGGCCACACCTAGGGGAGTGGATGGCACGCAGCGTTTGGCCTGAGGCTCTGGGGCAGGCTTCTGGGTGGAGCCTAATAACCTTCCCCTGCTGTTCCTCCGAGCTACCGACAGCAGTCCTGGAAGCTGAGCTTTGGTTGATAATTTGTCTCCCGAACTGTGCTTCATGCCTGAAAACTCTTGTGGAGCCTATCATTAAGACAATTTTTTTTTTTTTTTTTTTTTTTTCTACAGGATTTCCTTTCCCCCTCTGCTTTGTATTAATCTCTTGCAAGAGACATATCCACAGCCGTAGACAGCTTGTGTATTTGGACTGATCATAGACATCTCTGATACTCATTTTCTGTTACTGGTTTGGTTTAAACTCCTCTGTTCTCTAGATGGGAGATTCCTCCCCAGTCTGCCTTGTGCCCACACACATCCTAACAGCCTTGCTTTTCACACATCCCCTTGGTGAAATGCTGCCTGCAGACAGAGATCTGGCAGGAGGCCGCAGAAGCCATCCCATGGGCTGAGTGCTCGTCCCTTGATCCCCGGCCTTTCATCACAGCCAAGGGCACACAGAAGTGTTTGTTCTGCGAGCACCGTGGTCAAGATGACAAAAAGACTGTGTTAGTGGAAAGTTTAAAAGTCTGGGGCACCAACTGATGTCCAGGTTCAGCTGCTGCTAAACTGTGTTTCCACTGGGCAGTGGATCCCAGTCCAAGCTGTTCTAGCACCTGGCCTGGCTGCGAGCAGTTGTTTCTTTTGGTGGTCCTGAGAAGCATGGGGAGCCAGGAATGTGAGAATTCCAGATCCCATGAGGATTATTTTCCTTTCATGCACACACTGTGGCAGGAGATAACATTCAGAATTATCATGAATCAAAATCATGACTGAAGAATAAATGTGGTAGGCGCGTATGTACACAACAATAAGTGGTTTGTGAAGAGTTTGTACTCTTATTTTGTCTCCTCTGTCTTTCCTGGTGCCTCTGTCTTTGGCTCTCACTCTGCTATAGGTTCCTCAGTCTGTTACAGAACCTATATAGCATTAGTGACATCTTCAGCCAGAGCCAAGTCTGCTCCTTGCTGTCCTGAGTCCAAAAAAAAAAAAAAAAAAAAAAAAAAAGCCTGTCAAGTTTCAGGCTTTCTTTGGTTTGCATAATTCTGGGAGGCCTTTTGCTTCTAAAAACCTTGCACTCACAGGCTGGGTGTTTCTACTGCTTCCTCACTTGTATCCTCCAGCCACAGAACAGATAACAGGTAAGCACCAGAGGATGTTAGTCTATCTCTGGATTCATGTGCAGAGCCTCTTTTAAGGAAAAAGGGTGTGCTTTGAGGACCTGGGTGAGGGACAGAACATGGAATTAAGAGGCTGAGGCTGCACAACACAGTTTCTGAAAGGCTCTTGGTGGAGTAGGGGGGGAAGCAGCAGCCACGTGGCACCAGGTGTCACCCATGGATAGTGACACCTTGCAGGTAACAAGCAGAGCTGGATTGTGCCTTAAAGCCATTTGCTTCAAATCACTTCAGGTGTTAGTGTCATTACAAGCTGGATGAATGTTGACAAGGAGGATATCTCCTTTTGACTTCTCCCTTTTTTGCTGTGCAAGTAGCAGGACCAGCATTCAAGCAGTGTTTTCTTGAATACAGTGTCTGCATCCCATTAGTACCCCTAGTGCTTAGTTTTGTTTCAATCAGGCAGGAAAGCAATTAGCACAAAGGTGAGATCTCTGATAAGATCAATGCCTTTTCTGGCAGCTGTTCACAGTCTGAAGTCATTGTGAAGATATGAAGTGCCTACAAAATGATCCATAAGTCTTGCCTCTCCTGTTGATCTAGGTCCACAGTTTGGTAGGAAGGGACGATCTTGTGTAGTGGGCAGGGTTGTCTTTGCCACACCATGAACTCTAGCCAAAACTGAAGCCTCCCTTCATATGCACATATATTTTACTAACCCGAATTTGCACTGGCAGAGATCGAGGGATGCTTGTAACTTATGTGGTTGCACAGTCACAAACACTTCTACATAGTAATACTTTTTTTTTTTTTTTTTTTTTTAATTTCTATTAGGTTTGCCTTTCTCTGTGGGAACTCTGATTTACAGCGATACTCTTTCTGGTTATTCAGATTCATTTTCTCTACCCTCCTCCTGTTGCTTCTTTCATAGCCTAAGCCAAAATATTTGTCTACCACAAGCGATCAATGCCAGATTTGTTGTATGGGCAGGACTAACACAGTAAAGGATAACAAAACAGAGAAAATTGATGCTTTACTAAAAATAGACCTGCTGCAGAAGGTAGAAACTAGTTCCTCATGTCAAAGCTAAAGGATAATTAATTGAGCAATTGGGATGAATTTGGAAAATGGTTCTTGGTGAACCACATCCTTCCCGTGCTCAATGAGCAGGCAGTGTGTGTGCTCTGAGGGGGCAGGATGATACAATTAAGTGAGTGTAGCAGCGGTGAGAGGGGCTGTGTTTACAGCTGTCGGTGACTAAAGCTGCCTATCATTTTGTTTTTATCGCAAGAGGTTAGAGCATTATTGCCAAAGACACATGGGCAGTTCTTGAGATCTTCCTTTCTGAATGAAGAGGGATTGATGTGGAGCTCGATCTCACGTGGTGACTTGGCAGAGGGAAGGGGACATGACAAGGTTTCTGGGCCTGGCATGCCTTGAGTCTGCCCCCCAAAAATTTCCTTGCCTGCTCTCTACTGTACTTTACCTGTCACCCACAGACTGTCACTTGCCAAGGGCTCAGGCAGTGCCAAGCTCTCATTTTAGCAGGGGGGAATCCATGCTTTAGGATAGTGAACGCTACTGGTCTGACGCAGTGCTGTTGGAGGTTATTTTGACTTAATTCTGCATTCTGCACACTGGATCAAGGCCTGCAGCTTAATGCAGCTATGCTACTGGATCTACTGAAGATCACTCTGTAATTTCATCTGTTGTCCGCTAACCCATGGTCTCTGCACCATCTGACTCAAATCTCCCAAATGTAGGATGTTTTCACTATTTTGCTACAACAGATTAGAGCAGCTGATTCCTGAGGCAGCACCTGCTGTTTAATTATAGCTAATAGATTGTTAGCTATAAGCACCACAGTTGCTAGCCTGGGGAAGAAAATTGTGCCAGAAGCAAGTTGTTCATGATGTTGGGGAACTGGAGGATGTTGGAGGACATGAGGCATGCCTGGTTGAGTCTGTTGTACTTTTCTTTGAAGAAGAAAATATTAGAGTAAGTGGAAAATGACCTAAAATGTCCTGGCACAGAACAGGTGCCATGCTACTTTTGTTGAAAGTCTGCACCATTATTAAGGTCACAGATATAATGGGATGCCTGTGTGAAAAGCAGGCCCAGCCACAAGCACTGTGCCCGCTGCAATTAGTTAGAAGCTCAGCACCATCAGGCTGAAGGGGCTGAGGAAGGAAGAGCCATGAGAAGCACTGAGGTGAGCGTGTTAGTCCTTGTTGACTGTGTAACACAAGCCTGTATGAGATGTCTTCTAGAAAATCATCTAACTTTGATTCAAGAATGGCCGGTGGGGGAGAATCTGCAACTTTTTAAGCTAGGTTACAAGGTTAGTAAAGGTCCATGTTAAAAAGGTCTGCTATGTTTCTAGTCAGGATTTCGGTATGAGGCCACTTGAGCTTATTATGTCTGTGTCAGTGGTAAGAGAAGGCCCTCTTATGAAACACAGGTGCATCTAGACTGTTGTCAAGTCATTCCTTAATCTTCTATTCAGCAGGCTAAAGGAAAGATACAGCCCATTGAAACCAGTGGGTGAACTACTCACCACCTGAATCAGTTATTTCCTAGTCATCAATGACGATGAATTAGGCAGAGGTCTTTCTGCCTCAGTAGTAAAGCACCTATAAATCTAATGAAAGACCTGAGTAGGTAGAAGAGAGAAACACAAACTGGTGCCCTTACTGAGGATGAGACCAGCAAAGCTCAGCTGTGACAGTGTCTTGGCATCTGTTTTGCCAAGCAGCATGATGTGGGCTGGCCAGCTGGTGCTCTGCATAGCTGTGACTGGCTGTAAGGCATTGTTTCCTGTCTGGTGGGCATGAAACAGGGAAGCTGCAGGGTTTTGAATTGTGGAGGTGTGACAGTGAACGTGGGCCGTAAAGAAAAACTCTCTTTCCCTGGAAAGAGGATTGCTTCCATTCTCCTTTTTTTTTTTTTTTTCCACAGCTACTTATCTTCAGATGTAGCTTTACCTCCACTTTTGCTACTAAGCCTTTCTAATATAGGCTATAACATTTGTTTTGGATATTCTCACAAGGCTTTAGAAATACCCAGAGAGGTATTATTTACAAATACTCAGAGGTTGTCATCTGGGGGAAACTCTGACTCCACTTGTGCATTGCCTGGTCTGCACTTTGCACGCTTTTGTCTTCACTAGTTTTGTTCTTAGCATCTTGAATCCTTGGATGTCCTAGACATGCAGGCAGGAAAAAAAACTTAATAAATGAACGTAGTTCTTCCTTTGTCCAAAGGCAGTGTCAGGCATATCTAGGCCATCTTGTATAGAACACCTAGTCATTTTGATGAATTGTCTAAACCTGTTCCTGTATCCTACGTGAAGATGATTCCACAGTCTAACTGAAGTTGCCCACAATAGTGCTTAACTAACATTACAGTTATGAAGTTTTATTGCACTGATTAACTGAAATCTTGCTTATAATAAATTCAGAATTTCATTTTTTTTTTCAAATGGAGAAAACTTAAACCATGTTCTTTAATTTCATTTTTTACATATTTAAGATATTTTGCTATATATTTCTCAAGTCTTTCCTGTGTGAGGCAAAACGAGTATGTTCTTTCTAACTTTTTGTTGTTGATTGTAATTCCTAAACTATCAATATTACTCATTTTCCTTTAACTAGCTTGCATTTTGGGTAAGCGTGAGGCCTAGAAGAGATTAATACTCTGCTAAGGTAGGGATGAAATCTGCAGTGGTAGAAAAATACCCTAACAGCAAGTCATACACAACAGTTCAGTGCACTATAAGGTGTTTCATGCTGCTCAGTAATGAATAGGGAAAATGTAAGGATCCTACTATACTTAATCCATAAGTCTATCTCTGCTTTCAGCAATCAGTGGTTTAAAAACTTCCTGAACTGGAGGTTGCATCTGCATCATCATGTTTAATAGGCTTTGGTGGGCTACTTGGTTGAAAAAGAAGTTAGACAAATTTTATGGTTAATCTTCAAAGCATCTGGTGACACTGAGTTCCTCAATTTACGTGCTATCCACACAAAAAACATATTTCCCACAGCTTGTTTCAGATGTGCTTGCCTGGCAATTTAACCACTGCTCCCTCCCTCCCTGTTAGCTCTTGCATCATGAGAAATAGAAAATGTTCTCCATGTCCTCCTTATCACTTATGTTTGCACAGACCTGCGGCGTGCTTCTTTTCTAGTACCAAATGTGTACTGCTCCTGTAGTCCTAGAATAAGATTGACCTTTTCTAGACAAATTATAGCAATTGGTTTGCAGTCCAGGCTCCTGTTCAGTCTGTGGTTTGGTCTAGGTCCTGACCCTTTCCTTCAGGGAAGTTAGTCCCCTTTTTGAATAGGTGGATTTTTTATTTTATTTTATTTTATTTTTTTCTTTCTCATCTGTATTGTATAACTTCACACTTTGCTTTGCATTGTGAAAGACAAATTTCAGTAGACATTTATCCTGCAGGTAGGGATCACTGGAATCAGTACTGTGTGTCTTCACCAAGGGCACCAAAACTCTGTATCACAAGATGTGTTTAACCAACAGTTTGCTTTGTAGTTCTCCACTTCTACATTTATTTATTTATGTATTTATTTTTCAGGAACAAAAACCAGAGGCTTATCTTCATGAAGCTAGCTAAATTTAATCAATTGATTAGTGCCGGGGAATAAGAGTGTGCTTCTGGATGGTTAGGTGGCGTCTGGGGGTTTGATTGCCTGAACTTTGAGAATTCAGGATTACTGTCTCTGCCAGAGTAGTCTGAGAACCTTTCATCCACTTTGATTGCTGTTTCCACAACAGAAAGTAATCATTAAATGCTGGGCCCTAGTCAAACTAGTCTGCCAAATCTCACATCATATGTGGTATTTCACCTGAACAGTTCCATCCAGCTAAACAGATGAGGTGATCACTTAAGGGTCAAATTTTTCATCTTAAAGCTTACGGAGAAGCGCTGGGAGATGTGATCCCTAAAGGCAAGTAAAAATATAATTTTATATTTATATATTTTAATTGGAAATTCATGATTCCTTGAAGTCTTAGGGAGGGTGTGATGTTGAAAATTGAGTTAAGTTGCATATGACTCGCTTAAATCCCTGTTTGCTGCCAGGAGCCAGTGCCTTGGAGCTTGACCTGCTGTTTGGAGAGGCGGGTGCTAACCTGCCGCCTTCTGCCAACCTCGGGCTCGGTGTCACAGTGCTGCACCGAGCCACCAGAGGGAGACGGAGGGTAAATTTCTCGGAGGACCTGGGTTTGGCTCTCCAGCGTCTCTGCAACGTTTCCAGGTGCTGCTGTACCCTGAGGATGGCCACCGTTGACCAGAAAGGCACAGGTTCTGCTGCAGGTATTGCATGTGTGCATGCCTGTACGTGCTGGGTAAGGTTATAAAGCCCGATGAGCTAAAGCTACTGCAGTTACAAAAGATACCCAGCACAGGCTATTGCTACCTCTTACCTCTCTTCCTAATGTGGCCTGATTTAATGGCATTGATTGTGATTAAATAACCTTTGGTGCTTTGTAGAAGTGAGTTCTTGCAGCTGAAAAAATCTGCATAGCAGTCATTCAGAGAAGCAAAACAGCCTCTTCTTTCCCCTTCCTGTAAATGGTGTGTGTATTTTATCACTTGCTCTTACGTACATATTTCTAAAATATTGATTTCAGAAGCTGGAAAGCTGCTGTCTCAGCTCTGGCCCAAATGTTGTAAAGATGGCTCTCCAGGGTTTTAGTGGGACCAAAGTGACCTGCAGGTTTAACTGTTACAGGCTGCTCTGGAAGTGCCAGCATTCTGTCCAGGACGCTTCATAGACAGTGGTTGGAACAACACGACAAATATATTTTACGGGATTTTACAAGGTTTTAGGAAGGAGGTTTCTTACAGGGTAATTTATGAAGGTAATGAAAAATTCGTGAGGTCTGCTGTGATTACAGTTTGGAGCAACCAAACCTTTGTCATTTATAGAAGCTGTGACTATTCCTTGCCCCATTCTATAACTTCTTTCCCACAGAGAAATGTCCTGCACACTTTCTTTAAAATACAGCAGCAGCTGCTCCTGCCTTTCTGCAATGCCACAAATCTCCTGCTGAAACAGGGGGTGAGATGCTGCAGTTTCCTGCACAAATTAACCACAGACTTCAGCTGCTGAAGTAATTGCCTGTGGGAAGGGGACAGCATGTAATTTGAGAAAGGATTTTGCCTTCCCTACTGTGTGTAGTAGAAACCTGCTTGGTACATATGCCTGGTGCTGGGAAATCAGGAGGGCTGGGGAATATGGCTGCACCTGTACTCTGTAAATGTGTCCACATCATCCTTATACAGGCTTGCTCACTTGTCACTTCTTTCACCTCGGTCGTATCTGGAGGGTGCTGCTGTACTAAACCTTTATTCTGAGCTCTTTGTAGTCCCTCAACATTCTGTTTCAGTAATGTTACGTGTCGGGTTTAATTGAAATAAATGCTATATTTATGCCTATAAAAATAATGAAAGGGCTTTGTTCCTCTTCCTCATGCTACTTATTCTACATATCTGACCTCAGGAAAGTTACTGGGAATCTTCTGTAGAGCACAGCTGGGTGCTAGTGATGATATAAGTAGGGGGATGTGAAAAACATATGGTGGCCCTACCTCTATATTAAGGATAATATAATTATGTGTAACACAGGAAATCACAGGCCAAATGTTGACCACTGCATCCTATGTAGATTTTGCTGAGATTGGCTTTGATTGTCAACTGGTGGCCAGAAACGAGCTCTGACTCGGTTGTTCTGTAAGGCCACCCACCTGGTAGCTCAGAGGCACTGGAGTAGGCAGATTGCTTGTGGCTGCAGCTTTTGCTGCAGCCAGAGGTCAAGTGGACAGGAGATGGCATTTCCCTGCCCATGCAAAATGGGTTGTCCTGATCCCATCTTATTGGCAGTTTTGTTTTAGGCCAGCAATGAGCTGGCTCCATGTGCTGTGGTATTAAAGCTTCATATATATTTATGCGCACCCTCATACTGGAGAAGTCTAAGTATCAGATTTTGATGTTAGCCATGAAAATATGTTGGGAGGGATAGGTAGGAGGAAGTATTCACAAACTATTACTCTGGGGACTTCTGCTAACAGGCTCGCCAACCTACTGCACTGAATTGGCTGGGAACCCCTGTGGGAGGTGAACTTTGAGATGCTTGCAGATGGGGCTGGGATGGCCTTACCTGCTCAAAATATAGCTGTGAGTACAAGCTCTAGCAAGTCCCACGGATGCTGGTATTTGCTGCTATGGCCTCTAGGTACTCTGGTGAGAACGACCTTTGTGGGATACAGGAGTGATTTGCTGATCATCAGGAGTAAGGAGGGTGTGGTGGGGAGGGATTGTTCCATACACAATCTGTCTCATGCTTTCTCTGACTCCTGTAAACCACAGAAATCCCGACAGGCTTCTGTCTGGAGGGAGAAAGAGGCGAGGTGAACCTTTAGTCTGACCTATACAGCAGTCCTTATGATGTACTTGGGTGGAGAGACAGAGCCAATGAATCCCTAGAGAGGAAAAGGCAAAGGCCTAGGTGAAAAGATGTGGTAGTAGGGATTTTTTTTTTCCTTCTTTGACCTAAATCACTGAAGCCATTTCCAAAGCAGAACTGAAAGGATGGGGTCCCTTGCACACCTTCAGGCTTGTTTGGTTACAGGTGAGCCCCTCGCATCTAAGCCACCTGTTTCTGTGCATTGAAACAGCATTGTCTGCAGAAGTGACAAAAGAACTAACATTTCCCTTGTGAAAACCATTGTTTGCGTGAAATTCATGACCTTTAAAGTAAGGGGAAGAAATGTCAGCCTTTTTGTAGCCCTTCCAGCTTAGGTGAGATGGACAGGACAGCCAAATTTTGCTGTAGGTGGAGCAAGAGGAGAAATCCTGGAGGCCTGCTTCTATTTGTGTGCTCATGTTCTCCAGGAAGGCAGCTGGTCAAGCATGCTGCCCATGTAGCAATGCTGCTGGGCTGAGAAGGAGAGCAAGGTAGGGGTTAAAATGCAGGAAAACTTGTTCTTTGGCTGTCAGGCTAACAGAAAGCTTGTCTTTCTAAGCCACAAGAATCCCACTGTTAAGGAAATTAGTACCTGAAGCTAGCTTGCAGGAGAGCAAGCCTTGAGATAGTCTTAAGACATCCTAGTTATTAAAGTAGCGTCCTCAGTAAAGAAAGGTCTTGTGGGAGAAGAGCCTGCTTTTTGACCCTCCTTTACTTGGCCTCGCTTTCACATTCTCCCTCAGTTCTTTGTATAATGTTAGAACGAATTTTGATAACTTATGGTGCTGGCCTGGAGCTCAGAAAACTGGAGAAAAGATTGTCAGGAAAGGAAGTAGAGTGCCAGTGCTTCTCCCTGCCTGGTCACCGCTCCTTTTCCCTAGCTCTGGCTGCCGGTAGCTCAGGTTGCTCTTGAAATAGAGATTGCTGGGTGGGAGGAGAATTGAGCAGCAAAAAGGCAGGCGGGACCTCAGCGTTGCAGGAACTAGTATTTTCTGGGAGGGGGAAAAAAAAAAAAAAAAAAAGAAATCCCTAAGCAGCTCTGAAAGTCACCACATTACAAGAGGGTGCACTGAAATGTGCTGCTAGTGCCTGAAATCATTCAGTATGTCTTGGCTATATCAATGGCTTGCACATGTGTGTTTTTTTTTTTTTTCCTTTGAGTAGCAAAAATCGCAGATGATAGATTCCTGGGGTTGGTAGAGTGGTTCAAATCACTTTGTGTTGTCCTGGGTTCCTCAGAGTGCAATCCACCAAAAGGAATTAAATTGTTTTTGTGCCAGCAAGGGCCATATCACAACTTGACTTTCACAGCCAAACTGGAGGGGTAAAATTTTCACCAGCTTTCTGTTCAGTAGGTATGCAGCACTTTCTTCTGTACTAAAACCTAAATGCAATCACCCAGACTTCTCCAGTTTGCAGAACTGGACCTGAAATACCACATGCCCAAACCTTCTCTCTGAATTTTGCCATAATAGTTTCTGTCAGAAAGTGGGATGCAAAGTGAAACTGAGGAGAGCTGTTCATCACCTGCCTGTTTTAATCAGGATTCTACCTGGTGAGAAGTTGTAGTGAGGTTCAGTCAGATTCTTGTTGCTCTGCAGTGATTTTCCTATCTCTACTTCAAACCACTCTCTGTGGTGTTTTTTAGAGAAGGAAGAATGTGCTGCTCTGCTCCACAGAAGCTACTTATAGCAATGTTCATGGTGCTGGAGGGATGTCAGCTTTCCTAAGCTGTGGGGCAGGGGGTAAGCAGGGATTCAAGATAAGAATAGCACATGAAATCTTAAATTTGACAGGCCTGTCAGGGAGGAAATTACAGCTTGGAGGAGGAAAAGTGGTTGTCTTTTCGAATTTTCTGTAGTAAATATAAAGTCTGGGGGTTTTGGCGGTGAGGAGGCAGTTCCACCAGGAATGTGTAAGGCTTTGTTTGGGACATGCCTGCCACAGCTGTTTTCCATTATAAGAGAGCAAGAGGAGGACTTGGTGACAAGGAACACTCTATGCTGTGGTAGAGCTGGTGTAAAAGGCAGGCTAAAGGTTAGAGGCTGGAAGATGCTGGAAATCACTTAAACAGCCCAGGTGGTACTTGAATGAGCTTGGCATAGGGTTGCCGTTTCCTCCCCTTCTCCACTGAAACAAATTGCTGACCTCACCTGGCAGTAACTGCAGACTCTTTTCTCTTTATGGTCTGTGTTTAAGAATATTTTGCTTGCTTTTTAAATTATATTTTAAATTCTGTTCTCAGGCAAGCTTGAATGCCTACTGTGGAAGAAATACTGGTATTTATGGCAGCTATGCTGAGTTTCTGCAAAGACTTACGCCACAGGGAGTGGAGGGCAGAAGGAGGAGGTGAGAGGCGTGGAGAAGAGCTCTGTAGTTCCCATCTAGAAATGTGCTGGCACACATACATGCACTCCCACAGGCTGTTCACAGGTCAAGAGTTACTCTGGCCTCATCTTTGAGGCAAATTCAGTGTGTCATCCCAGTGTTTGAACAAGGTTGTCCAGTAACATTGAGACACCCCTTACCAGCTGGTTGTGCAGAAGAGTCCCACACGGGACAGAAGCTCTGTTTGTCACCACCTGTGCGGCTGCTTCTCTGGAGATCAGCCTGCGGTTGTGCCACCTTCTGTGAGCCATCCTCTCCTCAGAAGACTTGGGCTGGCTTCGTCTGTTGGCCAGACCTTCCCCAAAGGAAGAGGAGACACTTCCAAATAGTGTGAGCGTTAGTGAAGTGGGGCCAGGTATTCTGATGCTGTGAACACCCAGCAACTAGGCCTGAGTTTCTGAAGTGCCACCCTAAGGCCCAGTCTTTCCATCCTTAGCACCCCGAGATGTTTAAGAAATCCAGCCTTTTATTTCAATGCTTATATGACTGCCAGTCTACATACATGGCCTTGCATTGTGTGTGTATAAGATATCAGGATATTTCACTTTAATCTTCCTGGTCGCGCTCCTATTTTAAGGGAGGGAGGTGAATGATTTTTTTGCTTGTCCTCCAAGTAAGACTATTAGTTAACACTGATGATGTACAGGAATACCAACTTACTAATGAGTTTTGTCTTTGAATTCAAAGCTGTTTCCCACCTATTCCAGCCTGAGTTGTGCCCACAATTTGCAAACTCCTTCAGAGTCCTTTTGGATTCTTACTTAAAGAGCAAATAAATAAGAGTTCCTCTCATTTATGAGGGAAATAAGAATGTTAGAACCAAAAGCTGGCCTGTTCCCCGTAGACATGTTACTGTGATAACGGGGAGCTGATGACTAACCCGGGGCAGTGCCAGAAAGCCAGCATGATGACCACCACTCCTACCAGGGCTCTGGTGTTGGCTTCTTTCAGTGACATCACGGCGCCAGGAGCTCAGGCCAGGGACAGTCATGGAGCCAAAGAAAATACTTAAGCAAGGGCTGATGAGCACAGACTGTGTCTCTAACGTCATGTGTTTCTTGGAAATTTGAGTGTTAAGAGCTCAAACTTTTTCATTTCTGTTATAACAACCATCAACAGCTCAGACAGCCTCCTCCCCTCAATCTTTTCCCATATCTCTTCCAACTTATTTTTTATTCTCTTTTATTTTTCCCTGTGGGTCACAAATGATGATTATTAATCACTTAGAAGGTTTGAAAATAGCAGGGAGGTATGGAAACAAGGATTCAACCTCTCCCATCCAGATAGCATGGGCTGGAACACAGAGAAAGCAATGGGCTTTGTGTCCTTGCTCCTGATGAAGACAGGACAAAAATGATATGCCGGTCAAGTTGCCTAAGGAGAGGGTATCAATAAGGCATTGATGAATTTTGGAAGGATAGCTTGGTTGTTGTTTCTCTGTATTTTGTTCTTTTTGGCCCCTCAAACAGGTTACAGAACTAGAACAGGTCTGGCTCCAAATTCCACGGGATGTGGCTTCTCTGCTTTTCCTCTCCAGTCCTCCAGAGATGAGACTTTCATACTCCAAATACAACCACTTCAGAGAGGAGGCACAGGCAGACTTCCCCACACCCATTCTCTCCAAACAAGCAATGTGAGTGCTCCCCCTTTGACCAAGTAGCAATACAAAGTGCATTCCACAGCTGCTTGCTGAAATTCACTGCCATAGGTTTAGCTACCACTTGCCTTCTTTTAATTGCAATTATTCAAAGACATACCTTTTAGTTCAAGTAGGAGGAATTCTGGTATTTTATACTAAGTAGAGTCACTGTCAGATTTCAGCCTGCAGTTTTTGAAAGACTTTTTTTTTTCTTTTTTTTTTTTTTTCCCCCAAAGCCAAGCTGCTTAATAACCTGTTGCAGCCTATACTTACTAATGGTCTTAGACACAGAGCTATTGCCCCTGTATAGATTTCTTTTTCTTTCACCTGGCATGCCTTCCTGAGGTTAGTCTTTTAGTCCTGGCAGATAAAGTGCAAGCTCCTTGTTTGCAAGTAGCTGCTTTATACTTTCCACTTTGGCTTTTTATTGCCCAGTTGCTAGGGGATCTTTATTCCTGTTGTGTTTTCCCTTTATTTTCTATTTGGTTTTGGGTAGTTTCAGAAGTTATAGTGTCTTCTCAGAATAATAACAGATGTCAGGATGGCTTGTCTCATGTCATAGACTGTGTAGACCAAAACAGGATTGACCACCGTTGAACTGGGGCTCTTCATATGAGCTGGAAAGTCCTTTGGGATTTAAAGGAAGGTACAGATGTGATTTTAACGTGAGGAATCTTTTGCCTTCCTAACTGATGAATTGATGGAACCTGGTGTAGGTGTCACATAGTGTACTTTACCTATGGACTTGAAAACATTTCAGAGGAAAGTAGGATTCTTCCCCCTTTTATAGGTGGTTAAAGCAAAGCACACAGTAATGGTATTCATCAGATCATATGCTGAACTTGAGAACACAACCCAAGCATCCAGCACCTCAGACCATGCCCTCTTCATTAGGTGATGTTGCCTCTATTTTCATTACATTGCTGTCCAACTCTGCCTGCTGGTGTCAGGAGACACAGGGAAAAGTGTGTGCAGTGGCTGGGTGGTCATCTTGTTTCCCCATGAAACCACAGAGCAGCATCAGCCCTTTGCAGTGTGGCAGAGCCCCTCCTAATGCTGTGACATCTCTTTTTAATGATGTCTGAGATTACTAAAGTAAAGCAGCTCAACAGCTTTATCTACTTATTTTCTCTCTCTCTTCCCCCCCCCCCCCCCTTTCTTGGTGAGTATTCAATTTTTTTTTTCCAGCCTGGGCAAGAGAGAGAAGCTAGTCAATTTGTACTTCTGTTCATTAGCACTGGTTTACCCCTTTGTGCTACTGGGCATCCTAGTAAACTAACATAATTCTTCTCTAAGGAATTGTTAAAATCAAGGTGAAAAAGGGACCACAAGAGGTCAGTTGGCCCATGCCTCAGCCTCAGGAGAGAACTGACTGTGCGATAAATCTGAGAGGTGTTTGTCTTACTGGATTGCTTAAAACCTCTGGCAGGGCTGATTCCTCACTCTCCATTAGCATCTATTCCAGCTAACTTTATTATAATAATATTTTTCCTCTCTTCTAACCTGGACCTTCCTCTGATTTGAGCTTCTTGACCTGTTTACCAAGGGCGTAGACTTTTTTTTCTCTTTACAGAAGCTAATACTCTTCTTACTTTTCTCAGTTCTCTTTCCTATAGACCAGCCAATCCTGATGACTATTGCAGCTACTGATGCCATTTTCCAATGAATATCACAGCTACTCTGTAGCATTTTCATCCAACCCATATTTTTCTGGTTAGCTTTTGAGGTCATGTGAAACGGTGCTAAAGCCCTTAGCAGAGTTAAAGTATGTGGTTTCCTGTGCTTGTCGTCTGTCTGTATCATAAAAAGAAACTTAAACATGCTTCAAGTGATTCGTTTGTGACAGATGTATGCTGGTTGTTACTTACCTCATTATTTACATGGTGGGTGCTTCCAAATTGTTTGTCTGTGTTGGTTTCTGTTGGAATTGAAGTTGAACTAAGCAAGTCATAAGCAAGTCATGCTTCTGAGTCCTCTCTTTCCCTTTTCAAAGATGAATACCATCTTTGCATTCAAAATGTGTGGATGACTCTCCTGTCTTCCAGAAACTTTCCAGTCCTGCACAAGCTGTTGGAGATCACCTGTGATGGCTCTGAAGATTCTCCTAAATTTTCCAGGATTAATATCATCCAACTACAAATGATGTATCAAGTCTATTTTGTTCTTCCTGAATTCTATCCTGAGGTTTTCCCATATATTGCTATTAATTATGTTGACTGCCTGATCCATAGTGGTTTTTAATAGACACTGAAGCAAAAAATTATTAAAAACTATGCTGGCTTCATGACATCTAGCAAGAGACTTCACTGCCTTGTAGTAAATCAATTCCTCACTTGTTTTCCTTTCTCTGTTATTCTAACAAGGCAAGCTTTGTCATCTTTCTCCATGCTGGTTGTATTTCCCTTTCTGCCATGGCCTCCCTGATTATATCTGTATACCTGTACTGTTGTTTTATATCTACAGGCTTCCTCTCTGTGGGGAGGGCTGCTGAAGAAGTCATGATTTGGTCTCTTTGTCCCTGCAACTTCTATGTTAGGGCAGTTAGTGTCTAAGGTACCCTTTAAGGATTGGAGACTCGTATGAGCTTCTTTCCCATGGGATCTTTCCTCTGAATTCTGTTCATTTAATTCCATGTTCCTTACAACAGCTTAATCTGTTTTTCTCACTCTTTCTTAAGGCTTTGAGGTTTTGTTTGGTCACTCTTGACCAGCTTGTTTTCCTGCTTTGCTGTTTCAGTGTGTTTCAACACTGCTAGCATCAAATAGGGAGGACTTCTATCCTCTGTATGGGTTTTCAAGATTTTACATCCACAGCATTTCTCCTCAAGTATGACTGAGGAACTTGTGGAACAGCCCATTCTCTGCAATATTCATATCTCACTAGTCCCTTACTTCCCCTGGCAATTAAAGGTATTTTTATAATGAAAGTTGCCATATTTCAGTTTGGCTGGAGTTTTATAACTTGGTTTCTAAACAGTTTTCTTATGGCCTGAATTTACACCAGGTGTAAATTACACCCCTGTCAGGTTTTATTCTTGATTTACCAGCCACACTGAGGAATTTAGATGCTTACTTTACAAAATTCCTCAGGGAACACAGCAGCAAGGAAAACCCAGAAATGCTGGAGAGGTGAAAGACTGGCCTGTTTCTGCAGTGAAGTAAAACAGTAAACTGAAGATAGAGCTGGTGGAAATTTTGTGTAAAGACACCATTTTTTTTTTTTTTTTTTCCTCTGGAGTGAAGAAGTCCAAGATGTTAACACTGTCATGTCCTGCTCTTTGGCAGAGTGCTCTGATGTTTTGACTTAAGCAATTGTTCTGCTCTCATAGAAGTCCAAGTAATGAAACCCTAATACTTAACACTTCTGTTTCCTAAGCTGAACGTCAGAAGTGCTTTGTTTTAATTGATGATGTCATGCTGATACTTCATTAGTACAAGTATTAGCTTTCAAATAAATTCTTGTGCAGAAGTTCTGAACTCCTGAATGGTGCCACAGCACCACGTTCCTGTGCCTCTGTATGTGGTGGGCTGTAACAAAATGCATGTCTGTTATGTATTTGTACTGTGCAAATATTGTTTGTTTAATGCACGATCTCAGCATCAGAGAAATATCGGTGAACGAGAGCAGTGAAGAGTCCAGAATCATTAATGATTTTTAAAAAACAAACAAACAAAAAACACCCTGCTTTCCAACAGTTAAAGGTGCTACAAAAATCGTAGGTATTAGTTGAACTACCCGGAGCTGCGGTGTGGCTGGTGATGCTCACCAATGCTGCCATCTACGGGAAGTTATTCACCATTGCCGACCTTCAGGCACGTTTCACGCTGTTGCACCAGAAAGAACACTTTTCTGTTCGGAGTTTCAGTCAACTGACTTGCCACACAGCAAACTCAGTGTAGACATATTATACGTTCTTATATTTACAAAGTGCTAAGAGGATAATGTTCAAGAGAATGCTAAATGTAGGAAATGTGCATGTGTATGTATTGATGCCTGCATAAATCTTACAGAAATACAGGAAATCAGGACACTTTTCCCATTTACACCTGTCTGCAGCTTTTCCTTTACACGTCACCTTCCTTTTTTTCTCCCTTACCTTCCTTTCTTTGGCAGCCGACAGGAGCACTTGGTGCGATCCCAGCAAGAACCACTCCAAGTGCTGTCAGCAGGCAGCTAGCACATGGGGTTCACGTAACATCGCATTCGGGACCAGTTTCAACATCCACCATTTTAATATCTAAATAGTCATGGCACTGAGCCATATCGTGGAGCCTTTCCCACTGCGTACAAGAAAGATTCGCATCTTGCCAGGACAAAGCAAGTCTTGCCTGGCATCTTAACCGCCCACAAAAATTAGTCAGACAG
This sequence comes from Oxyura jamaicensis, assembly GCF_011077185.1. Lineage (NCBI taxonomy): Eukaryota > Metazoa > Chordata > Aves > Anseriformes > Anatidae > Oxyura > Oxyura jamaicensis. Next base: position 25,645,209 of record NC_048897.1, read on the forward strand.
TAACTAGTCGAGCATGGCTTCACCCCTGCTTACAACACTTTTTATTGTAAGCAGCTTTGAAAAGTCAAAGAATTTTCTTTTTACGTGCTGAAAATGTCAAAGAAATGAGCTTTGTCTGTGACCTTAGCTGTAACTTAGTTAAGGGAGCATCTTACCACCAGTTTGTTCTGAGACTATTTCTACATCTTCTAATCCTATGCTACTTGACTTGGTGATGCTTTTAATGGTTGGAGGTGAGCTTTGTCTTTTAAGGTGTGAATGAATGTGACAGGCATGTACTAGTGCTAACAGATCGTGGTGTTTTGCAATGTTTCCTCCCTACACCCAAGTGCTTGCTGAAAGGGTAATCACACTACAAATGTAGCACGTTCTGTAGCCTGTCACACACATTGTAGCAGCTTATTTTTATAGTATTATTTTATAATATTTATAGTATCATTTTAGATGTGAGTATCAACCACAGTTGGTTGGGGGTAAAGTGAGGCAGGACTTGGCTGTTGTATGAATAAATGCTGTGTCTCTGAAGACAGATGGATACCAGACTTACCTCTTCTACTACGAGAAGTGTGGGCTACTCAGTAGCTCAAGTATGACTGTGTGGAGCTTCTGTTTGCAACCACTGACTGTAATCTGCCAGCTGTAGCAAACCTACGGTGCATAGAGAAAAGAAGGCAAATACACCAACCTAAATTTGCAGTGAATTGAATGTTGTGGTGAAAAGCTGGTTACCATGGGTGGGCAGATGGGAGATGTGGAGTGATCATTCATAGACATCAATTACTGCATAATGCTTTTCTTCAAACAATGAGATTACCAGGGCTTCAGGACCCTTCAGAAGAACCTTCCCTTGCTCTGCTTGGTACAAGAATCCTGTGTAGTGCAGAGATGCTTGGAGCAGTGTAGAGGCATGTAAAGATGCCACCCTAGATCACAACACTTCTCTCTGACCCTTTTAGGATCTGTTCTTACATTCTCACTATCTCAAGCCCAGCTCTTTCCAATCAATGCTTGGAGATGCCTTGGAGAAGACATCTCAGGTTACCCTTTATCTTATGTCATGTCTGGAGCTAAGATACTCCTTGAGAAATTCCCACATGATGGACATAGCACTGGAGTAAGACTGAAGAAACCTGCCGCTGGCTGTTGTAGTAAGGCCTCAGGTGATATCTTGTGTTAATGGCTGTGCAAACCTAATGTTTTAGGTACCTGCAAGCACTGGAAAAAGGGATGCATAGCTCTATGAATGGACCTACTTGGTTATGCGGATGCAGCATAAGCTAGATTTAATGACCTTGCAGTCTGGATCAGGCAGAACATATTATGTTCAACTTTTTATCTGAATTTCTTAAAAAAAAAAAAAAAAAAAAAAAAAGGTGTTTCATTTGGGGATTTTTATAGTGCTACTTCAATATTTATTTCTTTATTTCTTCTCCTTTAATTTTTGCTGTCACTTTAGATTTCCACTGAAATACTGGAGTTGTTCATAAAAAAAAAAAAAAAAGTCTTCCACGAGGAATGTAGGGCAAAAAAATTGCAGCTTTCTGTGTCTCTCTAGGCAGAATCACTCTTCTTTCACAGTTCCCTTATTTCCTGCTAAAGGGATAATATTTTCTCACTTTGATACAGAACTTTGGTGACCAATAACGAGATGTAAAGTGCAGCTCAAATAGTTTTACAACTGGCTTTGCAAAGGTAGCTGACATGGATGTTTTAAACAGCAACTCTTGCTTGTACAGCACAGAGAAATGTGATGACTGCTGGTCTTGTAGCTGTAGCAGGGAGTTTAGTTGTGACCAGAAAAGTATTCAGAGTCCAAGAATCACCACCAAAAAAAACCACTGAACTATTTTTATATTTTCATAACTTTTATGGTGACATGCTTCTCCTCCTCAGGCCGTGTCAGCCCCTCTGTTCCTGAGGCTGCTGGCCAGCAGGAGGCTTTGGGAACAGGCTCTTTACCCTCGCCATCTCACTAACAGGACAACCTTAACTATTGTTTCAATTAATACTACCAGGACGCCTTTCATACATTTTTTAATATTAGTGTTCCTCTTGCAAACCTGACAGCCATCTCTCCTTGAGCTCACTCCTTCCAGGAAGTCTCTGTCCCATAGCACTCTGATCTCTTGACTCTCAACGTCTCCAGATTTTCCTGTATTTACATTATTGGCATGTGTATTCTCTTTGTCTCTGTTGGAGTAGAAGCTCTTGGCAGATGGGCCCTGAGTACTGTGGAAGATCTCAAGCACTGGCAAATGCTTAAAGATCGCCATTCTCAGGCTCCTTCCTTCTGTAGTCCCATCTAGATTACTTACAGCACTTCCCATCCTTAAAATATAACTATTTGACAAAATTGACTTTTTTTTTTTTTTTTTTTTTTTTTCCCAAGCCCCGTAACCTCACTGGGGTCATGATAATGGAAATGGCTGCACTAGAAATGTCAGGGTTGTAATTCCGTGCATGGCACTGGAGCCCTGCCTGGGAAGGCAAGTTCTCCAGTTTATACATGTATAATGCACAATGTTCTACAGTTATGTCTATAACGCACACATGCTCTTTTGCTTGGCTGCACAGGCCCCAAAAGAGTAGCATTTCTGATATTTAACCATAAACCTTTCCTGACCAACCTAAACCTTTTAACCTTTTTCAGTGCTTGAACCCTTAAAGCTTTCCTAATAAGCATAACAAGGCCTGTATAGAAAACTTAACATAAAGTTTGGCTTGCTTTTCGCTGTTATTTTCGTAAGTGTCTTAAAAGCATACAAACCTGAGGCTGAAAGATCACTGGCTTTAAGTTAAGTCACACATTTTTTATGTCTGTTTGACAGATTCTTGGTGGTTTAACTGTTCAGTTCATGTTATGGTTTATCTGGAGAGGGGGAAGAAATAATAAACTGGCCATATTTAAAAAAAAAATAATAATAATAAGTTGGGTTGCTGAGATATTTTGGGGAGCATTTGCTCTGAACAAGATCTGCCTTTACTACTGTGCAGTGCCAGGGAAACTGCATGATGTAAACACATCTGTATGTCTTACGGTCTTTTTTCTAGGGATTAGGAGGTAGTAATGATAATGCTCTTCTACCATGTCAGGCAGCTTAATTAGTGGCAGTGCAGCTTTTTAGTTCTAAATGTTAAGTGTCATTTAATGCTCAAGTAGTGACTTTTTTTTCAAAGCAGTGCCTAAAAGTCCTGTGCAACCTCAGACCTGGCTTGGACTGTGCTAGTATCTGCAGGGAATGATGCTCTGAACTGGCAAGACAGATAAAGGAAGAGGAAAAAAATTACCATGTGGGCAGAATATGAGCAACTGATGTTGCGGGAGCTACCAAATGGTGCCTATAGTTTGACGAATGGATGTGGAGACAAAGCCCAGGTTTTCTGAAGCATGTCATGGGGAGTCCATAACCTCAGCCATCCCTTGCAAAGATTCCTTCAGATGTCTTCTCAAGTAGGTATAATCTTAACTATGGCTGTTTTATACATGCTGTCCTTCTTGCATCTAGTTTTTGGAGGAGATGAGGGAACCTGCATCCAGATATTTTCCTGGGTTATTTCTTACTTATTCTAGATTACCTATGCACATTTTCTCTTGTGATAAAGGGTGAGAAACACTAAGAGTCCCTACACAATTTTAGTTTGAGGCTGCTTTCTGTCCAGCAGGTGGGTGAGGAAGTATGAAGAAGTGTATTTGAGACACTAGAAAAGGAAAGTGATTCTGTCCTATGGTCTTAGAAGTAGCGAAGGAAAATTTATTGTTTTTTCTGTTCACTTTGTATTCTTTTTGCAAAACACCACAGAATACCCTCAACGGATTTGGATCTAGTGACTTTGTCTTCTGTAAACAGTGCTGCCCCAGAGGAATAAAGATGCATGTCTTGGTACTGATATTCACCATAAAATAAACTCGTGTGTCATTTATAAGGCAGTAAATTCACTTTAGGGGCTTCTGCAGTTGTCATTAAGCGTTTAGCTCTACAGGAGCTCAGACAGCTCTGGCAGCTGGGAGAGAAGGATGCCGTAAACTGGGGTAGGAGAGAGAAATCCAGGAAGAGTAAATACATAGAAAGCATTTAAAGCAATTCAGTCAAGCCAAGTTTTCCAGCTGTGGTGGGATGGCTAGGCTACCCTGATGGACATCCCCCAGAGTTCACATACAGCTGGGCTCTTTGTTTTCCCTTCTGTGCCTCTGCACTTCCCTCCTTTCTCTGTCAGGGATGATCACAATGGCAGAACGCAAGAACTGGCCTGCTTGTAACTTCGAGGGGGAGTGCTGGGCTTTGCAGCCTGCATTTCTCCTCTTCCTTCTTCCTATAGACAGGCCCCAAACCTGCTGCAGCTTCCTTTACACTATGTGGACAGGATGAAAGGAAAATTATTCCCCTTGTCCCTTTCATGAAAGGAGAAACTGATGAAATGCTACCCTGTGCCTTGCCCAGGGGGTTACTCAATGCCTTGTTTCACCTACATTTTCTTGGCTCTGTTCTTGGAGTCCTACTTGGGTACTGGTTGCATACAACCTTCTCTGAAAGGAGTGCCTCTTCTATTAAGGAAAAGAAAAAAGTAACGCTATGTTGTTGCTATCCCAATGAAGTATTTTTAACCTGTTTTTTACTTCCTCACAAATGTATGTGTCTGATATTTCAGGAATGTCACAGCTTTGCTCTCCCTGGTTTTGCTGGAGGAATTCTTGCAGGGCTGGCAAAAAGGTGGGAGGTAGCTTTCTCAGCACACAGGTCAGGCTTCCTTTTGGAGTTGCCCAAATTTAATTTTCTCCTCAAACCCCAACAACTTATTAGCTGAGGTTAAAACGGCATCTTCTAGGTTGGAGGAATGCTGCATTCCTCCTGAGTCCTACTAGATTTGCCAGCACTTTAGATAACATCTTTTAGCAGAAGTGCTGTTGTCAAAGCACCCCAAAAAGCAGTCTGGTAAGACTTTTCCCTAGTTGCCTACCTCCATAGCCTGGCCTCTCTCCCCTTTAAGTCTGCCACCTAATCTGTTAATTGAAGTAGGCCAATTCAGGAAGGAAAGGGGGTACCAAGTGAGAATATTCTCTAAAAAAGAAACATTCATTTTATTCAAACATTTTATTCCAGCTCCATGCTACTGTGAAGAATGAACTTCCACACGGCATGAAACTCTGCAGTTTACGCCTGTGAATAGTTCTGTAGGGTGGCTGCATGGCTCCAATTGGTCACCAATGGATCTTTCTAGTCTCAACAGTTCTTCTTATGGCAGGTACCTTCCTTCGGAAAATGTGTTCTCTGTTGAAATTTCTGTCTAAATCCAGCCAGAGCCATCTTTATCTCTTTCAGCTTCTACTTTTGTATAACACGTTTCTGCCCCTTTCTTGTTGGTAATGTGTTTATATGATCAGGGAGCACATTTAATGGGGAAAAGCCACAAAATGTTGCTGAGAAGTACCTTTCTTTGAGAAGTAAGGTAGATGAGAAGGGTTTTCAGAAAATGTTTTGGTGAGAAGATGATAAAGGAAAATTCCCCCTCATAGAAGCAGGCACCCACCTTTTTTCCTGGAGACAGGTAAAGGAATGCGCATCTGCACTCCGAACTTCTACACCAGTTGCAGAAACGTTTCTTTTTAAACATGGTGCAAGCAACTTTTCCTGACCCTTCCTGTGTCCCCCTTGCAACCTCCCGGCTGGTTTTAGAATAAGTGTTCCAGAAAGAACAGGGAAAGAGGAAGGAGGGAAGGAGACGGGAAGAAAAGGGAAGAAGGAAGGAAAAAGTAGAGAAGAAGGAAGAAAAGAAGAATGGAAGAAAACACCCTTAACTCCCCCACCAGCAGTCTCAAAGAAAGAACCGCCCCAACAACCCCCCCAGAGCCAGGCGTCCCCCGCATCCACGGGCTCGGGGCCTGGGCCGCTCCCCCCGGCGTGGGGCGGCCGGGCTCGGGGCTCCTCCCCGGGTGCGAGCAGGAGGAGGCGGAGGAGGAGAAGGAGGAGGAGGAGGAGGGTCGTCTCCAGCGCCTCCCCCCTTGCCCGCCTCCCTCCCCGCCGAGCGCAGCGCCCCGAGCATGGAGCCTGCCTGAGACGCTCCGGCGGCTGCTGCTGCGGCACAACATGGAGGCGGCGGGGCCGCCGCCGCTCCTGCTGCTGCTGCTGCGCCTCCTGGCCGCCTCCCTGCTTCGCTGCCAGCCCGGCCCGGCCGGGGGTGAGTTCTTCTGGGCGCCGCGGGGCCCGTGGGGGCGGCGGTGGGGGGGAGCCTCAGCCCCTTTTGTTGTAGGACTTAGCCAAACTTATCCCCCCCCGGCCCCCCCGGGATGTGGACGGGATGGGGTGAATGGGGGAGAGGGGGTTTTGGTGGGGGGTACGTGGACGGGATTTGGTGTGAGAGGGGTTTTGGTGGGGGGGTGCTTGTGCCACGGGTTGCTATTCCTGCTCTTAACCCCTCTTTGCTCCCCCTGAAGGCACGTGTGTGGTGGGGAGGGGGGGGGCTTCTTTCTGCACCCCCTCGGGACACGTCCTTGGGGTCCGAGGGTATTTGCCCCCCCCCGGGGCAGAGGGGGGGAACTCTGGTGAACTTGTAGGGTTGCAAAACAAAACAACAAAAAAAACCCACAAAAGTCGTGCTCCCAGAAAAAAACTCCAACCCACCCTGCGCCGTGCTTCTTCCGCGGTCCCAGCCGCGGATTTCTGCGGGGTTTGGGGAAGCTGGTGTCGGGTGTCGCTCCCAGGCGGAATCAAACCTCTTGGCACGGCTGCCAAAGGGGGTGGGAGGAAGGCGAGGGCCCCCCCGCACTCCCCCCGGCTCCGTTTGTCAGGCTGTGGGCGGGCCGGGGGGCTGCCACGCGTGGGCCCCGGCTCTGCCGAGCCCGGTTTGCTTCCCCGTTGCGACCCAGCTTGCTGACCTGGGCACCCAGGTTGCTGGTACCTTGCTCTTTGCAGTGATCCACAACGCTACTTTGAAGTAAAAGTGCTCCCACTTTAAAAAAAAAAAAAAAAAAAAAAAAAAAAAAGCTAATATATATATGTAGATAAACGAAGGCTGTGTTCTGTCCGCAACATCCCTGGGGAAGGGTCTGGGAGTTGTTTCTTTCCTCTCCTTTTTCTCGCTGCTTCAGTCCCGCGTTCGTAACATCCTCTGCTAGGAGACTTCTGGCTTCTTGCTGCTGCATCTGGCCCTCCTGGATCCATCAGCTCCCTTGGATCCATCACCTGAGCGCTTTAGCAAGCTGAAGCCTAATTGTTGCAATTTCCTAGGCAGTTTAGAAAACTCGGCAGCGCGGCCAAAGCTGGCAGAACATCACCTCAGGGCCTTTTTTATTAGGCCACCCACCTTTAGAAACCATCTGTAATTATTAGAACTGTCATTTAGAGCAGGAGAACTGACCGTTTTCTGCTGGCATTGTTGCTCGCTGTCTTTAGTTGGAACTGTAGGCAGGTGTATGCTGTGCCTTGCTTATTCTGCCATAATTATAGGAAAAAGATGTCCTTTCCATCTCGGACTTCACCTTCTCTATCTAGACACATCACCCTGGTCTTTTAAAAATGTTTCAGAAAACCTGAAGTGTGACTTGTTCCATTCTGAGCATTGCTGTTTGTGTAAAGATGTTCAAGTTCCTACTTGAGTGAATTCAGCTATGTAGCCTTAGAAAAGGGGGGAAAAATTAACTTCTAGGGAGTCTGAAATGGTGAGAGAACAGGCTGATAGTGCTTCTCGAGGGTGTCCACACATTTGTCGATGTTACAGACTCTAATCAAAAGGAGAATTTTAAAAAAGGAGATAAGTTTGCTTTTGGAACTTTTAGGGAAGAAATGTAATGCAGTTTACAGTAAAACTAAAAAGTATGTTGTAACTTGAAGGTTGGATGTGATTCACCTCATATTAGAGCCAGTGATTCTTTTAATATAGTATATATTCTGTATCAACAGTCGCTGTCCTGAAAAATGTGTGGAAAAACTCCTCTACAAATGTGCTGGTTTTTAGCAATTAGCTGAAGAGTCTTGGTTATAAATCTTAGTGACATTGCTTTTGTTCTGAGTACTTAGTAGGAAGGTATGTGATTCTTTGTTAGGTTGGTCTAGATGGTGCTTTTAAGGACAGCTCATCTGTCCTTCTGGAAGGAGCATGAATACACTATGAGGGGCTCCCCACATTTTCAGTTGAGTAGTCTTGGTTATCAGTATGTTCTGTATTTGTAGACTGCAAAATGTCAGAGAGGTGTAATATGTCCTGTATTTCCACCTTCCAGACATGTTCATAAAGCTGTGATTCCTCCAAGTTTGAAGAATTACAGCGTGTTTTTCATGCATGTGAGACAGACCAGCTGTAAACAATCTGAAGAGGCTCGTGCTTTCTGTTTCCATTCCTGAGAATTGAAGCAGATGCCTGACTTTGAGGGACTTTTACCTCTTGAAATTATTTTGATGTGCTTATCTTACAAATATGTAAATAGATCTCTGCAAGGTGGGGGATGTGTTGGAACTTCTCTAGTGTTAAAGCTTCTGCTAAGTTTAGCGTGTTATAATAGATTCTGAATACTTTGGCCATGAAATAATTTTTGCTGTGGAGTAATGTCCTTGCTCTGTATGTGGTCTTGTCAGGAGTGGTGTTATTTATGTGGCTTGAAATAGCGATAGTCAAGATGTGTGTTATAATGGACTCTTTTCACCGAGGTGAGATAAAATGATCATTGCATTTAGCACTTCCTTGAAGGGGGTTTCATATGCCTACTGTAGTATTCAGGAACAGGATAACTATGGCAATTACATTTTTTTGTTTTTTTCCTGAAAATATTTTAAATTCTGAATGCTTGATACTGTATAGCAGATGTGTGGCTCTTGAAACCTAAAAGCATTTGAAATCTTGCTAAAAAGTTATCATAAAGAGAGAATTGTTCTTTCTTAAACTCATAGGAGCTTGGTTAGCTGTTGTTTGTGGTATACTAGAATGCTTGACAAAATTGTGAGACTATATCATAATTTTCTTTAATGGAATGATTATTTGCTGAATGTTAAGAAATGCAAGATAAGGAAAGCTGAACAGAGAAGTGTGGGGGTGATTTACAAAAGTTTGAAGCCAGGGATGCAGTGTGAAATAAAAAGTGCAGTTCAGCACAGCACTAAGATGGCTTTTAATTCATAGCGCTTTTCTTGAGATAAGCTGAAAGTAATGAAACTTATCACTCTGCTTAAGAGAACGCAGCAAGATAGAACATGTGCTACTTTTATGATGAGGGAATGTGCTACGTAGGAGTCCCTACAACTTCAGAGCCGTTTCAGTCAGTCTGTCGCTGGTTTCGGGAGCTATTTTCTTAGTAGCTACTACTAGCATGGTGTGAGGGTCTGTCACAAATTACGGTCATTAGTCCGCTGAACTAGTGAAGAAATGCTGGAACTTCAAACTAACTATGAAGTTTAAATTCATGTTCTCAGCACTGCTGCTTCTCTCCAAACACAAAGGTTTCACTCTCTTTTTGGTATGGTGTTTGAATTAATTCATTAGTTCTGGATGCTTTAAATTTACTCTTATGGTAGATGTTTACATAATACATATATCAGTTTGACACACAAGGTTAATACTGTAGAAGAGTGTGAATGTATTTCATCAAAATTTGACCAGTAATGTAAAGTTAAAAGCAGTTGTCCTCTATTTGTCAAAGCATAAACAATAATAATAAATCACTCTTCATGATGTTCAGAAATAGCTTTAGTGACACCAGTTCCATTTGTTTAGTTTCATATTAGGTCTGTATTTTTTGTGAACATAGTGTATTGTATGAAAGCAACCTGCCTTGTTGAGGTTGAGAACACTAGGTTTAGATCTATTGTTAGGAAGAAGCTGCACGTTGTAGGTAACATTTTTTTTTTGAAGAAACCGTCTTATTTTTCCCCTTACATCTTTAACCTGAGAGCTATTAAACATTCAAAATATTTGACTTTTTTTTCAGTACAGAATCTCTTCTGCGAGTTGATATGGCTGAGAAAAAGCACAGTATTGAGAATACTTGAAGGAAATTGTTATTTTTTGCTTGGGATCTCTGTGAAGAACTCAAATAGGTATCAACCTGATCCTTGAGAGATGAGTGGGAGTGGAATAAGTATCCTCCAAGTTTATGGCATAGGCCAGCAGCAATGCAATTCTACTAAGCACAGTAGAGTTGGTGTTTCATTTAGAAATTTGAGGCAAGTGGATTGTTTTCCTGTTTCATTACGTTGTTTTCTGTCAGAATGTGCCCAGCAACACTGCGAGTTCACTTAGGGCATGACCAAGTAATGAGAATATAGGCTGGGGACGCTGGCTGGCCAAAGCCCTGTGCTGTTTGGATACTTGGGATGTTGTGAAGAAGTCAAAGATGTACCATCTGACAGTACACATCTGGGACTTCCAAACTAGAAAAACACTTCTGGAGAGCCCTACGCTTGTTAAGTTAGGCCGTGGAATGTATCCTAATAGAGTTAAGGGATATTTTGAGCAGTGTTTGAGATTGTGGGTGATTAAACTGTTGTCGTGAGAGGAAGAGAGAAAATTGGAAGTATGCCCCAGAGGGTATTGTTCAGTACAGTTTTTCGTTAGGAGCTTATGGGCCAACAATTCTTTTAGTTCCTTCTCTCTCTTGGAAAAAATAGAATATGGAACTCACCAGTGTTTCATCTCTGCGGTTTCTGCTTGCTGAAGAATAGATGGAAACTATCTGTCAAGCCACAAACTTCTACTGAGATGTTCCAAGGAGTTTAAGGAATGGGTGATGTATTGGTGAGGGTGCTGAGGGTCCATGTAATAAACAGGATTTTTAATTTAGCTGTTGATTGCTCTGCTCTTTCTTAAGTTGTGCTTTACCTGCCAGGACAGGCAGATGTAAGGTTGTTGTTTTATATTAATTGTAAATCCATGGGTGACTTTTGCAAGGATACAAGTAAATTCACACGCTAAGATTAAATTGGTTAGTTTGTTGTGAATAATAAAATGGTTAAAGCAACCAAAATGACTTTTAAACAATTTCTGTGATAGTGTTGCATTAAATTAGCTGAAAGGGGACAGTCTTACATTCAGGCAGGCCTGCTGGTAATAAGAATATATCAAACAATATTTAAAAATATATCACGAGCTACAGGTATTGTTACATTTCTCACAGGTTTCAGTTCCCAGCAAGTTCCCAGTGCAGTGGTGAATGGTCTGAGACAACCAAATATTGTTATATGTATTTAAAAGTGCCCCTGCTTAATAATACAGTTTTTGAATACCATTTGGCACTTTGGGTTTCTGAAGTGCATTAGATAATTCTGAATATTCTGCTAGCATAGCATCCATTATTTATCTTTAATACATAAGGAAATCGAGCTTTCCCAGTATAATTCATCTGGGGGTTCTGTTCTTTTGTTCATAGAGGACCACCACTGGCTTGAGTTTTGTCTGAGGCAGCTGACTCGTGGTTTATGTAGCTCCATTAGGCTCAATATTTAATAACTTTTTTGTGGTGATTTCAGAGGTTCCCTGCTGCCCTTTCTTTAGGTTGTCATGAGTTTATGTTGACGTTAATTTCAGTGTTGTTGCATTAAATCTGATTCATTAATCTAAACATTCTTTTTGCAAGTGACTTACTACATACGATAATAAAGGTGATAAATTAGCCTTGAGGGACTCTAGATACTCAGTCTGTGAGAATAGGTTCAATCTGAAGTAGGAGGTGCCTGCAAGTGAAGACAGAAGCTTGGCCTCTTCTTTCTGTGATGTTTGAGGTGTGTTTTTTTTATTATTATTTATTAAAAAAAAAAAAAAGCCAGAGTGCGAAGAAAACATTGTCTACATAGTGTTTCCAAACCTCTTGGCTGTTGAGGAAGGTTTGCTGATTGAGTGGACCTGCTGAGTTAGTTTCTTTTTTTGTGTGTGTATGTTTGGGGTCCAGATAACATCTACAAAATCATGTTTTAGTGATGCTTATTTCTTTTCTACTGTTCTGTGCTGTTTTAACTAAACCAAAGAGAAAAGGAGTGGAGAATGTGAGAAAATTTGATGGTACCGTGCTGCTATAACTTATGAAATTTTGAGATGTCATTTTAGAACTTCTACAGGATGTTGTATTGAGAGTTTGTCTTCAGTCCTGTGCTCCAGGTTTTGAATTAGGCACAAGTTGTGCTGAATGGCAGGAATCCACGTAAATCCTTATCAATAACTTCAACGTACCTTCTGTGCAGATTTCAGTTTCACTTGGATTCGATTCATGAATACTTTGTCTAGTACTTGTACTTCTATTGATTTTCATTTTTCATGAGCACCTTCTTTCTGGTTGTTGTTGTTGCTCGTTTGTCCCAAATTAAAACTCCCCCAGCTGGAATTCAGAGGGTAGAAAAATGCTCAGAAGACCAGAAATGTAATTCAAAGTTATTTTTTATGCAAAATTTCATGCTATAGAGTATGGCTGTCAGGAAGGTTGTTTCCTGCAATATCATTGTAAATTGAGAGGAAAATGTAACCCTAAGCTTAACAGGTGTACTTGTCTTCATGTGAATTAAAAACAAACAAACAAAAACCAACATGAGTGCCTAGCTGACAATGTATCTTGTGGATTAGCCAAACAAATTGTCTTTGTGATAACTTGTATTGCTTCAAATTATCCAGTGCTATAGGATATCCTGACCTTAAACTTCTGTGCCCATGTACTCCACTGCATGCCCCACTTCTGCCAGGCTGTTTTCTCCAGGTGGTTCTTAAAGACGTGGGTTTGACCTTGCTGTGAGAGAAAAGGCAAAAAAAAAAAAGTGAACTTTCTGTGACAGTGGTGTTCTACAGTACCACATTTTACGTTGTTGCATGCTGCTGGAGGAAGGAGCTGGGCTGTGCCTGCTGTGGGTGTTTTGCAGGTTTCCTTCCCTGGTGCATCTCTGTGAGCTTTCTACCTTTCTGGAGTAGCTGGCATATGCCACCTAAAGCTTAATTTCTTTGTAGCATGTTGTATTTCTTTTTAGACATCTGTATTTGTATCTGTTTTTTCCTTTCATTATAAAGGAATTTAAAAAGCAAGAGTTTGGCTTTTGGATAACAAGCTGTCTGATGATGGTGAATAATTCAGAAGGAATGGAAGGTTATGAGATTTATTACCTGATGTGTAACTATAGGGGATGTCTGCATAATATACTTAAGCTAAAAGTGCTAAGACAGAACATTAATACAGAAGCCAGAATGCTGTTTCGTTAACTTTTTAAAAGAGCAGAATTTAAATAAAAAAAAAAAAATGAATCCTTTGTTTTATAGACAGTGTCACCTCTGACCACTGAATCATAAATTACCCAGTGTAATTCGTTGCAATTGATATGCATTTATTGTGCAAATTTTGCCTTGGTTTAAAGTTGCTTTGGAGGCTTTCTTTCATTTACATAACTGTAGTTATGTCAGGCAAAGTGTGGCCTATTTATGAATTTGAACCCATTTAAAGAAGGTCACTCAGGCCACAGAATTACCTGTTTTCTCTATCACACTTCAGTTTCATTTTAGTCATTGAAAATTTTCTGATTCTGGATCAATTGAGAAGTTCAGATTAGAGCTGTCTGCCTACATCAAAGAATTTTGATGCAATTTCTCATATAAATAGTGTTTTTTTTTGTTTTTTTCTTTAGATTTTTCTCGTTGCTTCCTCTGCTTGAGCATTGGAAGCTTGAAGTGTGTATTCAAACCTTTTTTTTTTAGGGGAAAATGCATTAACATCAGAAAACGGTATTGGTAACTTACCTGGATGTGTGTTTTGCAAAATCTGTGAAGGCAAATTAAACTGCTGTGTTAGAGTTCACATTCCCAAGTCAGAGCCAAGAGGATGAAAATGCACATGGGCAGCATTTTCCATATAGAGGGTCTACACAGCTGTGGATGGTTTAAAAAAGATAAATCTCTACATTTTCTGAGTCTTCAATAGTTGAGTGAAAGAAATCTGTACTATGGAGAATTTTTGTCTGTCTGGGTTTTCACAGCTTGTTTTTACCATCTGGATAAAGCTAAGACTTACTTATCCATGCTCTAAAACTCAGTTTGCAGGTGTTCAAGCGCTAGAAAGTATATACTCAGAAACAGTTCAACATCTGGACCGATTTAGGCAAACTGCATGGTGAGATTTAGGTCGGCTGTGGCTATTGCAGGCAAAACCATAGTGAAGCCTCAATAAACTGAACTTGGATCATTTGCAAGTCTTTCCCTTTTGCCTTTCTCAAAACCTGCATGAACCTGGATCTTCATCTCATCAAAACTTTCTTTATAAACCCCTTCCACCCCACCCCAAACCACAAAGCCCTGCTACACTAGATGGCAGCTCTTAGTTGAGAACTTGTGTACAGAAGGAGAATGTTTTCTATGATGCCATTAAAAGCTGTGTTTTTCAATTGCAAAAGTCAGTGATGGGGACTACGAGAAGAAACAATGTATGCCATAAGGAGACAGGAAATATTCCTGGAGATATTTTATTTTATTTTTGAACAGAGTAAATCAAACTCTAAGGGAGATGAAAATCTTGGTCAATATTGTAGCTAATGATGTGACTGGGAGAAACGCACACAGAACAGCAAAATTTAAGTGAGCATTGGATAATATTTGCAGTAAATACACCACTGTCGGGAGGTGTTACAGAAGAGTTGCAGACAAACAACTGCAAGAGTGAGCTCTGTAGCTTGCCTGCAGAACTAAGGCGTACCATTTGAACTTTGAATTGTGTGCTCTCAGGAGAAGGACCTGGGGGTGTTGGTTAATGAGAGCTCAACGTGAACCAGCAAGGTGCACTTGCAGCTCAGAAAGCCTCCCGTACCCTGGGCTGCACCAAAAGCAGCATGTGCATCAGGGTGAGGGAGGGGGCTCTCCCCCTTTGCTCTGCTCTTGTGAAACCCCATCTGGAGCCCTGTGTTCAGCTCTGGGGCCTCTGATTTTAAGAAGGACATGAATATATTAGCCTGAGTCCACAGGAGGGCCATGAGGATGTTCAGAGGGCTGGAGAAGGAAAAGGCTGGCTGTGAAGAGAGGCTGAGGGAGCTGGGGTTGTTTGGCCTGGAGGAGAGAAGGCCTTGGGGAGACCTCACAGTGGCCTGCCAGTGCCTAAAGGGGGCTGCAGGAGAGCTGGGGAGAGACTCTTTATCAGGGGATGTGGTGATAGGACAAGGGGTAGTGGTTTTAAATTAACGGAGGGTAGGTTTAGATTAGCTGTAAGGAAGAAATTCTTCAGTCAGGGTGGTGAGGTCCTGGCGCAGGCTGCCCGCAGAAGCTGTGGCTGCCCCATGCCTGAAGGTGTTCAAAGCCAGGCTGGATGGGGCTAGGGGCAGCCTGGGCTGGTGGGAGGTGTCCCTGCCCATGGCAGGGGGTTGGAACTGGATGGGCTGTAAGGTCCCTTGCCCAAACCGTTTTATCATTGAAACTTAGTGAGTATCTGAACAGTTTGCCTCTAGGTCTTAGTTGCCTGATACACTTTGACAAACACTGCAGATGGTTAGTCTTCTCAGAGGAATTGCTGTCTGTTAGTGGCCAAAGATGCGATAAACACTGTGATTAATTCTCTCTCTCAAGTGTTTTTCATGTCTCTTAATTTCCACTGGTCACTACCGTCACATCTGACTGCAAGCAAAAATGAAATGCTCAGCTCCAAAGACTTTTACTTTAAAGGGCAGGGAGTTGGCCATGAAGTTACTGCAGCTACTTCAGAACTTCCCTTCTGCTGTCAAAGCAGTAGAAGCCAACATGTTTGCTGGGGGTGAGGGGCGGTAATCCTTCTATTTGAAGGAATCCCAAATGGTTGTGACAAAACGCATGTGTCGGATGCCTGTTAACACAGAGGTCATTCTGCTGTTTGCAAATTTCAGTGTTTTAAAGAGCCTTCAAGACATTTGTGGAAAGTGAACATGTTTTGCTTGAGCCAGAGGACTGGAAAATGCTTGAATTTTGTTTACTGACTAGTAGTTACTCAGAGTTGAAATGTGCTACCAAATAACTTAATTCCCCAGAGCAGAGACAGATTTGCTCATAGTTCACGGAAGTGCTGACATAGGCAGAAGAAATCTCTTACAAGGTTCTGGCAAGCTAATGGTGAAGAACGTACGTGGGGAAGCGTGTGAGATGTTTGAGAGGGGAATGCATTCCCTATATGTATGTGTGAGTGTGTGTACAATATGTATGTTTTTATGTGCTTAAATACTTGATTAACCAGTTTCTCCTGCTCTGTTTTTTTTTCCCCTGCATTCTAATGTTTGTGTTATTCAATAACCTTCCATTTCTAAGGGGAAAAAATACTTTTTTGTGTAGACTTCAACTTCATGTTTTTATATGGGATTTTAAGGAGAAAGGTTTCACAGTTGCTAGGTGTTGCACTGGAATTCAGTACACCTGGGTTTCTTCTTGGTATTGTTACTGAAGTATGCCCTTGTGTCTGTGAACTCCAGCGTTTCATCTTAGAAAAGGTGACAGCGATATGTAAATGATCTCTCTGAATGCATCTTGCCATGCTTTACACAAGAAGCACCTCGGAGTAATCTTCTACTATACCAATGCTTTTTAAATAATGTTCTAGTAATAAACCTGCTCTATTTGACTGCGTTGTATTAGTCTCTCAGTAAATGATATTTCATTAGAGGAAAATGAAGCTGCAAGGTAGCAGAACAATAGGGAAACTGTCCCTGAAAAGGTAGGAAGATGTGTTTTATTAATCAGAATTGTATACCTGATCAATTTTGTGCAGCTAAATCTTTGATCTTGCATAACCAACACTTTCCAAACCTTTTTTGGTCTTTATTTTATAATTTCAGTATTTATTTTATATTATTTATTATTTATTTTATAATTTCTACATGGTGCATCTTTCTCCTGTGTTGGTAGTGTTTCTTCTTAGCTTGTAAGCTCTTCTAGGCAGGAATCTTCTGTATGATTTTTCTTTTTACCTGGTTGCTTTCTGCTTTTTTTCCCACTGTCTGAAGAACCACGATTGCTAAAGGCTGTAATGTGTGTAGGTGTGTAATTAAAAACAGTGGTCAAGAGAGCTCTTGGAAACTTGTTGGGTTACTTCTCTAAGTAGGATGATGAGACAGCATCATTGAATGGAAGAAAAACAAAACAAAAAACCACCACCCTCCTTTTTCTGGCAGCTTGAGGAGACTGCTTGCTGTCTCCTTAGCATGTGGTTCTGCTAACATTGTCTGCCCATGGTAGAATTGGTAAAAATGGAGAAGCTGCAACTTTCATTTGAGGATTGCTGTTTGACGTTCAGCCTTGTGCACAATGGAGAGAAGATGAGTAGGTAGAAGTACTTCACATTTCTGACCTCTGTTCCAAATCGTCTCTCAACATGCGCGGTCCAAATTAAGGTCTTCATTGTTATCTGCAAAAGATTTAAGTGATCGAGGATTAATTTACCTTGGGGATTATCACCTCAACACATCCAGCCCTTCTCTATACTGCTATAATAATTACAGCTCATGGAAAATAACTCTGGCTGCTGCTCCCCAGGGTGTGGAACTCCTGGCATCTGGAGATAGAGCACATCTGGCGCTGGTCCTCAGAGGCACAACTCAGTCAGCCAGAGCTTCAGAGCTTATTGCATGTGGGGAATGATGCAAGTGACATGTTTTCTCTGAACAATGGCTATGGGATCTTTGTAAGCATTGGCCTCTCGCCTGGTTATCCTGATTTTTTTTTTTTTTCCTGAGGAAGTCTGTGTGCAGTGAGGGAGGATGTGGAGCAGTGTTAAGTTTTTGATACAGCCAGCTCAGTACCTCCAGCCATATTCACTCCTTGGGACTGTAGTTCTTACATATGCAGAAAGTGTGAGTAAAGGCTCTGGGCCCATCCAGAAGGCAGCTGGGAGATCTTGGTAAAGATTCTGGTGTGCGTTTGTGTTTTCCTGATTCTGAGGGTTTTGTGGGGTCAGTGTTGTAGGGACATGGAGTTTTCTTTTTAAAGTTGTATACTGTAGTATGCAACTTTGAGGAATGTGCTTGGGACCTGTTTGTATGGAATATGAGGCTTTCGTAGGGTAGCAAAATGTATTCGAGATGGAATATGCATTCAAAATTTAATAGCTGATGCAGAATAAATTCCCCAGTAATGCTTTTAGTTTAGAATGGTTTCCTTACAAAGCTCTGTTTAACAATACTTTATTGTAATTCTTTCTTAGCATTAGCCTTGGAGCTTGTTTCTGCCTACAGGAATTGGGGCTGTATAACAGATTCATTTATTAAATCTGAGCATCTTCTGGTCACATCACGATATAAACTGATTCATTAGCATCGTTGTCTATAACATAACACCTGTCCATATGATTTTTGACAGCCTGTTAATACCCTCTTGTTGATGAATGCTAGTTTGTGAGGGAGGATGCCTTCTTCTATGTATCTCTTCTCTTAACACAATGCTAAGAGCCTGCGAGAACATCTTTGGGGCTACGCAGCAAGAGAAGAGCGTCTGGCCATGTTTTGCTGAGGTTTGACACTTGTTTGTCATTGGTAGGGGTAGATGGGAGGACTGCTTGAGTGGACAGCAGAAACACTAATGCTTTGCTTTGGAGTCCATGCTGTGGGACAGGTACACAAAGCGGTGAACTAGTACGTGACATGCATTTGTTCTTCTACTTGCGATCTTTACTCTGTAATTGCTGCTGAATTCTCCAGCTCTTTCTCTTTACTATAGTTCCCCAGCTATTAATTGGGAAGAAGCTGCTTTAGACTGTCTTTTCTATGCTCATTTTGGGACTAGCAGCAGTTTTTTTTTTTTTTTTTTTTTTTTTTTTAATAATAAATAAAATCTTGGTGTGTTGGAAACAAAATGGCTTCAGGTCTCTTTTCCCTACTTACTGGGTGACTGTCATTGCAGTTGCAAACCACTGTGTTGACAGAACCTCATCATTGGCTCAGTAAAACTCGAGCGATTGAGAGTCTGTGTACCAGTGCTTAGGAAATGTCTTTGTGTGCTTAACAGAGTCTTGGGCATCACCAGGCACGTGGAGAGGTTGCAGGGATAAAAATACAACTTGACAGCTGCCGTGCTTAGGATTACACCTGTACACAATGCTTTGTCCTTTATAACTTGTCAGCTGCTTCATTGTGAGGCAGAAGTAATGTGTTGGATTCTACAAGAAGCTCCTTATTTTGTCTGGGAAGTTGAACTTTGAAAACTTTTTTTTTTTAACTGGAGTCTCAGCATGCAAGTATAGCGCATTCGGGCTCAGTGGGAGATGGGAAGCATTACGTGCACGTACTTAAGACTGTAAAAAGAAGCTTTAGCACTACTTTGTTGTTATAAAAGCTGAACTAATGTTGACTGTTTATAAAAAAAAAAAAAAAAAGGAGTTTGCAGGATTATTTTCCTATTTGAATATCAGCAGGACACAAAACCAATTACTGTGAATATTTGAGCAAGTCATGTTTGCCTAGCGAGCTGGGCAATGTTTCTGTCATTGAAAGTTTTAACTTTTTATCCAAGTTCAGTTTCAAAACTTTGGCTTCAGTCAGGAAGGTGAGGTGGCTGGGAAAAAATATTTTTATTTTTATTTTTACTTCTATTTTTGGTGTGGATGTCAATTGTATTATATGGCCAGAAGTGAGTGTTTTATTATCTTTGTTGAGAAAGACTTTTTGAAACGAGCAACGGCAATTTAAGTCCAGTCATAAATATTGCTTGTTCCTAAGAGGATGATTTTTCTGGAACATTAACAAATATATCAGCCTCCAGCAGATAGTCTTCTGTGCCTGACTTTCTCCAAGGTTCTGCTGAGCATATGCCAAATGTATAATCAGGCTCTCTGCAAGATGCTACAGATCTTCCAACTTCGATTCCACTTGTTGCATTGGCTTCAGCGATGCATTGCTAAAGCAGTAAAGTTTCCAAAACACTTCTCAGTGTCTGAAATGGCATGAACGTTCTAGTCCTGACAGTGGTAAATTCATGTTAAAAACCTGATCTTAAAGCAAGAATCCCTGAAACTTGTCTATTAGCAACTTCAAAGGCCATCTTTCTGTACAGTTGTAAAATTGGCACCAACAAAAAAGGCTGTGTTTAAATTGTACGCAGAACTTTACATGCAAGCCCCAAATAGCACAGAATTTGGATTATCTGCAATTTACAGTTCAGATATTTTTTCCTTCTTCCCTGATATTTAAATTGAATTCAACAAGTGCTTCTCAAGTTGCTTCCTAAATGCAGTAGTTTTGTTTGTTTATTTTAATAAACAATTGAATCAATATTTAGGCATAGATTACTGCAAATAGGGTTGCAACAGTGTCGTGACACTCAGTTGACTAATTTTGAATGTTCTAGACCCTACTGGGAACATTTTCTTAACTAACTGTGTTGCTTTAAGCCTGAGTGAAAAGGAATTTGATTGCAAAATCTGGCATAGTTTAGGAAGAGGCTGTTTCTAAAGGAGCGTTTTGTCCAGTGGTGCTAGTTTAAGCAGCACCCAGCTTCTGTACCGTGATCCATGCAGGGGCAGTACAAAAACGTGTGGTTGCATGGCAAATCAGATTTAGAGGACTGGTTGGGCTGAAAGTAACCTCCTGTTACAAACATTACCTGCTGGTTTGTGGGATGGTTTTTCCTTGCTAGTATTTTTTTGTTGTTGTTTTTGTTTTCCTCCTAACTTTCTTCCCCTTCTCTTTCTTTCCCCAGCCAAATCATTTTCCTGTACTGGTTCACAGGAACGTGATAGCATAACATACAGCTTATGATAGCTGGGGAGCTACTGGGTGAAAGGTAGCCACACATATCTAGGTATATTTGTCCTAGTTTTGGCTAGGAAAAGAGTTAGTTGCCTCTGTAGTAGCTGTTGTGGTGCTCTGTTTTGATGAAAAGGGTGGTGATAACATGCCGATATTGTTGCTGAGAAGTTTTTACATGGGCTCAAGGGCTCTTCTGAAAACTGGGGGGTAAAGAAAGAGGATGGAGAGGATGTTTGGAGTGATGGCATTTGTCTTCCCAAGCAACTGTTAGGCACAAGGAGCCCTGCTTTTCTGGAAGGGGCTGAACATCTGCTGCCAGTGGGAAGCAGTGAGTGAATTCCTGACTTTGCTTTGCTTGCATGTGGAGCTTTAGCTTTACCTAGTCATCTCCCTTTATCTCGCCCCCGTTTTCTTATTTCTACCCTTCTGATTCTTCCCCACATTCCACCATGGGAGGAGTGAGCGAGCAGCTGTGTGGTGCTGAGCTGCCTGCCGGTGTTACACTGCAATTATATTGAACGTCCCCAGACTGCAGGTGCTTCCTTCAGCCACCCAGCCTCTCCCCAACTGACTTTATTTCTTCAGTAACAGTGTGCTGTCTGACCAAGTCCCTGTAAACTAATGCAGAACATGGGTTTTAGGGAGAGTGGAGCATGTCTCTATTTGTACGCACATAGCAAAATCAGAGTACAGAAGTGTTCTACACCTTGTTTGCTCTGCAGCTGCAGCCATACAGCTGTGATGTGTTATGTTATGTTAGTGGTGTTGCAGTCCTGTGTTCAGCTCTGGAGCCCCCAACATAAGGACAGGAACCTGTTGGAGTGAGTCCAGAGAGGAAGCCATGAGGATGGTCAGGGGGCTGGAGCACCTCTCCTAGGAAGCCAGCCTGCAGGAGTGATCCTGGGGTGGTTCAGCCTGGAGAAGAGAAGGCTCTGGGGAGACCTCCCAGTACCTAAAGGGGGCTGCAGGAGAGCTGGGGAGGGACTCTTTGTCCTCTTTGTCAGAGTTCGGGTGGTTGGAAAGCAAAAGCCGTCCTTGGACTGTGAGTGCAGTCATGAAGCCATCCATCAGAAGTAGCGTTAACAAATACCTGCTTACCAGAGAGAGGGTCTGCTTTATGACACTGGGTAAAACATGATTTAAATCAATTTTTCTCTAGTCTAATAAAATTAGTGATAGTGCAAGATCAAGGATTTGATGGGTCTAACTTATTCAGCTTTGAAGGAAGGGTAATGCCACATGTTTCCATGCAATTCAGATGTTAAGCAGCCTATGATGTTTTGTTCTCTGTTCTTTTTTTTTTTTTTTTTTTTTTTAAATCTAAACTCAATGTGTTATTTTTGCAAGTCTTTAATTGTTTGTTCTGCACCTCATTAGCGACAAGAATAGCATCTTGGAGAATCTTCTAAGGAACACAGAAATGGAGCATGTGTTTGCATTTATAGCGTGATGTTATAGAGGGTTAATTGTATGGATTAACTGTTATGCAGGAGCAGATAGACGTTCTCTTCTTTGATGTTGTGTTGTTCTGTGGTGTGCTTGGACAATTACTGCATGAGACGAAACTTCTAGTTTGAAGGCTTCAACTTAAGTAGCCTTAAGAAATGTTTGGTGTCATTTGATGTCAAGTCTTACTACCAGATGAAGTGTATACACACACGCACACACAATTTATATATATATATAAAGATAGTAGGCATTCTAGGGTTTCATAAAGGAGGCAACATAATGCTGGAATCAGCAGAGCACATGCTCTTGAGAGATTTTAGATACCCTAACTGCCTCCAAGTAAAACATAAGATGTTTTTCATGTGTTGAGAACAGAGAGGAAATAAAATGCATTTTCTTGCTTCAGTGCCTTGTGGTGCAATTATTAAGAAGAGGAAGTGGCCTGATTGTGATGACTTTAGAGTTACTGGTTCCTCAGTGACTTGTAGAAAACGAGTTGGTGGTTCTGAATCTCATTCCTGCTGAATCGGTAGGTGTTGCTCACAGTGCTGCTGTATTGTACAAGTAGTAGTAACAGCAAAGGGAACAACAACTACAACAAACAAAAACACCCAACCTGACTTGTCCTTGAAAGTGATTGACTTGTCACCTAGCTGAGGTCTGTTAATAGCAAGGTTGGCCCGCATTGCACGTGGTAATTACTAGAAGACTGACATAAACAGGGAATTCAGTGTTTCAAGTCCACTTACTAAAGGAGAAAGAAATCTTCATTTCTTTTTAAATCGTAATTGATGGATTTTTGCACTCGATGAGCTTGATAAGGGAGTTACTCCTTTTCACTTTGTACTGCTTTTGCTCTTCGTGTAATGTTGCAGTGCTTTCTGCCAGTAGAAAGTGAAGGTTGCCTGAACTCCGAGCAAGTATTTAGTTACAGATCAAGGTGCCTAAGTTTAGTATAGCAAAGGACTTCTGTCAGCTCTGCTTCAAGTTTGTGCTTGTTTGTGTGGGCTGGGATTTTTTTATTTGCTTTTTTGTTTTTGTTCTCAGGAGAAAATTGAGTTTCATAAAAAGCAAGTGCTTCTGTGGTCTAGTTTACATCTAGTTTTTGGGGAAGGTAGGTTTGTCCTTCAGTTTAGCCTTCTCTCTGACAATGCTGCAGAGGCTGAGTGAGTGCAAACACAGTGTTCAATTTTCTTGCAATTCACTAAGGAATTTTAAGGAGTCTTTGCCTTTTTTTTTTTTTTTTTTTTAATTACTCACATAAAGCTTACACTTGGGTCAAAACATTTTTAAAGATGTTTTCCCCCTTTAGTATGTAGGAAGCCCTTCTCCTCTGCATGTAAATGCGTGGGTTAAATTGGGTTCGTAAGCCCCCATTGTTTTGAGGAGGGTAGGTGTTTGCTCTGTATTTAGTCATTGAAGGTCATACCTGGAGGGAGTTACTTAAATGCAGTCATTTCTTGCGTATATTTCATGTTTATTAACAATCCACTGCAGGGGATTCTTTAGAAAAGGTAAAATGCAGTTGTTAAATGCTAATGATGTCCTAGTGTCTGGCATGGCGACTGTGCCACATGTGTCACATTTTTGGATTGGAAATGGGATTTTAGGCCTGTAGCCTTTTTTATTAAGTGGCGTGCAGTGTGTTTTAAGTTTTTTTTTAAAGTATAGTGGTGAGAGCAGAATCCATGCCATTGCAACTCCAAAACAGTCTGCAACAACTGGAAATGGAAGAAGTTTCCTGGTTTGGCTCCTGAATCGTAGCACTGTTTTGTGTTTTTTTTTTTTTCTTTTTTCTTTTCCTAAGCTATAGCGCGTAGCTGGGAATGTTTGCAGAATGGTGCTTGGTGGTTGTTTGTAAAAGTAGTGGATGTTTCCCAGACACAAAGGGAGCTTGCTTCCTGCTCCGAAAGGCATGTAGTCCAGAGTCATGTCTGCGGTGCTGAAACAGGTGTAATTGTTACGCCAGGAAAGCAATCCTGCTGTAAAAATCCAGATAGAGGGAGTCAGTGCGGCTCCACGTAGCTGACGAAATCTCAGGTGAGGAGTGACACTGGCTTTTTACTTGATGTAAAAGTTTCCTTTTCTCTGCTGGCATTTTAAAATTGAAATAGTGTCTTACTCAATGCATCTTACTCAAAGCTTATTAACTCCCTCTCAGTGTAATAATTACATCTTTAGCAAGGAGGGCACAGCCAAATAGTGAAAATGAAGGGGAGAGGAAAGGGATGCAGTGCACAAAACAGTATAATCAGATCACTGACAGCAACACATTGTTTGAGTTGGCTTCATTTTAGTATAAACAAATGCATTTTGCTCTGCCCTCCATGCTGCTGCTTCCTTGTGTAATGCTCATAGGCTTGCACCCTTCCTTCTGCAGAAATAAGGGGTAGTTAGATCATTAAATGAAAAAATAAAAAACAAATAAGCTCCCCCCCCCCCCGGGTGGGTTTTGTCACCTGTGTTCTTTGAGCAGATTCAGAATTTATATACTTAAATTATTTGTGGGGGAAACTGTGTTCCTCTCCCGATCATTCCAGCAGTGTGCTGCTTGTATCTGTGGTCTTCTGATTTTGCAGATGAGCCAGCTGTCGTTTCATTCCCAAAATGGCAGCCTGTATCTTCATTTTTCTTTGATCTGACACTGGCATTTTTACATTTTTTTCCCCTCTAATTGAAGCAACTGACTGTAGCATAGCCCCAGAGTTTTCTTTTGGCACTTAAATTTGCTGAAATTGGAGAGGAGAGAGATGGAAAAATCTTCAGTCGCATTTCTCCGGATGTTTTGTACATCAGGAGTCCAGTTCATTATTTGCAGTGCACCTTGTCTAGACTGCCAGAGGGATGGGAGAAGGGATGGGGGGTGGGGGGTATGTGCTGACTCTGTCTGGGACGAAACCCTTGGCACATTATGGTTCCCATCTCGGCTCCTCCACAGCCTGAAATGTGTAGCCACGGGCAAGACCCCTAATCCCAGTCTTCTGTGGGCTTCCTTTCTTTGTCTTGTGTGTCTAGATGGCAAGTTCTTCAGGTGCGAGTCTTTCACGACGTGTCTGCATTTTGTTTTGAGGGTGAGAATCTCAGTTCTGGCTTCTAGCTGTTAGCCTAATGGATGGTGTAAGGTTTGTGCTTTTCTCCCCTTGCATAGTTCCTTTGAAGGGAATGTACTGAATTCCTTCTCACTTTGGACCTCATCTAAGATGAACTGAAAACTTTTTGGGCATTCATTTCCTTTCTTGTTTGGGAAAGGCAGATATGTGTTGGGTTAAAACAATAATTAGGCTGGGCTGTTTATACAGGTGGGGAAGCATGTGGGCAGAAGAAAACTTCTCAGAGTGAACTAGGAAGAAAATAATATGTTTTTTTCCCTTCAACCTGCTGCTGAGGTTGAAATGCACAAGACCTTTCTAGTTGCTTTCCAGTACCTGTCCAACTTGCTGTTAGGACAACTCTGTGTTTCTGCAATAGGCGAGTATCTGACAAGCTTGGGGCAGCTCCTCCTCTTTGTGCAATAAGGATATGTAATTTATTCTGGCAGTAGTATGCCGTTGAGACTCAGATGCAAATATCAAAAGGTAAAAAAGCATAACTTAAAAAATCAAAGATGAATTGTAATTTGTAGGTCTACATTAAAATATTTTGTAATCTTAATTTTGTGTTTGTGTGGGTGGCTAGGTCTGTGTTTGGACATCAGACTTGCATTATGCATTGCTGCTCAGACACTTGAGAACAAATGCTTTAACCTCTCTCCTGACCCTGTTATACAGCTAGGCTGGTTAAATGAATATTTTGCTTACTGCTTGTTCAGATCATGTTTGTGTTGACCTGTTCTGATGTGGAATTTAAGAAATCAATGGCTTCGACTTGGAATGAGTAGTGGTGTTTATGTGCCTTTGCTAGCAAAGTCCACCCTGTTAACCTCTCTGTGCAAAGCGGTAAATTGTGCGTGGATTCCTTATAGGACTGTGTTAGACTCAGAGAGCTGCATTAGGAATGGATGTTTTTGGGGTCACGGTACTGGTAAGCCACTTGGCAGACTGTAATTTGTTTTTTATTTTACCAGACCACCTCATGCAACCGCTGTTTAAATATTGCCCCTCTTTGCATTGCTTCTAAGAAACAATTTCATACTTTGATTAAGGATTCAAGTACAAACTTGCATTTTGCCTAATACAATAGGGCGCTAGTTTAAATTCCATAGCAGTGTTTACCATTTTCAAGCCACACTGGAGCTATCTGTCAGCTGACTCAAGACAGTTTTCTTTGTGAGAATTAATATGGCATTGTGCTTGTGACCACAAAAACTGGAAACAGCCTGTCCGTTGAGATTTCTGGTATTTTCTGATTTTAGAATAAGCAGAAGTGGCATTGAAATAGTCTCTTACGTGGTATTGCAGCTGGGCTTTGCCAAAATGCTAAGTGCAAAGGCAGTGCTTAAAAATACAGATGGGGGATGTGGCAGGAGAAAACCATAGTTGGATGTTTCACATCCTATGATGCAGAGTACATGGCAATAATTTATTTCCCTGCTGTTATTTTAAATGTAGTAGGCATGGATTCCCCCACTCCCAGTGCTATGCTCAGTGCAAACTGAAAATTTGTCCTATTGACACACAAACTGGTGTGGAAAAAATGCAGACGAAGGGGTTACTTCTGTTAACACCTGAACAGTAGTTTTGTTTTAAATGAAATGGAGGGGGGAAAAAAAGGTTGTGTAGTGTCCCCTTTTAGATTCTGGATGCCAAATGTTTGTGAAGGGAGCAAGGTCCATTTCTGTTGTTTTTGCAGTGTATTTTATTCCTTCTTGGTTTGGCAGACCGCTGTCTAGCCAATAATAGTAGATTATGCAGTGATGATGGTTCCAACATCTTAATGGATAAAATAGAGGTTCTACATCATTTGGAAAATTTGGCTTTCAATTTTTCTTCAGGACTTGAACAAATATAGGCTTGACAAAGGTATGCTTGTTCCTAATCTGAATTGTTTCCAATTCCTAGTTCCAGATGTTAACTCCAAAGGGCACACATCTTAAAAAAAAAAAAAAAAAAAAAAAAAAAAAGCTGAAAACAGACTTCTTGCTTCTGTCCGTACTAAATATGTGATACCGCTAAAACTATCAAGAATTAGTGTATGCTCAATTCGATTAGCGGCAAATGTCATTCACTGGAACAAACGTATAGTTGAGTCAGATACGAAGGTCTCAAATGTAAGTTCTACAGTAAGACTCATTTTTATTCTAACTGTTACAGATCTTCCCAAATAAAACCGTTTGTTAAGTGGAACCTGCCCCATGATGCTGTGCTTTAGAAGGTATGAAGTAGGGAGAAGTTTTGAGTGACTAGTCGTGGACAGCACTCCTGTGCCAGCTGTACGGCCGTCTTCCAGACAAATATCCGATGTTTTGGTTTTGTGGTAGCTTGTTAGGAAGGAGAGCAAAAAGAAGGTAAAGTGGAAAGAATTATTTAAGATAATGAAATCTGTAATATTGTATTTGTATCAGTGATAATACTTAATTTACAACCTCTGATGTAGCACAGAACTATTGCAATCTACACTCAGCTCTGTAAATCACTCCTTGCTGGGGATGATTCTGCTTTAGCCAAGATCATTGATTAAACTAAATTTGTTTCTTATGGCTCCTTCATTTCTCTGTAAGACCAGTGTTTGTCCTGCTGCAATGACATGAAGGAATGTTTTTTCTACTGTCTTCTGTATTATTCTATGAATCTAAGTGTTGCTCAGTCTTGTGGAGTCAAACACATGACACTTCTGAAAATTTATTATTTTTTTTCCTCAAGCATCTGGTCAAAAATGGTGGTTTCCCTGGAAGAGGGGGCACGTTCAAAATTTCACTAACTCTTCTCCCACTTTGTTAGAAGTTTGCCAAGGGTCTGGAAAAAAATAAATCTGACTTTATTTTGGAGTTAAAATGTTCATAGTATGTTACAAACTGAGGGGAAAAATGCTTCCAAGATCTGTGGAGATTCCAGTGCTCCTTCAATTAAAAAAGACACCAATTCCAGTAATTTCCATCATTTGGGTGGGATTAACAATTTCTGTTACTGCTTCAAGTTTCTCCTTCTTCAGAATCAGTCCTTATATGTCCATTTATCCTACTACAGTTGCAAGAACGTATAGAATAATTTTAGGACTTAAAAATTATTGCTTGTGGTGTTGCTAATCATTAGTAGAGGCCTAAAAGCTGCCTTGCCAATAAAATGGGGAAGAAAGGGGAGGATCTATCCATTGGATTGCTTCAGGATTTGCATTTGGCAAATCTGGTAAGTGTAAAAAGATTGCAAAAAAGACTTAGTACCAAGCTAAGGTTTGGTGGCATGTCTCTGTTGGACAGAAGAGCTTGAGTGCTGTTATCTCCATGCAGTTATTTTCCTTTTCAATTGGAGTGGCTCGCTGATAATTACACTGTATCACAAATTAGTGAGGATCAGGCTTGACTCTAGACTGGAAAATTGGTTAAAAAAAAAAAAATCCTTCCAGTGTGTCAGTGCCCAAAGGGTCTCTAATAGAGAGGAATGAAGTTATGAAGTACAAATGCCAGCCTTGCTGAAGACGTATGGAGTAGTTCTGTGCTGTTTGTCCCTCCAAAATGTTGAATTTAAGGACATTTACAGGAAAACCACTTGTCATTCCCATGCCCCCAGCATAAAGTTGGCTCTCTAAATTTGGACTGTGTAGGTAATATTCGAGAGAAGGCAGAACAATCAGTCTCCTTGTACCTGTTTTTATAGTCTGGTAGGCTGTGTGTGGAGGAAGGGAAATATGTTCAGGAATTCAGCCCCAGAATATCTCCTTGGCTTTCTTGGAAAAGATTTTGAGTCTAGATGATGATTTGAAACTGAAGAAAATCTGTGAGAGAGTGGAAGTTCGGGACCTTGGACTCTTTAAAAGATGAGTTACATAGGAGCCTGTTAACGGTTTTGTTCTGTGTTGTGTTGTATTGCTTTTTTCTGTTTCTCTTTACAGCTGACTAATTACTTCTCTGCCTAATGATGTGACTGTTAACTGGTCCCTTCTTCAGTGTCTGAATTCTGGTGCTTGCAGCCTGGTGCTTGCAGTACAACACGTAGTTGAGGCTAAAGCCCAAACACAAGTGGTGTGAGAAGTCTGAGCTTCTGAAGTGGGCAGGTGGCACTGAGACTGGAAACCAGTTTTTGCCAGGGTATAATGGGCAGGAGAGGAAACTAGAAGTCCCAGGACTTTTTGGGTGAGACCTTGGCCCTGGGCTGTTGCCTTTCTTCTGTGTTTTCTCTTGTGTCCTGGTAAAACTGTGCATAGTCACGTGGTCTGAATTTTTGGGTTGACCTGTGTGTTGCCAGGAGTTGGACTCAATGATCCTCGAGTTCCTTCCAACTTGGGATATTCTATGATTCTATGAAAACAGGCAGGTTTTTCTGCAGGCACAACCAGGAGCTCATCTCTGTTGAGACTGCAGGAGGGACCTTCCCCTGGGTTTCTTCAACGCGCGGGTTCAAAGGTAAAGCTGCCTTTACCATACGGTGTTTCTAAGCGGATAGTCCCAGAAAGGAGACTAAAAACAATGAAAAAAAGCATCGATGCCCGCCTCTGGTTGAACTTCCCTGTGTGTTCCTGCCCGTCCCAGCTGCTGGCTGCTCCCCAGCCTCTCCACTGCCTTGCAGATGTTTCGGTGCCCTGAGAGCTGCCAGCATCACTGCACATGCCATTGCTTTCCTTGGGAGGATTCAGCCAGAAGGATCCAGGTTTGAAAAGGCCAGCCCAAAAACGTGTGCTACAGTGTGCTACGGCAGCTTCTTCGCCTGGCTGAGCTGCAGCTGGAGTACAAATGGAAAAATGCAGCAAATGGAAAAATGTTTTACTGTTGCAGCAGGTTTTTAAGAAACGCCCTCAGTGCTGCTGCAGTAGAGATGCAAATGGATTCACATTGAAGGGCCACAGACCTGGCCCTGAAGCAAATGCACTTGGCATCAGCAACTAGGCGTAGCAGGGACCATGGTTTGGTACAGCTGAAGGAAGCAAGATGCCGGTGCAGTGCTCTGTGTTGTCTCTGGAGCGGTTCGCTCCTTGCATTTTGAGACAGCAGCTGGTGCGGGAGGCCTGTGACAGCCCTCATTGTGTCACACTGTTCTTAATTTAACATAGAGAGGATTTGGAGGCTAGCTGCAGCTGGCTGTGGTGGGGGTCAGTGGATAGCCCTTGCATCTGCGATGGGTTTCCTTCTCCTGTCCAATTCTTTCCTTTGGACGCGATGGCAGACTCAAGCAAACCATTGCTTTTACAAACCAGGGCTGCCCGGAGTTTGCTGCTTTGCCCTTGAAGCTGTTGTCGATTCCTCCAGCGTGCAAGTAATTCTGTGAGCATGCCTTTGGGAGCACGAGACCTCGGGGTCTGGATACTACGATCCCTTGAAGACTGAGAAACTGCAGGGCAAAACTGGAAGGGAGTCAGCCTCAGAGCAGCTTAAAACAAAATTGCTGCTCGGTAGTAAAACAAACAAACCAACCCAAATGCAACATGTCCATGATGATTTAGGTAAACTGCAGCAGAGGGACTTGAGAGGTATTTTTTTAATGATAGGTTGCAGTCAGATGAATGTTGGTTTTTAAGCTAAAGCAGTTCGATCATTATTTTTCAGGGTGTCAAACATTCTTCCAGACAGCTATTGTTATCCTAACTGATTGATCAGACCTGTGAGTTACTGTTGTCCAGTTGTTCATGAAGACTAGGAAAGGTTTTTCAGCTTCCTTGACGGAGGTCTGGAATTCACTGTCTGCATTTAGAGTGGGAGCCAGGGAGCTTTGGCCTTCGTCACTGAAATTTGATGGCAATTCTGTTTAAACTCCCTTTGAATTCCGTACAAATCCAAATCTCTAACCATCACCAACCCAAGAAGTGGACTTTTGAGCCGAGCATGCTCAACTTTTCAAAATGCATAGCAATTTTCAAAGCTTGCTGTTGGTTCTCATTTGGAGGAAAAATGTCCTAATCCCAAATAGACAACATATTTGCATTTAAGCTGTCACGTGCATTGTGGTTATTGAAGTCCTATTACCCTATCACAAAGAGCTTAAATAATGATTACTTCAGAAGTACTGTGCTTAAATCACAAATTGCAGCAGGATCCTCGGAAGAACTGACAAACTGTTGTGAACAGCATACTTTTGCTTTTGGTATGTTGAAACTGGAAAATCCTATGGATGTTTTAACCTCTGTAAAATGCTCAGATGGAGAATCTGAGGTCAGGAAGGGGTGGAGGTTCAGACTGCAGAGAGATGATCTGTTAAGCATTAGCTAGTCAGGATTGCATGAGACTGCAGTCCTCACAACTGTTTGGCTGAGCACCAGCTCTGCATTACACAGAGCGCGATTGCCAAGAGCCGGGAGTTTTGCAATAATGTTTAGAAATTTCCTCTATTTAACAAAACAGAGCAGAGGAAAATTGCTCTGTACTCCAGTGAATTGTGTTCTCCTCTAAATAAAATGGTTAAAGTGGTTGTGAGTCTTATCTAATGAGTATCTGAGCAACTTCATATGCGTGTCCCCAAATCTCTGCTGATACTCTGGTTTTTGTTCCGTTATCCAGCACATCTCTAAACACGTTCTGCGTGCTGCTTGGTGGTCCGGGCCGTGTTGGCTGCTCACATGGGCTTGGCTGTCCTCCTTCCCAGCTGCTGAACTGTGTTAAGAGATGATGAAATATGCTGTTCCATGTAACCAATTTCAGTATTTGCTGCAGGGATATTAAGGACAGTCTGAGAGCTATTGCCTTGTGCACCAGGAGGGGAGTTCATGTGGCATGCTTAATGGGTGGTCTGTGGGAAAAGAAAGAAAAGTTTGAGGAACCCTCCTTAAAAATATGTCTGTAGGAAAGTGGTCTGAAAGACGCATGGAGAGCTTGTTTCCAGCCTCTGCAGAGATGGAAGTGTGCTAGGTTATGCATGCTGAATCCAGTCGTTTGCCTGTTCTGGTACACAAAGGTTTTTACTTGGAGTAGGCAATGTAATTAGAAGCAAGACAAAACAAGTAAGTTCAGAGCGTGCTGTTGGGGAGTTTTGAAACGTTTTAGTGCCATCCCAGAGAATCCCAACAAATGCTAAGCTATGAATAAGGAAGAAAAAAATAAAATTAAAAGGCAGCTTTCCTGGATTTCTTCAGAGAAACCCTTTCACATCTTTCATCCAGGTGCTATAAACCAATTCAGGCCAGTTGAGACAAAATTGAATATAACATTTTATTGTGAATAATAATGTTAGTAGGGACAAACGATAGGCTGCCAAACAAAATCTGAACTGAATCTCTTCTTCCTCGGACACTGTTATTACTGGGGGGGAAGAATCCTACGAAATACAACAAGATCTTAAAAAATAAACGTGCTTATGCTATTTAAAAGCTAAATAGCAGTTTATCGTAATATTTTATCGTATTTGAACATTAGTATTCAATGAAAGGTACTAGATACATCTGCTCTGGGAGGCTGACAGGGTCGTGACAATGATGTTTCTGGGAGAGGTGTGTGGTTTTTGGTGGCCGTGCTTATTGTATGTCTTGCATTTTGAGACACAAATGAAACTCCTTTGCTGGGGTAAGATTTAATTGAACAAAAAACTTCAGGGCGATGGCTATCCAACTGCTTTTTAAAATCACCTTTTGCAGTGAATTCTACAGTTTCTGTATCATGTTCCAGTGTCTTCGGTGCATGTGTTGCTCTGTACCTCATCCACATGGACAAAAAAGGCCCAGATCTAATTTCTGCAGTGTGCCTTTTCTCCAGGGTCTGAGAATAAATGATCTTGATCCTCTTGTAAAAGCTTTTACTGGCCGGACTGTTATTTTACTCCCACCTGTTTGACCACCTTAGCACACCTCCTAAACAAGGAGAACAAATGGTTTAATTCTTTCACTTAATGTGTTTTCTGAACCCAGTTACAACTTTTTATTTGTTAGGCTTTGCTGTTGACCCTTTCCAACTTGCTGCTGCTAAACTAGATGTTCTTTAAACTTACAGCTAATTTACACAAACCCTCCTTCCAACATACATGTAACTGAAGCTGCTTTGCTTCTTGTAGGTACATTGGTGACTGAGCAGCCTCTCTTATTCTAGCCTGATGGCAAATAGATGACTGAGCTCCTGGTTGTCTTCTAAGACTTAGCAATGATACTCAGTATAATACTTAGCATGTATAAATAAAACTGGCACCAAATAGGTTTGTATTTTGGGATACGAGTGCGGATAGGATTACTTTGCACTGATTTATGCCTAGTGTAACCATGTAAACAATTTAAAGTATAGGTTTTTAAAGAGTAAAATTTACAAAAATTGCCTAACACGCTCTGGGCATAAATGTGGGATATTCTTAGTGGTTTAAAATAACACCTCGGTTTCCGCTGAATTTCAGACCTCAATTCCACCCAAAATTAGATAAATTGCAAATGAATCCTCCTTCCATGATAACCAGAACGCTTAATTTCACATTTTGGAGGGGGAAATTGCCATCAAATGGATTTGGAGAGTTAGATGGTGTGGAGTGGGTGCAAATGGAGTGGAGAGTTAGAGGAACGGGGTGGAATGTGGGAGAAGGAACAACTTTCCTCTCAGAGGTGGGACTTTAAGCCAGCCATCACCAAATAGCTGTGTCTTTACAGCTCCTCAACCCCTATGCTCACTGCCTGATTGATTAATTTATTACAAATGGAGGGAAGAATAGGCTGCTGAAGGACCTGCCCAAGCTCACGGAGGTGGTGTATGTGGGAGAAGTGGGGAACCCTGGTTTGAGTCAGGTCCATGAACTGCTACCACCTACCTCTGGGTTGCAGCAAGAATATTCTTTAATTCAGTAATTACACTGGGAATTTACCTTATCTAGAATAATGGGTTTTGAGGATGAAAGTCATAGCCTTCTATTCTTCGGAGGACTGTATCTGGCAAGTTTAAACTCAGGCTGGATATGTGCAGTTAGTACAAGATCAACATTTAATCTCTCTTTTTGAAGTTGGTGATCAATGGATTTCAGATTCTCTGCAGCAGCAGCTGCCAGTAAAAAGGACTGGGGTCCAGAATGCAGAGCTTAGGGTTTTTAAGAAAGATTTTTTCCTGCTGAATATATAACAGTTGTGTTAAAAGAGGAAAATAAACTTGTGTTTGTGGGATCTGTGCGTGCCATTGTCTTCTTGCACAGTGAGTTGTCAGAATTTTATTTTTAGTTGTGCTTGATTTTTGGAAACGGGTCTGGCAAAACTCTTGATTCCCATGCTTTCTCTTCCACGCCTGGATCTCTTTCCTTTTTACCTTCTTTCCTGGGTCTTTATGGCTCTTGTAGCATCTGTGTGTTCTGGCATGTGAGCTTCCTGCTGCCACCAGCTGCTGGCTCACCCCCTGAGCTAAGCCGTGAAAAACAGGGCTAACACCCAAAAGGGTGACAGCATGTGGAAGAACTCCCTTCTCTGGATGTTTAAAAGCAGCCTTATGCTTCGTATCAAAGGTCTAGTCTCCTCGTGTTCCGAAAGTGTTAGAGCTGAATGAGGAAAGGGATCGCTCTGTGCTGTTGATCTGGTTTTTCTGTTGAATTTCGGGCTGGTGGGACCACAGGTACCCGGGCTGTTCCTGTGCAGCAGCTATTTTTGAGCACAGAAAGCTAGTGCATGCTGGCCCCATATCCTGCCTTAGAGTTTGCATAAGACTGTAACAAACTTGGGTGCAAAAGTTTTGACATGTTTGTTTTTACCATCTTGTGTGCCTGTGGCATCGGGTGTGGGGGTTGTTTTTGTTCCATGGTAATGAGTGTTTTTGTGGTTTGGGACATGGACTGCTGCAAGAATTAGATGCTATTCTCTCTGTCCAGCAGCACAGACAGCTTAACCACAGAGGTCTCCGATGCATTTGTCCTGTTAAGAATTGCTATAATATTTAAAATTTCAGCTGTTGCACGTACTGTTACTTTGGATAGCTGGTTTAGGTTGTGTGCTTATTAAAATGAGATCTTCATTCTGTGTTGTGAACCAGGCTCCTGTGATCCTTGGTCGTGTCTGTTAAAAGTGCAGCCAAACCTTTCTGTGACCTTTAGCCTAGTTAGCTGTGTTAAGGTTTGTTAAGTAAGGCTTTTTTCCTGGTCTATACATAGGGTTTGTGTGTCTTCTGCTCTTCCACTGCTTTCGGGAGTAAGAATCATGCATACGTCCAGTGGTGTCACGCCTTCAGCTTTCAGGGGATGCAGACAAACTGTAGGCACGTAAACAACTGTGAGCCAGTAATATAAATATCACTGCCTAAAACCTGATAGCTCAGCTCATTTTAGTAGGGCTACTACAGCTTTACAACTGACCACCAACTGGTAACATGCTCTCCTAATGTCATCTACTTGATGTCATCTTGGTCTTAATATGTCCATGAGTTGAGCAGTGTCTGACTTGTGCAGAGCTACTGCTGAAACAAGTGCAAAGCCTGTTTCTGAAGATGACGTAGTCATCTAAGTGCAGTTGGCAGTCGTTTGTCCCACACTACTTCTGTTGGGGCTAGCGGAGCGCTTCGTAAGCTTTAAGTGCTGTAACTGGGACTGGTGAAGTTAAACCCCAAATGAATGCTAATGACTGAATTCAGAAGCAGGTTGGGGAACAGGAGGCACATACTGGCCTGTTCTGCTAGAAGGCAGTTGGTTACAGCATCAACATGATGGCATCAACAGAAGATGTGCCCAAGAGCATTCAGAAGATCTAGAGCAAAGCTGGAAACCGAACCCAAGCAGGCTGATCAGGATTGTTTACTCTAGTTAACAGATGAGAAGCTGTATTTTCACACTCTCGTGCAATAAGCTTCTGTGTAGATAGCTCCCTCATAAACTCAAGGGTATGTTTTCCAATAAGCAAAAAAAAACACTGAAAAAATGGTGTTTTAAAAATATAGTATCTTTCTAGAATAAAATGTTCTTCAGGCACTGCATAATCCAGATTAGGTTGCAGAACTACTACAGGTCTGTACCTAAACTGCAGTGGTTTTTACCTGTTTAGAGTTCATTTGTTACTTTGTGGGATTTCATGTTTTTTTTTCTTTTTTTTTTTTTGTCAAGGGATTGTGATCTGCAACTATGTACAGAGGTTGTAAATGTTGCCTATTATGGAAAAATATGAACTGTTCTAATTTTACTGAAGAAAATACAACTTTTTTTTAGTAGCTACATTAAAATGTTGTCCTTTCAATTGGGTGGTAATAGGCTGCATATAAACAGTTTGTCCTCCACATTCATCATTCATCCTCTTAGTGTTTATTCTTTACTCTTTTCAAAATAGAAGCTGGTTTCCCTTTTCCAGCATTTTGCAGTTGTCAGGAGTGTTGCTGATCAAAACAGAACATAGAACCAAGTGTTTCTTTGAGTGTCTTTTAACTTGTTACCCATGAAATAACTTCTCAAGCAGGGATGTTGCATCTCGTTGTCTAACAGATAAGCTCATCTGAAGGTAAGCAGTAATCAAAATTGCTGCTGGTTTTTTGGGTCTGCTTCATGTGCCCTCACCTCTAGCCCGTCTTAGTAAAAAGGGTCAGAGGTTTCAGAAGAGTTTGCAGTAGGATGTAAAATGAGCTTGACCACAGATGGATTTCGAATATAGCCCACAATGACTGTGTTTACAGATTAATTGCTTTCACTCGGATTTCTGTAGGAACACATTGGTTGTTTGAGATAATAAAACATGACCGAGTTTATGGCGTGAAGATGGAGCAGATAATGGTAAGAGCAGAAATTGTTATTAACCGTGTTTCCAGTTTGCCTTTTTAAGAGCTGTGCAGTAGACTTAAATGCACCAAAGATGAACTGTTCTTGGAAGCTTCAAGCCCAGCTCAGGATTTGAGTGTATTAGTAAGACTTGGATGGTTTGTAAGGAGATTGATCTTCACATTTTTGGAAATGAACCTTCCATTCTACATACAGCTTGGATTAAAAATAAACAAATTAGTACTATGTGTTGATGGGATGATACTGAATCTCTCGTCGTTTTGATGATGGCACAGAAAATCAAGTTGGTTTTTTGTTTTGGTCAATCGCATTTGTTTTGTTTCTTTCTGAGCTTTCTGTGTTTTCTCATTCTAATGCCTTTAAAAAAAATAAATGGTTATAATCACATAGAGGCTGAATGTATTGTTTGAATTGCTGAACTGTTGAATTCAGTAATTCTATGAAACTAAATGCCGTGAAGCAGTTGCCAGCATATTAGAAGCCTGAGCTGAGGTATGAGGCAATTTTTTCTCCCTCTCCCATATGTCTTAAAGCCCACCTTTGTAAGTTGCAAATGACTACAGCAGCATTGCCATAGGTCATGTTAACGGACTGCTGACTGGTGGCCTTTCCCCTTCATGCCACAGACACCCCTGGATTGTCCACTTTACAATTTTGTCCACTTTACAATTCAGTGAGTTGTTCACAAGTGTGAACTGATTTTTCTTTGATCAGGTCCAAGTCTGAAAAGGCAGGTATGTTTGGCTACCAAGAGGAGTGCATCTCTTAGCTTTGAAAGTCTAATGCTATGTATAAAGGTTGCTGTTTTACCTGTCCTTCTAGACAAGCATCTGCTTTCCTGAGTGTCCCTTTCAGATTTACTTTTTACTCACTGGGAAAGTTGGAAGTTTGCAAAATTTTGTGAACTTTTCTTTGGACACCATAGAGTTTGTATTTACTTGAAAAGCTTCAGAGTTGCCAGAACTAACCTTGCCACAGCGTTAATAGTATGGACCTAATGTGTTAAGTGTCAGGCCATGGAATTTCTCTTCTGACTTCTGTGTTATTTGCAAAGTTGGTAGAGCCTGTGTTTCTTCAGCAACATTCCGAGCAAGAATCAGTGGTGAGAACCAGCTTGTTGTTTTGATTCCTGTTTTTTTCCCCTTTCCTCTCCATGCCAGCAGTGCTCTAAAAGTGCTCTGCAGTGATTTTTATAGAGCATGGTCTGCATAAAACACGCTAGTGGGGAGGAGCAGAGAAGTGAATATGATTTTTAAAATCAGAGATCTGCCATCTGTGTACATCTATGTACAAATACAGTAAAATTTTAACACAACTGCAAGCAGGGCAGTATGATTTCCCTGCTCGGTGTTCGTAGCGAAAACAACACAGCTGTACTTCAATCAGGACAACTCTGAAGCACAGAAGTGACAGTGAACACAGTGGTTAATGCGTTATCTGTATGCTGTTGCCCTACTGTGTGCATCAGTGGGGAAGAAATCTCTTGAAAAGGATGGGGAACTGGGATAATATTGATACTGATTGGATTAGACATTGTTCATGTCTGATCTTCAGTTAAGAAGCTGTTGAGTTCCTCTGATGTTGATCGGAGTTGATATTTCAGGCTCCTTTTTCCTTTGTAGCAGTATTAATGATGGCTTCAGCGTGGAAATGTCTATTTGAAAATCTGTCTATTCATATTCGTTAAAACATTTTGGGGACTATATATATACATTTAATGTTGTACATAGACCTTTTATGGCTTTCATCTTAGGTTGGATATGGGACAGGTTTGGTGAAGCAATATACATAACTGAAAAATCCTGTTCCAAAGAACTTGTGACTTAAACAGAGCCCGCTATCATCAAACTTTCCAAGTGTTCAGATGGTTTGGTACAGTGCCACTTAAAATAGACATAGTTATGGGGAAACAATGAGTTGCAGAAAAGAAAACAAGCACTTTGCATTCTAGATGTTTTTTCTTCTGTTTTCAATAACTAACCTGTTGGGCTTTCGTGATATTGCTAGTGCTTTTAAAGATGACAGGGGAGGACGTGGCAAGTTAGGAAATGAGATGGAAGTGATACTGGGACTTCATTTCTTAATAAATAATTCTCTTCAAGCTGTATAAACTTTTCTGAGTTATAAATGTTGTAGAAGAAAAATGCTTTTCAGTGAAGCATTCACGATAACAATTGTCTGTCTCTGTGCCGTTCGAGATCCTCCCCAAAACCTGCAGCTGAATTAAATTGTCCTTATTACTTTCATCAGTATAGGCTTCCTCTAAAAAGAAAAATAAAGCCATCTCTTTCTTGACTTTGGGAAAAAAGGCAGCGCAGAATGTTAATAAAAAGGCCGAGTTTTTAAGCATGTATTTAATTTCATCTGAAGTTGAGTCGTAGACTCCAACTGAGCCCTTGGCCTGCAGATAAATACATAAAGCATTGTCCTGGACATACTTTGCTTTGGCCCGTGCAGTTCCAGGTGCTCTCCAGGGTGCATGTAGTTGGAGCCAGAGGTCAGGAGCAAAGCAATAGCATGGGATCAGGCTGCCAGCATAGCAGACCTGCAACTCAGAGCTTGTATAAACTGTCATCTTTTCAAAGGATCAGAGGAACTGAGTCTGAAAGACAATATCAAGAGCTAACTTTCATATATTATGTACAGTAATGTGAATTTGAAACTGGAGGTATTTATATCACAGGCTTGAAGTAATAGACAAAATAACATATCTGTCATTGCTGCTCTGCTCTCTGTGTTGTTCCTTGAGATGAGTGGCAAGTTTATGGACCTCTTCTGGTTGTGTGTTGGAAGCAAAAGCATCAAATGAAATGATGAAGCTAGAAGTCAACAGTTGACTAGCATAGACATCTGCCAGCTGTTGTTTGAGATAGAAGAACTGGAAGAAGGGATGGGGCGAATACTGGGTTTCAAGGTGGCCAACGGTAGGGGTAAATTAAAATAGTTCTTCCTTTGATGACAAAAGATCACTACCAGAATTCCTCAGTCTGAGGAGAAGCTGAGGGAGCTCCATTACTTCCAGCAGTGAATGACTTTATCTGGAATATTGGTGTTCTCCTAACCTGCCAGTAGTGTTTGCAGCCGTGACAGGTATGGTAACACCATTGTACTTGGTTGCTGTCTCCTGAGCCATATCTGAAGATAAACAATTTTCTAGTTTACTGCTGGATGAAGAAGAAAGACTGTTTTTTTAGGGGAGAGATGAAGTAGTTAATTTGGCCATCAGTCTGATGGGCATGGTTGGGAAAGCATGTTCTGCAATATGTCTACTTAACGTCCTCTTCTGGAAGGAGCAGTGGGGCTGAATCATGCCTTTGTCTCATCTGGAGTGGGTCCTTCAGAGGACACTTACGCTTTCCCTTTCCTGGAGTTTTGTAACCTGGCTTTTTAGAATTTGTCCTAAACCTGGGTTTATGGGTTGACTGAAGGTACCTGTGCATTTGGGTTGGAGTATTCACGATTACACTGGAGGGTGTGAGTACAATCACAAAGAGCTTTTTGTTTGTTTTTCTGAACTGGCAAGGTATTTCCTGTGTTAATATTGGCATCTTGTCTATGTTAGTCTCAGTTGAATGATCTTTTACCTCAACCTACTTGCTAATATGTAAGAATGAGTTCTAGGTGAGTTTGGACTAAACTACTGAAGGGCCTCAGTCCAAACCCTTCAGCTGTGTGAAGGGCCCTATTGTAGATAAGGAATTGGGCCCAGTTGTCCCTCTGTCTTTTCTTTTACTCCTTTGTCTGACAAATAGGGGCAATAAGTTACAGGCAGCGTGCATTTTTTCTCTCACATGAAATTTCTGTGTTCCTTTTGCTGTACTGCCTGCTCTGGTGATCTGGGAAAATACATCTTCCTCTGCTGTAGTCATACTCAGCACTTGAACATCTGTAGATGCTGCTAATGCTAATACATTTTTGTTTTTTTCTTCTGTAGCATCTCCCTTCCTGCTTTTTGCCAACCGTCGGGACGTTCGACTTGTGGATGCTGGAGGCACGAAGCTGGAGTCCACTGTGGTGGTCAGTGGTTTAGAGGATGCTGCTGCGGTTGACTTCCAGTATTCGCAAGGCATCGTTTTCTGGACAGATGTGAGTGAAGAAGCCATCAAGCAAACCTACATTAACCAAACTGGGAATGTGGTGCAGAATGTCATCATTTCTGGTCTGGTTTCCCCGGATGGCCTGGCATGTGATTGGATTGGGAAAAAACTTTACTGGACAGACTCAGAAACCAATAGGATAGAAGTAGCTAATCTCAATGGAACATCTAGAAAAGTCCTCTTCTGGCAAGACCTTGATCAGCCCAGGGCAATAGCTTTGGATCCGGCTCATGGGTAAATATTAATTTGACTTAAATGCTTAAATGGGTACAGTCGTGATTTATGTTGGGTTTTCATTTCCGAACGAGAAACATGGTCTTTTGTTTCAGTTTACATTTTCCCAAGGTATTTTTCTCAAGATCCGTAGCTGAACATATGTTTAAACTTAAATATTTTGTGGCCAGAAATGAGAGTCCTGGGCCAAAAAGAAAAATACAGCTGTTCTTAAGTGCCAAGTCAAATACTTGATCAGTATGATTGCTTAACTTATTCCATAGTGCTTCTGAAATGCAATTAATTTTTCCAGCCTTTTTTATTATTATTACTCCCCTCAGTTATCTTGTCTGTTAAGTTCCTTATTTGATATATGATATCTAATGTGTCCAGTCAGCAAGGTGTGTAAACCTGTGTGAGTCAAAACAGAAATTCTCTTGCTGTGCTCTGGTAAACACAACCAGGATATTTTTAAGTGGTGACTTCAATGGTTGTGTTTGTGCTGGCAAGTGCAAGAACCCAGGTGAAATCAGGGGCTCTTAATGCTTTAAGATGACCAGGTTAGGCAGTAAAAAGAGAACAGGCTGGATTTGTTGCAATGACCAGTCAGGTGCTTGTAGTACTCTTGAAAATAGTTGTGTCTCTGTATGGTTCATCCATCCCTCCCTCTTCAATAACCCCCAGCCCTGCACATGCACTATTTGTTGTCCTCATGCACAAACTGTACTGATGTTCACTTTGTGCCCTGTATTCATTGCAGTGATGACTGAAGGGGTCGCTGCCCCTTGTGGAAATCATACTGTCAGCAGTGATGGACTGTGGATAAGGGGAATAGCAAAGAAGTACTATGCTCACAAGCAAGGCTATTTGGTGTCTTTAATTTGATGCCCTTTTTTACAACTTTTTCTGAGGATATTTATCTTCTGTATGGTATGTGCTCTTAGGTTTCTCATCTTCAAGACAATCTGACATCACCTGACAACTTCATTGAGTCTAGCCTCTTTGTAAAGGGATATTGAGTTAATGCAATGTCTCAGCGTAAACCACAGACAAAGTAATTTTATTGCTTATTGATAAAATGGAACTGACTGCTATGGGAAACCAACAGTCTCTGGAGAAATGATCTTTTTCAGGTGTGTGAGAAGTGAATCCCAAAACAGAGCAATGAAAGAGGGCAGGTTGGGATTGCCATGTCAGCAACTGCCATATACTACAGACTGAAGCTTTGGAAAGTTATTTTTGCAGTGATCTCAGGCTTTTCAGATGAGTGGGAGGTGTTGTGGGTACATGTATGATTAACATACAAAGGACACAAAAGTACTAAGTGAAAACTGTGTGCACCCAAAGAAACACAGTCCTTAGTTCTGTTGACATACCAAGCGCCAGAGCTGTCAGTGTTCTTCAGAGAACTGATAGAAGGGGAAGTAATAATTGGTAAGAAGAGAGACTGTTTTGGACCACAGGACTTTCAGGAGAGACTTTGTCCTCTTAATGCTGACTTCACTTCTGCTACTGATGCCTTCAGGTGAAAGGAAGGAGACAATTTACCTGCAGGGGCCAAGAATTTCAGTAAAATTGATTGATTAAAAAATCTTCAAAACCTGAAATCTGTAAAATTCTTCCCCTAGCAAGTTGTTGTATGCAAGTATTTTAAGTGAATTAGCAGGAATCCTATGTCTATCCTTACAGTAACTAATCTATGCTTAATTAAGAGTGTACGCTAACTTTAAATGAGTTCAGTAGTATAATTTAAAGAGAGAATATGATGTGAAATTCAGTGTTTCATAATGAAGTAGATCAGAAACAGTGTAATGGCACTGTCCAGCAATACTAATGCCAGGCTGACATCTCATAAGTGGATCCAGTTCTTCACCTTTTGACTGTTTTCTTCAGTGTAGCCTACATGTTGGTCATTTCATGCCTTATTAGGTGCTTTCTGACTGTTTTGAAGAACTGATGGGTTTCATTGGGGATTTCTGGTAACATTCCTCCTATATTATGGGAAATGCAAAATTATTATTTTTAATAAAAACTGGATTAAAACAACTGGGAGAGAAAGTGTGGCTGGTACAATAAAATGGACAGCTTTTATAAAAATCACTGGTATTGTTGGTGAAGCTGTAGTGTTCTGCAGATCTAATCCTTGGATGTGTTTGGAAGGAGGAGGAGGCACAGGCGTGGTTCATTTTGCATGACTTTGAAAGACAGTGG
The DNA here is from genome assembly GCF_011077185.1 of Oxyura jamaicensis. NCBI lineage: Eukaryota > Metazoa > Chordata > Aves > Anseriformes > Anatidae > Oxyura > Oxyura jamaicensis. Next base: position 25,688,532 of record NC_048897.1, read on the forward strand.
CGGCAATACTCTGTTCAGAACAGATGTGCAGTATTTCTTAAGCATACACAAAATTCACCGAGTGTAACAATAGAGGACTTTGTTTCCCACTTGCTTCCTGTTGCCTGGGAGTTGTACTGTGTCCAGTTTACAGCTCAATATTTTTTGGTTGTGAGCCACATTCCAAGATTAAGAATACAGTGCCAGCATGCAAGGAAGTTACCTGGCATTAGCTGCCTGGTATGTGCTAGGCATCATACCTTGGGTTTGCCTTTCTATGGGTCCTTCTCTTTCCTTCCTGGAGGACTTCTCCACTTTTAATTACCTTGCATTTACTCCTCCAGAGAAAGTATGCAAGCATGAACAATCACTGTGGAATGGGCTAATACAAGGAACAAAATGTATTTGCCAAAATGGTGGGTGTCTGCAGGTGAACTGGTCACCTTGCAACATTTTGGTTTTGATTATCATAATTACTTGAGGTGAGGTGAGAAAGATAGTTCTTCTGATTTTTACACAGATAATTTTTTCACTTGCTGGTGTGGCTTTGCTGAGCATTAGTTCAGTCTGTAGGGATTTTTTTTCCATTGGTAGCAGCAACGTTAAATGAAACACTTCCATTGTTTTTTAACTTCTGGCAGATATTTCTAATGTTTAGGTTGATTGAAGTATTAATCCAGTGCAACAAAGCAAAGTAAATTAAACCCTAAGCATTTTGTGAAAATGAAGATATATATATATATATATAGATATATAGATATATAGATATATATCCTTTATAATTAACCGATTCATCCCCATTAAGGTTTATTAAAATCAGCCTCCATAGAGCTGCTGTTCTGGTTAAAAGTGACAACATCCAACAACATCCAGTATTGCTTAATTGCACAAGAATCCTATTGAATTAAAAGCAGATTTGTCCAAATAACTATGTCTGTTAGTTTAATGCAGTGAATTTAAGTCAACAAATCACGTACATGGCATGACAAATTTGAATTTAATTTGATTTTACAACCAATTTCATGTGGTAGATCTGAAATATTTTATAAGTGTAGACATGACATTTGACTTGGGCACAGCAGGCTCTGGGTTTGAGCTCCCCTAGAAACAGTTGTTCCTTACTGACCAGTATTTCCTGGGGTAGGAAAGTGGGTTTGTCAATAATGTTATCAAATCGTATCAATATGTTAATAGAATTTCTGTCATTAGAATTTCTTTGTAATGACGTAATGTGTCCTTGTGCGGATAGGTGACACCGTTACTTCCCTTGTAGCTTCAGTGAGGCTGTTCTGCAGAGATGAATGGAAGACCCAGTTTCATGGTTGGGAGTTTACATTGGAATATTGTGCCTAGTTTGGTATTTGCATAATATATATATATTTCCATTTTGAATGCAATTCAAGACAGCCTAATTTGAGAGAATAGAGGAGAACGTGTTGAATATACAGTATTCCTGAAAACATGGCCTCTGAGGAAAGATCAGATGGTTTCATGCTCTTTGTAGAGAAGGAGGTGACAGAAGGGATGGAGAGGAACATGAGATTTGAAATACATAGAGGTTTTGACAGAAGATTAGCAAAGTTGTTCTTAAAACCTTTAGTGTTTAGTGTTAGAGACTCTGTGACCTCTCCGGGCTATCTTTTCCAGGTTTTTAAGTAGCCTTACCATTAGAAAGCTTTGTTAATAACAAGCCTAAATCCTCTTTACTCTTTTCTAGTTGTTTTTTCAAGCTCAGTACTTTCAGTCTGGTCAACTCTGGGCTTCATCATCTCTCAGGAATGTTGGAGGTGTAATTGACCATGTTGTAGGGTGTGGAGATGGACTAGATGACTTCTAGAGGTTATTTTTAAAGGCTATTTTTCTGTGATTGCCAGCTGAAATTCAAAAATTTGAATATATGAATGTGATTTTTTTTGAATGTTTTGGCAGGACTGCTAAACAGTCATTTGGTTGTTTTTGGCATAATGACATTGATAAAGACAGCGTTGTCATTTCCACATCAAACTGGCATTCCTTCTTTAAAGGTAATGCTTGTCTAAAGCTTTCTATATTATGGCAGTGGAATTTAACTGAATACTCTGAAAGTTCAATTATGTTCTTTGTAAAGGATTTGTTACCTGGAGTAGGCTAATGTTACCCGGAAATAACTTCAAACAGGGCAGCAGTACAAATTGGCGTATAACTTGAAAGAGAGGCCCTTGTCATCCACCACCTAGCCTCAAACAATCATTCAGAGCACTTCTGGAAATTATTTCTTTTAAGGTAAGCAATGAGAGACTATTTTAGATCATACGTGAGTCTTCACTCTTCACAGCACTAGTGACAAATCTTCATTTGTACAGGATTTTCTTATGCCCCGATTGTGATTAACATGCAGCTACTTAACATGTGAGATGGCATTCTTCCCTGGGCACCTTAAAGAGCAGCTCTCTTTATAACAGCACTTAAGTAAACTTTCAGTGGTGTTTACTGCTGATTCACCAGGACCGAGGTCCCACGCAACAGTGTATTGTGTGTTTAAGGTCAAGCATGTTGGCTTTCTGTGTTGAAATCAGTGGGATCAACTGTATGCTTAAGCTGATGTTTATATGTGCTGTAGTGGGCAGGTTTTTGAACATTTTAATTTAAATTATTGGGTATGGTAAAATGTATTTTGAGTGTATCTTCCAATCTTAGCTCCTTTGGAATAGTTGAGAGGAGGGGGATTACTGTTACACACTTGTGACAATTGAAAATACCAGAGAAGAAAATCATCAAACACTGTATTGGCAAAGAGTGTTTTTTTTTTAGTCATTTTTACTTTCACTTGTGGCCACCTTGTTAAAATATAGATGATGCTGTGATTTAGAGTAAAACATTATAATTGCTGTATTGAAAGCTAGAGATTAGTTTATATCCTGTGCTTCTATATAGTAATTAAGTTAAAGTATAAATATATTTTGAAGCTTTTGGTTAATTTTTTAAAATGCTGTAATGAGAATGAATGTATGAGTAGCACAGTTGTTTTCTTAAAACATAAAAAGGGTACTCAACCATAAAATTGGTTATGAGTCGCATCCAGTCTCTTGGTATGGCTGTAACTTCTGGGAGTTTGAAAGCTTTTGATATGTTATATGCCCAAGTAGCTGCAAATGGTCTCGTGCATGAGAAACCTGAAGTTCTTGTGGGAAGTGTTATTTACTATAATTTTCAAATGGGTGCCCTTGATGGTGACAGCCTTTACATAAATGTTTCATCATTCTCTTTTTTGGTGGTTTTTCCCCTTTTTCCTGCTCATAGGTATAAAGGTACAAAGGGCATAAATTGTTCTAAGACCATTTGCTTCGTTTGAGAGCAGAGCTGCCTGTTCAGAAAAGGCAGAAGGAAGTATTTTTCTTTCTTTTTCCTTTTTTTCTTTCCCTTTTACAGCTGAGATTGCATGGGAGAGAGGTGGAAGTGTGTGCATTTCCTTAATAACCCCATTGAGCTCTCTGTCCCATTAGCACTCTTTTTCACTGCAAGTTCTGTGATTCCTCATATCCTGGAAAAAGAGTGGAGGTGACTGGGAAGAAGCCGAGGCTACTTTGCCCAGTGTACACATGTAGCCTTCTTAAGTAGTTGGAAAATGATGGTATTCTGATCTTTATGATTTCTACAACATTTCTTAGGGAGCAGGAGGATGTTGATATCATATAGCAAGAGGATGGCTTCAGTGGTCTCAGTGCTGGTGTTTGAGGTGACCAGGATCGTGGTCTTCATTTTGCTGTTGGCCCTGAGCCCAAAGAGATGGTGGAAGCTGGAATTCTCTTTGATTAGAAGCCTTGATGGATGCTGGTTTTTAAAATGCACAGAAGATTGTTCTGTTCGTCGTGAATGGGTGACTTTGGTTTGACTCAAAACATGTTTTTAATTTTTTCATGTAAAATTAAGCAATGATAAAAGCTGAAGTATGACTTTTTTCACGTAACCTGTTGAATGTGAACTTAAACAGGATTGTTTGTTTAATTGTGTTTGAAGTTACAAGCTTGCAAATGAACAGGCCTTGACAAATCGTTGATGGTCATTTGAGTGTCCTGTTTTCCCAAATTTTGAGTTAGTCTGCATCAGAATGCTGAAATAGATCAAATCCGTTGGCTTGAGTCAAGCATTCAAGGGCAGTTGTGGGTAAGAGAGCAAGCAACATGTCCCTTGCAGGATTGAATTGCTGTTGTTCACTATGTTTGTTGGATCCCTGCCCTCTATTAAGTCAGTGCAATGTGTAGGTATCATTTCTTGGAGTGTCCTGACGCTGTAATCCAGTGTTCCTGTAATCCAGTGTTCCTTATGGTTCCAAAGATGATTTAGGATTGGAGCATATGCCATAGAAGGAGAAGCCAATTGAGCTGAGACTGTTTAGCCTGGAAAAGAGAAGGCTCAGGGGGATCTTACCAAAATGTATAAATACCTTGGTGAAGGGGAGTAAAGAAGATGGAGCCAAACTTATCTCAGTGCTATCCAGTGAAAGAACTAGAGGCAATGAGCACAAAGAAAGTAAGTTCATCTTACAAAAGAAAAAAATCTTACCTGTTTCGAGGGTGGTGAAACACTGGAACAGGTTGCACAGAGGGGCTGTACAGCTTCCATTCTTGGAGGTCCTCAGAACCCACTTGAATGAAGTCCTGGTTGACCTGCCCTGCTTGACTCCACTTGGAGTGGTGGGATTGGAGTAGGTGATCTTGAGGTCCCTTCCAACCTGAGCAATTCAATGTATCTGTGAAAAAGGTGCCGTTCTGGGGCAGGGCTCCTGGCCTCCCAAAGTCCTTTCCCTACCTTCTTCTCTGAGACTTCCCTGACTAACCTAGAGTGGAGGTATGTTGCTGAGTTGCTTGTGGGGTGCTGTCAATATGAAATAATTTCTTTAAATATTATATGACTTCATCCTTCCACAGAAATGTCTGGGAAGAAAATGTTATATTGCATTGTCCCTTTTGCCACCTTAACCTCATCTTCTGGCCAGGAGGAGCAGTTATAAGGGCTCATTTTAGCTTCCTATAGTGGTTTTCCTGTCTTCTGTATCTTCCCCCCCCCATATGAATGTGCTAGGCATTCTTTTAGAGGGGTAAGTGCATTACTCCCCCCCCCCCCTCCGGAAACGCTACTAGTGCGATTTGTTTTTCTTGTTTCAGAGGGTTATGCAGTAATACTGAGTTCCAAGTGGAGAATTCTCTTCCTAACCCTGCTAAGCAGTGCAGCCTTATCAGCGGATAAGCCACTGTTTCCTCTTCATTCTCAGCTGCCAAATAGCATCCTATATACATATAAAGTATTCTAAGGGTTATTAAAAGAATAAACCTTTCACAACGAAAGACGTTGTAGGGAATCTGTAGCGAAGAGAGGTGGTTCTCAGGCTTGTTTTCTTTTTTTTTTTTTTTGTTATAAATACGTGCTTTTGAATGAATAAGGTGTGATTAGTTGTAATTGTTACCTGCTGTAGCATATTCTTGGGCTGGAGCAGGAAGATACTTTTATATATATATATACTAGATACTTTAATATATATATTGTGTGTGAAGATCATCCAGATTGAAAACAGGAGGCAACCTGAGTAAGCAAAACAGCCACTCTTTTTCCTTCTGTAGATGATTGGCGCTATTTCATGTTGCAGTTGAGTTTTTGGAGCTTAAGCAGTTGGATGGGGGAAGTAGGTTTTGAAAGTGCAGGATTCTAAACTTCATGGCAATTTCCTGTATACTCCTGTTTTATGCCTTGGGCTTGTATGAGTTGGAGAACTTTGAAATTGGAGAAGTCTGTGCTGATTTACATCATCTGTACGACTGGCCCGTTTTGTGTAAGCAGGTTATGTAAGGTTTGGCAACCGTATTGCATCTGGGGAGGTGGAAAAAGTGTTCAGCCAGTGTGGCTTCTTTTTATTATGACCACGGTACCTTCCAGCTCGGATGGCTGATCGGCTGCTCTTTGAGGGCATAGCCGTGATTTCTAATCTCTTCAAAAACGATGACAATGGAGATGAAGCAGCAGGAAATAAGAAATGACCTGTGGCTTTACAACCGAGGGGAAATATGGTCTTCATCCTGTTTTTGCTCCTGCACCTGGAATTTTAAAATGAGTTAAGCTGGCAAAATGAAAGCCACTGGGGTGCGGTTCACCAATTTTATAATCAGTTTATTTTGCAAGGTGGCTTTCAGTCCCATTCTTCTGATATTACTGAAGCACCATTTAAGCCCTGATACAGCGTGGTAATCAAGTATGTGCCAAAATCCAGTGACTTGCTGGCTGTTAGATTTCTGGCTGATGTGAATTTCTTTCCCCACAACCCTGCACTTTTTGTTTTTGAAAATTCGGGGTTAAAGGCTAAAACCCAGCAAAGGAGAAGTAGTAAACGACAATTAAGATTCTCCAAAGAACTGAAGAAAGGAACCAGATAATTTATCCCAGGGTTGCTTCTCTGGTGCTCTTTGGTTTTTCTTTTTAAGAGTAACAATTTGTGATAGTTGCATAGCAGTGAGTTTTGCTCACAGTGGCTCTTTTTATTAGCTGTTCAGGAATTCATGTTTTCTTTTGCTTTCATAGCCTCACTGTTGTTATGCTTTATTTACCTGTTGTAATCCAGGTGGGATACAAAACTCCTGGGGTGCCAAATCTTAGCCCTAAGAATGCAATCTATTGAATTTGTGCTAAAATACAAGATAGCGGTTTGGTATTTTTAGCTTCCCCCAGTTGTTATGGTGTGCCCTAACCCAGGGATATTTAAAACTGTGCAACTTACACTTAACCAACCAACCAAAAGAAAAAAAAAGTTTGCAGTGCTGCTCAAGCTAAGCTTGTGTCATTCTTTCCACAATAATCGTGGATTTTTTCCAGGATTTATAACTTGCCCAGAAAATGTCTGTCTTCAGCTGAATCTCAGTGTAGCTTGTCTCAGCCAGGATACTGTTTGTGTTTGATTTGGTCCAAACTAGCTTTGTCACTCTTGCAAAACAGAGTGAAAAAAGGGAAGTTTGACACTGCATTCTTGCAAATCCCCCACAGGCATGCATTTAAAATATGGCATTTTATGGCCTTATAAATGTCTCGTGCCAAATGCTGTGTTGTGCCTTGTGTTGACCAAAAAAAGTCAGAACAGCCTGGATGCTATGGTGTGGAAGGGGGATGAAGCGGGCTGCCCTAGCTAGTGACTGCCCATTTGCTAAGGTAGCTGAGAATGTTTTCTTGTGGGGTCCTCATGTCAGAAGCAGATATGGGGACCAGGGAAGGAAGGAACTGCTTTGTTTGGCAGTGGCATGGTTTTAAATAGGTTTACACAGACCAGAGATTCTCCCTCCCTGCTGCAGGAACAGTTCAGCTGTTCTTATAATGATGTCTAAGCTCCCAGCGCAGTCTTGATGTGTTAAGAGACCCCCAAAATGGTGTTGCAGTTCCGTTACTTTGGTTTTAGACCTTTGAACGGCAGCAGCATTGATGAGGATCGAGCTTGGTCACTGCTGATGAGCTAAAAAGTAGGGATGTAGTTTTTCTGTGGCAAATTATGTGTGAAGTTGAAAGTGCTGGTTATATCCAGCAGTCTCTGTGTGGCCATATGTATGTGCCCCATGGGAAAGCACATATCAGCTATGAAATAGGGCAACAGGTTCGGGGGGCAGAGGGGGTAAGCTTTTGGAGCTTAAGCTCTGTTAATGTAGTAGAAAAGCCACGAGGGCCCTTTGGCTTGCACACTTATTTTCTTCATCTGAATGCATTGAGCTTCAGGGCAGGCTGCAAGCCTCATTTAAGAAAAGAGAATTGAGAAGAGGGAGTTTGCTCCAGGGTAATATTTTGTGTAGGTAGGATATTTTTCATCCTTTTTATTCTAGCCTGATTTTAAGATTTAATTGGACTTAGATAGTTTTGTCTCTTTTGTTTTGCTTTAAATAATTGGGATTTCTGATTCAGGTGTGAGCTACTTTTTAGTCTGTATTTATGCATTTAAGTATATAAATGAGTATGGCATTATCGTAACCATGTTAAATAACCTAATGTCACATTTTGATAGCCAGGGTTTTCTTCATTCAGCAGTCAGGTTTTTGACTGCTCTGAACTGATTCTTCACTTTGTAGTGAATTCAGAGACGTTACAAATCTGTGAGCTAGGGAAGATGCAGGAGAGAGGAATTTTTGTTTTGTGGTTTGAAATTTCAGGTGGGGATTTTAATGCAGGAATTCTGGATGACCTTTTTATTCTAGGAGCAAGAACTGTTGATGCTGGAACAGCTGTACTGGGACTTGTCTCTGTCTTCCTCCTCCTTGTTGTTCATTTTCTTCCCTGTAGAGAGCTCTCAAGGTGTCCTTTGAATACTTAAAGCTAGCATGGGTGAGCCAAATTAGAGAACTGATTTAACTGAAAAATGACTATACCGAAAATGAATATTTGCCCGGATCAGTTCCTCAGTCTGATTCACCAGCTGGTTGTATACACGGTTTCTTTTATATCTGCCCTTCTCTGGCTTCAGTTGTTTGTCAATAGCTGCCTCACCGCACAGTTTGAACTGCCACAAATTACAGCCTGACCTGTTAAGGAAAACCAAAATGAGTGGCAATTTACATTCATATGTTGGTCTGTGAGCTGTGGCAGCTCAGCTCCTGCTTCTGCGTCTTCGGGAGCAGCTGGCCTGGCCTGGCTGGGGGAGCTCAGACATTTTGGGAAGGCATTTGGGGACAAGGAGCCACTGCAGCCATCCTGAGGTGAGCCATCTCAGCTCATGAATCAGAAGCCTGAGGCCTTGCCTGTACGGAAATTTTATTAGTTCAGCTGGCAAATAGCCTGTTTTACCCTCCCACACTCAAATGTATGTTCATTGTGATACGAGTCGCTTCTTTCTCTCTGTCTGAGCTCCTGGTAGCAGGACTTAGCTTTAATGTCACATAGTTAGTGCTAATACCCAGCTGGTGCCTGTCCAGCCCTGCTGTTGATATAGCAGAAAGAACCTGGCGTGCTGGGGAGTCCAGTGCACGGACACTTAATTCACTGTGTTTGAGAGCTCACTCAGATTGAAGGCTTTCTGGCACAGACAATGGCAGAAATATCTGTCTTGGCACTGGGAAAGCAGTCAGTTTTTCTGAGCGGCCTGAGGTAGCGATGCGTAGGGTTAGCTGTGTTGTGTCTGCACCCCTGGCGTGCCTAATCTGCAATTTGGATGTCTGTCTCTGGGTAATGCTGGCTGGAAACGGACTGTCCTCTCCTAGTCAGAAAGCATCTCTCCTAACTGCACAGGCTCAGCTCACCCAGGCGCTGGAATTTGTTGCTTTCTGAACTTCTCAGAGTACCAACTTTCAAAACGAAGTACAGCAATGGTCGTTTTGGAAGTTGCCTGTTTGGGTAGTTACCGGTTGTTTCTGAATGTGATTTAAGATATCAAGTTGTAATAATTGGCCATGCAACTTGTAATAACTGGGCATACATCGGTTGTAAATGCTTGTGATGATCAGGCGGTGCCCAACATTGAAACGTGATGGCAATACGTTAAGCAGGGGCAATACTTTTGAGACCTGCTCTAATGAAGGACTTTTTTTTTTTTTGTGCTCTCTGGAATGGTGGTTTGAACTGGTAAGTGCTAATGTGTTTTGGAGATATGTATTTGTGCATATACACCACTTTAAGGTGCAACACAAAAAATAAGCAAAATCAAAACACTTAAGAACTTTATAAAAGCCACTATTCCTTCTGTTGCTGAAGCTAACAAACATGTATTGTGATATATTTTCTCCTTTCTTCTTTAGATACATGTATTGGACTGACTGGGGGGAAACACCCAGAATAGAACGGGCAGGAATGGACAGCAGCACACGAAAAATAATTGTTGATTCAGATATCTATTGGCCAAATGGACTCACAATTGATCTTGATGAGCAGAAACTTTACTGGGCTGATGCAAAATTGAGTTTCATTCACAGAGCGAATCTGGATGGCTCCTTTAGGTAAGTTTCCTTTAGTCTGTAATATGGTGTGAATTACTCCTCATCTTCTGCATTTGTTTTGCACTGAGATTTTTTTCAGTAATCTAGAATAATCTAAGTGCCTTATTGTTAATTTTAACCTCAATTGCTGATAGCCTTGCAAAAATAAAACATGCACATGCCATAAAACTGACCTGAAAATTTGGAGTATTTCTATCATTATTTCACTCTAGATAGTTTCTAGCCTTCTTGTACAGCATTTTTTTTTTAAGGCTCATACTTATCTTTAGAATAATTGGAAATGCTTTTCCGTGGCTCCAGAAAATCTAACATTTAACTAATGCTTATGGGGATTTTACAGGATTTTACTGTATTTTTTACAATCGTGTACTATATGTTGAGACACCTGTCCTTGGACCTGTCCAAATATGTACTTTGTGACATGCCTATAAAGTAACCAAATTCAGGTTATTTCAGGTTGTGAGCAAGTGTCATTTTCCTAAGGCTTGATACAAAGCACAGCATACAAGTTTTGTTTGGTGGGCTTCTGTCCAAGGGTCCCTGTTGATTTTTGGCAGAGATGCCCCCTTCAGACAGGCCAGATTTGGGCACTTGAGTTTGTAACTGAATCTCTGTGCAGTGTTCAATGGGCACGTTGCATTGGCTCTGAAGGGCAGCTGCCATCTGCCCGTGAAATGTCCTGCTGAGGATGCAGTTCTCTGCGTTTTGGTCCAGATTTGGTCTTCAGGTAGTCTTAAGTCTTACCTGTTGAGTAGGCAGTAGTGTACTCAATGCAATTAGGTTTTCGCATGAAGACTTTAGTATGTGCTTGGGTTGCGGAGATAGCAAGCTCACAGTGCAGAAGTCCTTCTGCTGATATTCTTTAAAAAGCAGCAAATTATGACACTACATTATCACTTGACTGTTAGAATAATGTAAATGAGTTGTCTTACCCTGAAACACAACTTCAGATGCTGAGATTTTGCTAATCGTTGTGAAGAAGTTTACCTTGAGGAAATAGAGAGGGATGTTGGGTTATGGTATAGTGCTCTGCCAAATTGTGCTTTGTCAGAAGGTTGCTATCCTGACGTGTCAGCAGTACCCTAAGGCAAACTGGAAATTGCAGTGACCTTTATATAATGCACATAAACGCTGTATTTTAAAACATCTAAAATTTCTTTGTTATGAAATCATTTAGTATTGATCAAAATTCGGAGTTTTGTTCTATGCCTATGTAACATGCCCCCCCCTCCAAATAACACTGCATTTTTTCATGGTGTTTTTCATTTCTTATTGCAGAGGTACATTCTGTGCCTGACTTTCACACTCATAAAAGAGGCATAACAATATTGACATGCTTTATAAAACGCTCTAAGTTCTATTGAGAGTACTATGTAAGAGCTAGATAATGGTGGCATTGTAGTCAGTGACAAGTACTAAGTGACATTCAGAAGTATAGACACGGGAAAAGGCCTTTACAGAAGCAGAGTAGAAGCTCAAAGGCTTGATACAGGTTCACGGACAGAAAGAAAATGCTGTCTGAAAATTCTAAATCTAAGAGTTTTTCGGACAATGCAATGTAAATATGTTTCTCTAGTTTGGGATGTTTCTCTAGTTTGGGGGTAGGTGGCAGAGTGTAAGATTTCCCATCTCAGTCTTGGATTTCTGCAGTTCTCTTAAACATGTGAATTTAATAAATGTTACTTCTAAGTTTGTATGAAAACTTAGAGTTGGAATTGGTAGGTCAAATTTATTTTGCTCGTGTTAAGGTAGAGAGAGACCACCTGAAAGAGAACCAGCCTTTGAATACATTAATTCCAGTAATTAGTCCAAATTACTTTGCGGTAAATTGGTGCACTACACTCCTTCCCCCCTGCCATGCGGTATTGTATCATAAAGGAAACAGTATTTTAGGAAAAATTAATGTATGTGCTATTTTGCATTTAAAAAAAAAAAAGTGTAGCTCACTGATGCACACTCTTATTTTACTATCAGCTGCTGGAGAGCTGATGTCACACTGGATGTCAGGACACTCCTCTGCAGGATGCGTTCTGTGAAATTCCTTGTCTCGAACTGCATGTGGGCTTCAGGCATTATCTAGTATAATAGCTTAAATGTCATTTAGCTGTGTATGTTTTAGATTGTAACTATGACAAAATTTCCTTCTTAAAACGTTATGCCTATTAATAAATCCAGTGAACATTGATCTTAATTTTCTTTTTCAACACTCAAAGAAAAAGTGAAATCTGTGAAGTTTCAAATGCTGCTTCTCCTCCCATCCCAGAATTGCTTCAGAATTCAAATAAAAAGGAAAAGTACCCTCTACATGGTGGATTAATTCTACTGGATCAATCTGCCTGTTACATTAGCAAGATTCAGTTTCCAAGCATGTCAGCTGGAACTTTTTCAAGGGTTGCAATTACGGGAGAGGGGGAGACTTGATATTTAAGAATGATGGAAATCGGTACACTATATAGTGGAAAACAGCTGCTACAATACTAGAATACAAGTCCAGTCACTACTGTTGCTAGTTTAAAAAAGGAAAAAGAAAGCAACAGCAAAGGTGAAAGTGGACATGGAAAGTGAAATCAGTATTTGTTTGTTCTGCAGTATTTCATGGTGAGAGAAGTGATCATTTGAAGTCCAAAAATGTTAGAGCAGTTTTAGTTTTATATCTGGAACAGGAAGAATAATATTGTTTTTCCACATTGCCTGCTTTATACATGTATATGAAAGTATTAGTTTGCATATGCCAATTGGTTTTAAACCTGTCCTTTATGGTAAAGATGTGTCTGAATATGTATGAAGAATTCTAGGGCTACTTTTTATTCCTCTCAGGAAACTGCAAATGGTAGCTATGCTGATAAAAAATAAAACAATCCTTTCCTTCCCAAGCATTATATGTTTTTATTATCATTAATCTCATCTACGGAAACAATTCAAATCTGAATAGAGGTATAAAAAAATATATTCCTTACTTTCCTTCAGGTTGATGCTGAGACTTAAGGTTTCTCCAAGTTGTATGCTGAATAAATTTGAGTACTGGTTCGCTAAATCAGAGCACCGCTTGGCATGTGGGTGCCTTTTTGTTTGTACACACATAAAATGCATGAAATTTGTGAAAACCGAGTTCGTGTTATTTTGATTGAGGAGTTGTCAAGTGTGTTTACACTGAGTGAATGCCTCCGAGACTGAATCTAAATTACAAAAATTGATTGTGATACGTATAAACTTGGGGATCCTGTGAGTTCAGAAAACATGTTGGTAATGTCATGCGTTTGGTGGCTTTCAGAGTGTGGCTGAACGAGGAGGGTGTGCTGAAAAACATCTGAAGCATTTCCAATTTATTTTCATCACAAATATTTAGTCTTAGACAAAGCATAACTGACAGGAGACAGTTTACTGCTGCTAGGAAGAGAACAGTCAAAAATAACACATCAAAACCCCCGCAAAGTGTCTAGTATTTGAGGTGATTGCGGAAAAACTGGGTGAGAAATAAGATATCCAGGCAGGACATGTTTAATTGAGAGGAGAGGTAAAATGTTGGCAGAGATCTCTCACTGGGTTTGAACCTTTTAGGGAGAGACTTAAGAGGCTCTTTGGGCTTTGCACCTCATTGGACTTTGGGAGGGACTGAGCGAGGTATTTCAGGTGGCTCCGAGATGTCATGAGCTGCTGCAGTGGAAAGGAAGCTTGTTCCAGAAGTAGGCAAGGTATTATTCCAGATGCTGTCTGGTTGTTTTCTAGGGCAAGCCTTTGCTCTACATTTCAAAAGGGATTTTTGTTTCTGCTGTTGGCCAAGTTAAGAGGGGTAATTTATAGAGACTCTTGGGTCATTTGTTTCATTTTCCAACTATAAGAAAGGACTGGGTGAAGCCGATGATCCAAAATGTGGAAATCCTGTGTAAAGATATCACATATTACAAATGGAGACCAATAAATAAAAATTAATGTGTTAATTGGAGGAACACACTACAGACCTGTGTTTCCTCCAAAAGGCAATTGTATTTGGATGTTTGCACAGCCCTGGTAAGGAACTTTGGTGTGGCCTTTCAGAGGTCAGTGTACAGCTGGATTAGATAGTGTGTTGCTATGAAACAAAGTGTATTTGTTTCCTCATTGCTATGAAGGAGCAAAGTCTAAATTTTCATTCCTGCATTTTTGCATAGCTAACTATGTATTTGGGAGGTGCTTGCCATCACACTGTGTGGGCATGCGGACATGATGTGACTCGTGGCTGCTAAAACTACCTTTTTTTTTTTTTCTTTAATTTGCAAGCTTCAAGGTTAATTGTTAAGTTTGTCCTACTGTGGCTGCTGCTAACATTGATTTATTTGAAAGCATTTTCAAATTGATGTGTGAAGAAAACTAATTTTCAAGTTATAAAGACTGGGGAAAAATGGAAAAAAGAATCTATCCTGAGTGCTTCTAACGTGCAGTAGAGGAGGATATATGTAAAACAATTTTGTAAAGATATGCAAATGAATGTGTTGGTTATGCGTCTGCTTGGCTTAAGTTCCTCTAGATTACTGTAAAAACTTACTGTACATTTCAGTGATTGTTATTTTTATCACCAGATGATTCTCTCGGTCCAATGTTTTTATTAAAAGATGACAATTCCTATATGAGTTGTTAAGAAAGCCAGATTTTTTTTTCTGAATGGCACCTACTGAAAGCAATGCATGCTAATCCTTGCCTTTTCTTTTATCTAGGCAAAAGGTTGTTGAAGGTAGTCTTACTCATCCATTTGCCCTGACGTTGTCTGGGGACACTCTGTATTGGACGGACTGGCAGACACGCTCCATTCATGCCTGCAACAAACGGACGGGAGAGAAAAGGAGAGAAATATTATCTGCCCTGTATTCGCCAATGGACATCCAGGTCTTAAGTCCTGACCGGCAGCCCTACTGTATGTTTTACTTTTCCCTGAAGCTTTTTGCATTACTTTAATTTATTTGTCAGGAATAACATTAATCATAAAAATGGTCAGTGTGGGAAGTTTTTGTGTTTTGAAAACTTTTGGGGAGATTGGTTGCCAAAGGCATAAGTACCTGAGTCCTTTACATCTCTTTGAAAAGTCCGGTCTATGTAGGTAGAATCTCATTCATCATCCCTGTTGGTAACAAAATCCAAAATCCAGGGCAGTACTTCAGTGACATCTTTTGATTTGGATAGCTCAATGAGAGGGATAAAGACTTGGCTCAGAGCTTTTTAAATGCCGTGATTTTAAAGACAAATGAAAAAGTGCATATCATGGCATTTAAAAAAAAAATCATAATAAGTACAATTACAATAAAATTATGTCATGTTCATTTTGTACTTATAAGGGTAATTTTTGAAGTCCAGACTTGATCTTGCTTATCTTCAATATGCAACAAATAATTAATGAATGTTTTCAGTATGAAAGGTATTTAGTCCTGAGCTTTTATAAGAAACATGTATGCCTATATTTTTTGTCTTTGTGTGTGGTCCTTTAAAGAAATTTGGGTGTAGAGAATGGAGTATTGAAAGAGCCTATGTGTATTTTGTATGTGATTTCATGTAGAGATCAGTCTAGGCTTTTTTAATAGGAATGTGGAAATGTAACTTTAAAATGAGTGGAAATGTGTGTAATTCAGTAGCTGTAGGAAGAATCATCTCTTGCCTAGAGGAGATACTCCTACTGTTTGGATTAACTTCTTTGTTTATGCCAACTATAATGTTAGCTTCCCTAAAGATAGCATCTGTTTTCCTAGTAAAGTTTATAGGATGTCAGTAAACAGGCTTGAAAGTAAGCAAAAGGAATTTGGAGATCATGGTGATGGAACGTGCAAATTTTCATTGAGGTTGTCAGGTACAAGCAGCACCCTGGTTTATCTCACTGCTCCAGATAAGAGTTTGGCTATACTGAATTCTTGTCATTGCTTTTAGCTAAGGTTATGGTCCCAGCCTTAGGTCACAGTATTTCTGGGTCAGTCACAAAGAAAACATGATGCACAGGGAAACAGCATCTGCTGAAAATAGCTCATATGCTGTTGACTTCATTAAGATCTGGCTCAAATTCTTCTCCATCTTCTTACTCAGTGGCTGTCAGTGGAAATACCACAAATCCAATTATATGAATTTTTTTTTAGTTTTATAATAGAGTAGTTGAGAAGCTTATTCAAAAGATGATTGATATTTGGAGAGGTCTTGCACAGCTTGCAAGATACTTTTTTTTAGCGTGGCAATATTGTCTTCATTTATGGTTACAGTTCAATCTGTTGTACTTGTTACTTGCTCCAGGTAAATGAGGTGTGTGCAGTTGCACTCCCATCCTTAACCCCCACCCTCCTTACCTATTTATTTATTTTACATTTTCAAAATAGCTGGGAGGCTGAGAGAAAAGAGTAACTATTTGTAATCTTTTTAGTATTTGAACTTTTCCTAATGTTGATGAAATATGCAAGGGACATGACATGTTCCCTTCATGCATCATTTCCTGGTGATTCAGGGATATGTCTTGCTGAAAAAGCTCTACAGCAGAAAAAGATATTTCCTAAATGTAGCAGCGCTGTAATGTAGAAACTATTCCAAGCCCCCATTTTCTTTTTCATGGTGCTTAGCAGACCCACCGTTCGGCAAAGGAACTAGTTAGTGTCTGTAGTTCTTAGCTGTATTGAGCTTGAGAAACATTGAAAGAGCTGCACAGTGAGAATGTGCAGAGCTCTCAGCTCTTGTGAAATTGGCTTTGCATGAGTCTCAAATTAGATACCCTCAGAAAGAAGTTGCTGGGGAGGTGGGGAATCAAATATTTTATTTTATGGCTCCTCTGTCTTTTAAAACTAAACTTGTGCCAGTCATTTGTGATCTGTAATTTCTTCCTCAGGGAGGGTTGGAGTGGCTTTAGGGGTTCTAGAAAAAAAGGAAAATAAAATTTATTGATTGTTTGCTCGGTTTCTTGAAGTTCACACTCCATGCGAAGAAGACAATGGTGGTTGCTCCCATCTGTGCCTGCTATCTCCCAGAGACCCCTTCTACAGCTGTGCTTGTCCCACTGGTGTGCAGCTAGAAGATGATGGCAGGACATGCAAATCAGGTAAGAGCCTGGCTTTTCTACAGTAGCAGCCTTGGCTTGGCTTGGGTTTGCTGGTTAAAAGTTGAGTCGTGAAGAAGTGGATTGTGAACTGTCTGACATGCTGAAATTTAACTGTTGCTCTGAAATTGTTGAGTTCTTGACCTAATTGCAGAAACTTTGCACCTAGTCTCTGAGAGAACAGAAATTTTGTGCCTTTTGACTGTATCACCAATCCTCTCTAGAGAGGAAGAGGCATGCAGAGGCTCTGATTTATTAGAATTAACCTACTCTAGGACCACTTTCCATCTGGACTGAGGACCATGGACAGAGAGGTTTGTTCCCTCCTGTTCATTGGCTTGTAGCTACTGATGCATACTGGTGGCCAGGTTGTTGCCTTCCAGTTGCATCTCAAAGAACAATATGCTTGAGATGCCTTCTGTATACTGAAATGCCAAAAACGTTCAAGGCACGGTCCATGCGCCCATGTACTGTTTCAGAGATAAACCTGTGTGTTGGCCCTGATTCAATTAATTTCATAATGAAATAATCTGAACAGAAAAATGCAAAGATGAGATTTAAGCTCAAAATACCATTTTTCTGTTGCTGAAGATGATTAATCCCTATCTCTTTGGGCTATTCTTTGTGAAGGTATATATGAGGAAATTACACAGGGAACTTTTTTTGCTGCATCTAGTTTGTGGTTTTGGACATTGATTTTAAGAAGTCAGCCAAGGTTTTGTGCAAAACAGCTTATAAAGTTTGCTGATTGAGGTAATGGAGGTAGAGAAAATACTGTTCTAGGTGCCTATTCCCTGTCACTGAAAAATAGATGAGGAGTCTTCTGTACTACCATAAAAAAAAAAAAAGCTGTTCAGAGAATTAAGAGCTAGAGTATATGTTTTAAATGAAGTGTATAACTAGATGCATATTCATATTGGAAAGTTGAGTGAGACAGGTGGTATACTCGGAAAACTTGGCTTTATCGCTGATCAGGAAGCTTCTTGTAGAAATTCATCTTACAAAAATGGAATTAACACTGATACGGCCATAGAGATTCTAGGGGGGAAGGTTTAAGACAAGGTTCTGCTGACAGACTGAATGACACTCCGTTGCCCATCTCCACTGCGTTATCATGAGGCTAGTCAAAGTGTATAGTCACTTTCTGATGTGCCTTGATTCCTCTGAGTACTAAAGCAAGCATAATAGACTCCTTTCATTTGTGAACTTGAAGCAGAGTTTGAACACTGAACCTCCAGGGTTTAAGGGCCAGCTTTATTAGCTCATCCTGCAGCAATTGAAAGGCTTATAAGGTAGTTCTTGCAGCTGCTGAAAGACCTTTCTCTTTCCTTCTTCCAGCTTTGGAAAGTTTCCCTTTCACAGCCTTTAAAAAACATTGCTGAATACGCAGGACAACCTTTTTAGACGTTCATATTGACCTTATGTTTCTGGCAGTGGGAATGAAGGTCAGCCTGCTTTTGGCATTTGGGCGGATAGCACAAGCAGGAGTGACTGCTTATACTGTGCTTTCACCTTTCCATTGTCAGGGCAGACAATCTGTCAAGGGTGTTCTGTCAAAGGAGGGCAAAAAAGTGGGATGGGAACAGGAAATCTGGTTTTGCATAAGAATGTGGCCTTTTGGTTCAGTTTTATGGATTATTTCTTTCCCAAGCTCCACATCTTTTGTTGTCCTGTCTGCCTTATGCCAACATCCATGTGCTTCTCTTTCCACTCTTATTAATTAACTCCTTGGTTGCAAGGAACTGACTTTTTGTTCTCTGCACGAGTCCTTTGTAGTAAAGCTGTATCAAGAACTACGGATGTAACAGTATTGACCACCTCTCCATTTTGTTCCCTATTAGCTAGAGCACTAAGTCACTTAGGCATATCAGCTTCGTTGACATGAGGCTTTTAAGGGCAAAAATTGTACCGGCATGGGGAGTTCACTGGTACAAATACAGCTATGTAATGTTACTGTATAGGTCTGTCAGAAAGTATTCTTGTGCAAAAAAAAAAAGAGATTCTTAAGCAATTTCAGCTTTCTTAAATACTGCAGAATACACACTTATAGTTCTCATATTCAAATATTCTGTATAGCTCATGGCAGAGTAAAAGTGTTGAATGGTAATGGACCATTAAGTAATTAAGAAAATATGAATTTAATAACAGACAGTACCACTATTAGTTTTGCTGTGGGTTGTGTCTTTATACGTTGGAACTTCAGAAATCTGGATTTTTAGCCTTTTTCTAAACATATAAATGTTGATATGCTGAAGCCATTGCTAACTGTATCTGTATTAAATGAATAATTCATTATTCTGCAGTCTTGGCTTTCAGCGTTCATTTCTGCTTTCTCTCTGGTGCTAAAGAGTTATTCTGCATAAATTAAAAAAGTTGTACAGTAGATATACATAACTGATAACGTTAAATATATGGACAGATTGGCAACTGGTATCAAGTACAAGGTCTTCTCTGGGAACATGTACTTACAGTGTGTAGGTAGATGCTTTGTGTTGCTTCCCTCCAGACACATGACATTAGTCTGTTCTGCTCTGTTGGTGTGTGATGTTTTCTTTGCTCATTGATAACATGAACTAGTACTTCCAAGAGGACTGCTTGTGTAGAGCCATTCTCAATCCAAGAACAGGTTTTATATATCTGTAAGGGGAATAAAAGCTAAAACTAACAGCTTAGCATGAAAACAAAACACCTGTTGCATGAACCTTAAATCAGTTGATTTATCCTCAGTCCACACCCTTACCTGGATTTGGTAGCAAAAGATGAGTGCAATATTTGAAAAGCATTAACAAGGTTGTTCTGATCTCTGCAGTGGCAGTCTTGTTGACTGGTGTCTTTGTTTGCTGAAGGTACAGGCAAGGTGAGCATTTCTCTAGCTGTTGTAGAGTCAGGTAAGTAGGTTGCAACCACATGCAGCTTATTACCTCAACAAAGTTGTTCCCTTAAGCAGTTCTGTGAGCACTCAGAAAAGTTATCTTTCAAGCCAAAATCTTCAAAATTATGTATGAATTTGTGTTGGATCACTACTGGAAGGGAGGACAAGGAGGCTTATGACCTGAGATACTGAAAACAAACCGTCCCATTTCCTGTATAAAAATATTGCCAGTTGCTGGGAACAAGATTTAGATGGTATGGGACAAAGTAGTAATTGATGTTTTGTTTTTACCTTTCAATTTTTAACTGTTCAGTAGAACAGCAGCTTGTAACAAATCGAACTTGGGGCATCTTTGCTGCTGTTCTGGTTTCAAAATGCTGTTAATTTATCTCATTACAGCTCTGGTGCGCCTTTGGTACAGTTTGTACCACTTGATGTGAATGGAGCCATGATCTTTCCATCTTGCTCTACATCATCTCAGTCTCTCATATAATACCTGTATGCATTACTCCAAGATTGAGCCCATTTCTGCAAACTGTGTTCATCAGCATACTTGTTTCTCTTACGCTTCTGGAAAATATGTAATTTCTTTATTCAGTATTCAGTGTTACTAGCATACAGCCACTGCTGCCAGCCTTCTAAAAGAATGTTTAAAACCTCATCTTTTTTTATTAGAGGTGGATATGTTTCCCAGTAAGTGGTTACCCCGATTCTTAAATCCCCTCCGTGTTGCATTCCCAAAGGATCTTACTCTCATTGTGCATCATTTTCTGATATCATGGTACTAAGTAAGTCAACTGCATATTAAGTAAAATTTATTAGCATTTTAAAACCAATCATCTGATACCACAAAACATTTTGAGTAAAAGCTCAAAATTTAGTCCCTACCTCACCCTCCAAAATTTTTAATAATTTGGATCTATGACTACAGAGAATTGAAATGAGTAGAAGAAACTAGGACTTCAGTAATGCTGTTTTTATTGCATATATTTTAAACTCAGTAGAGGTGCTCAGAGTTTCATAAGCTCAGAATTAGTCTAGGATCCATGCAGTTTCTGGAAGCTGCATACCCCAAGGTTCTAAAAGCAATATTCCATTTTTATTTTCGTTTCTCAGTAAATGTATAATGCTTAGCTGCAGAATACAGGTAAAATAGTTCAGTAAAAATACATATTTTTAATCTCTGCATTGTATAACTTAATTATTGCAATTTTACTTGGCCTGCGCATCGTTGTTTTTTGATCCATATTAATTGTTGTGTTGGTTTTGGCTGGGATGGAGTTAATTTTCTTCATGGCAGCCCATACAGTCGTATGTTTCGGATTATGGCCAAAACCATGTTGATAACACACCTACGCTGTAGCCATTGCTGGGCTGTGCTTACCCACCCTCCAGGCCCTTTCTGTTTCTCACGCTGCCCCACCAGCCTGGGGCTGCACAAGAATTTGGGAGGCAACACGACCAGGGCCGCTGACCCAAGCAGACCAAAGGGCTACTCCACACCACATGGTGTCATGTTCAGCAATAAAACTGGGGGGAAAGAATCATAGAATGATAGAATCATAGAATATCCTGAGTTGGAAGGGACCCTTAAGGATCATCAAGTCCAACTCTTGATACCGCACAGGTCTACCCAAAAGTTCAGACCATGTGACTAAGTGCACAGTCCAATCTCTTCTTAAATTCAGACAGGCTCGGTGCAGTGACAACTTCCCTGGGGAGCCTGTTCCAGTGTGCAACCACCCTCTCTGTGAAGAACCCCCTCCTGATGTCAAGCCTAAATTTCCCCTGCCTCAGCTTAACCCCGTTCCCGCGGGTCCTGTCACTGGTGTTAATGGAGAAAAGGTCTCCTCCCTCTCGACACCCCCTTACGAGGAAGTTGTAGACTGTGATGAGGTCTCCTGTATCAAAAGAAGGAGGAAGGGGGTGGCATTTGGAGTTACGGCATCTGTCTTCCCATTTAAGTTTTGCACAATGGTGAGTGTCTGGTGCTTTCCATGGAGAAAACTGTTATTTTGTTGTTTACACATTGCTCTTTTTTTCTCTTCCGCGATCATAGAATCATAGAATCATAGAATATCCTGAGTTGGAAGGGACCCTTAAGGATCATCAAGTCCAACTCTTGACACCGCACAGGTCTACCCAAAAGTTCAGACCATGTGACTAAGTGCACAGTCCAATCTCTTCTTAAATTCAGACAGGCTCGGTGCAGTGACCACTTCCCTGGGGAGCCTGTTCCAGTGTGCAACCACCCTCTCTATGAAGAACCCCCTCCTGACGTCCAGCCTAAATTTCCCCTGCCTCAGCTTAACCCCGTTCCCGCGGGTCCTGTCACTAGTGTTAATGGAGAAAAGGTCTCCTGCCTCTTGACAACCCCTTACGAGGAAGTTGTAGACTGCGATGAGGTCTCCCCTCAGCCTCCTCTTCTCCAGGCTGAACAGGCCCAGTGACCTCAGCCGTTCCTCGTACGTCTTCCCCTCCAGGCCTTTCACCATCTTCGTAGCCCTCCTCTGGACACTCTCCAACAGTTTCATGTCCTTTTTATACTGTGGTGCCCAGAACTGCACACAGTACTCGAGGTGAGAGTACTGTGTGTACGAGGTGAGAGTACTGTGAGTACTCGAGGCGATATTTTAGTTGTTTTTCTCTTCTGAGGAGCTTTTTATATTTTTATATATGAACATAGAAGGTTTTTATAAGACCCTTTTAAGGTTTAATTTCTCTTCTTAATCTAGAGATGCTTTCAGGGTGAAATTATCAGTTCAGTAAAGTATATTGAGGTGGAATTTGTACGTTTTGTGATGGGGATGGAAACCTGGCCCTGCCAAGCTCAGTTGAAGGCTCCCATTAGTTTCCCTGGGGCAAGGGATAGCATCCAAGAACCTCTGGATATTTTGTGTTGCCCTTTAATAACCCTAAAGTGTTTGCTGTTATTTTATTTTTTAATTTTCATGAATGGAGGAGGATAAGCCTTATTGTGTCCGAGGAGATTGGATTATAAGGTAGATACGAACTTTTTTGGGGAAAAAAGACACATGGTGTGT
The DNA here is from genome assembly GCF_011077185.1 of Oxyura jamaicensis. Taxonomy (NCBI): domain Eukaryota; kingdom Metazoa; phylum Chordata; class Aves; order Anseriformes; family Anatidae; genus Oxyura; species Oxyura jamaicensis. Next base: position 25,711,389 of record NC_048897.1, read on the forward strand.
GCAATAAATGCTCAAGTGCAGAAACTTTTAGTGTTTATATGAACGTGAGTGGTTACTTGGGACGTATGCCGTATTCGCCTCAACTCATCAGAGAAGCATTTCTGCAGAATAAAGCAACTGTTACTTGCTTGAAAGTGGGAGAGCTTGGGCTTTTGAATCCATCTCATATGGTGGTAGGAGCTGTAGGGTTTCTGCTGGGAAGACAGGACAGCTGTAGTTTCTCAAATGAACTATGGAAAAAAAACATTTTCATAATTGGGGAAGAAAGCAGCAGCTTCAGGTGTTTGAATATTCATCTCCACTTTTTTATCCTTGTTTCTGTTGTTGAGGCAGTTGGTCAGGGTTGGGCACTATTCCCAAATGTGGTGTTTCTCCTTGCCCTTCTTCATAATGCAAAACAGCGGTGTTCTTGGAACCTGCTGGCTCATACTGCAGGATTATGCTATTTCCTATGCAGGAAATAGGATAGCATTGAAGGAAGAAATGTTAAGGCGTTTCTTTCTCATCTCCTCTGTGTTTCTTGGTACACATCAAATATATTAAAAATTGGTGTCTACAGTTCCTTCGCTGAGCAATCATCAACTTATTTGAGCAACTGAGTTTCCAAGCAAGACAAGCAGGAGGATGAATACCTCCATTGTAAAGTCTTTCTTCCAATGGAATTTAACCCTTGTGACTACCAGAGGAGAAGATCCCTTTGTGCACACGTCTTCCTAAAGAGAAACGGTATGGACTAATCCAGACTTCCTGATTAAATATGTCAGCTGGTAATTAAAGATGAACAGCCTCTTTGTCAAAGGGAGCAGTTAAGGAGTCGATAGTTATTGGGGGTAATTGCTGTAAATCAGCTCCCTCAAGTTCCTGAGAAGACTTCTCCTGGAATTGTGTGAATAACACACAATAACTGGCAGGAGGCTTCTGGTACTTGGAAGATGCTGGAAGATAAATCTTTCAGATTAGTAGATAAACTCTGATTGTATTCTGGTATTGATGAAGAGCTGTATTGGGAAGGAGCGTTCATGTACATATGTTTGTTGGGGGAAAATAAACAATAGAAAACATATTTTCTATAAAAAAAAAAAAGTTTGTGGAGAACAGTATTGAAGGGATGCCTGCATGCCTGTCTCCTCCCCTTGCCCTCTCTGTGATTGAAATGCAACTGTGGGAAAAACAAGATCTTTTCATTGCAAAATGCTTTCACTTCATAGGTGTCTTTCAGAAGTTCCAGAGGACTTTATCTTGTTCCCCATCTTGCATCCACCGCAATCCCAGTGGTGTTTCATGTTTCCTTCACCTACCAAGGAGTAGCTGACCCCATGTTCCCTTTGTTGGGCTGAGCCAGGGCCACCTTCAAGATCTCTGTGATGGGGTTTTTCCTTCCCTGAGTGAGGGATTTGTGTAATTGGTGTCACCCTAAATGTCTGCAGCCACTTTAGTTCTGTACTCCTAGTTGTTTTATTTCTGTGCCCCACCACCACAGCAGATCTAGTTAAAGGATCTGTGGGTGTTGTGCACCACCAGATGAGAGGGAGAGAGTTTGGAAAATAAAGCAAGCTTGCAAGTATTGTATGGTGGAGTTCCTGCCAGGTGGAGAACTAACCAAATTCCAGGCATGAAAATGAGATGCAGTAGGTTGAAAGAGAAATAGCACTTCACTCCCTACATCCAGACCCAATATTGGCCATGATACATAATACAGGAACATACCCCATTGACTCTTTCCCACTAAAACAGTGGGACGGAAGTTATTTACTACGTTAGAAATACTGTATGTGAAGCTCCATTTCACTGAGATACCTTTGCAATTAACCAGGAAGGATTGTAAAAGCTGTCCAGCAATGGGTATCGGATGATCTAGGAAATCTGGAGGCTACTCTGCGAATAAGAAATCAATGAGTGAGCCATCTGTTTTGATATAGACTCCGTACCTTATTTCTCCTAGGGTTCTTCCATGTTCTTTATTGCCAAGGATGATGACTCTTCCCTTCAGTTTTAGGAAACTTCAGCTTCTGCGTGCATCAGAAACACAACAGTGGAAAATCTGTCCATTTATGTGCTAATCATGAACCCTGTCTGCATCTATTAAGTAAAGCAATGGACTTCCCCCCCTTTTGTTTCTACTCTATTTCATAAAAATTTCATGATCAGTTTTTCATTCATTTGTAGCTATTGTTTGTTTTCAATCTGTTTTCCCCTTGCTTTTGTCAGTATGTTATGGTTATGATTTCATTTGATCTGCATGAAAAGATTACATTGCTTTCTATTCATAGCATCTTTTATCCTCCTAAATGGGGAGTACTTTGTGTAGCGAAGAAATGAAACAGCCTCTTATGGTAATGGCCGTGTTTAAAATTTCATTGGATAGAAGCCATGAGAAACACGCTGTAAGGAACAAACCTGGAGGGAGTGTGGAGCATTCTGGAAGGTCTGCCACATCTTCTAGCTCTGTTTTCAGTGAGTTTACGGGATTAATGAACGAAACTCTCCTTTCGGTCTTTGTGTTTTGGATTGATGACTACTTTGAAAGACACTGAAACACAGTCAGAGCTGGGAACTAATTCATTTTGTGTGTGTGTTTATGTGTGTATGGAAGAGAAAGCAACACTTCCCCTTCTCAGCAATGCTGAGTCTCTAGCTAGGCTTAGTTTTTATACTGCAGTAGAACTACACCTTGTGTCTGCAGTGAAAAGGTTTGTGTGTAAACTTTATCTTGCATGGACTCAGTACATGCACATGGAAAGTTACCAAGTCTCAGTGCTAAGTTGTTAAGCTGTTCTAGCTTGGCTGCATCATCGTACTGTGACCAAACTCTGTTCTACTGCATCAAAGTAGCAACAATAAGGTTGAGATTTGCAAACCCCAATTTACAGCTGTTTATAACTTTTTCCATGATGTTTACCTTCTGACAGATGATGATGATAGCTCAGATTTTTTTTTATTTTATTTTTTTTGTGGCTCCATCTTACTTGAAACATAATAATTAACACTTGAACTTCAAAGCATTGCACAGCTATCATCCTCAGAGGGGGCCCACAGCACACGAAGTATTTATTCCTAAGGAGGAAAACAGTGCAGAGAAACTAATGTATATGAGGTCTCTCTTGGTGAGTTGGAAACATTTGTGACTGGAATGCACAGGCGCGGGAATGCAGTAAAACTATTGTGTGTTTCTGTTCAGTATTTCAAAAAAGTGGTAATTACGCATTTTGCTGGGTTTTAATAGATTTTTGATGGCATGTATTTGAAGGTGTCACCACCAAAACTCTGTTTAACAGAAACTAGTTAAGTGGCTGAGACCTTTTAAAAGTTAGTGATTTCATAGTCTGAGCCAGAAGGGTGGTATGTCTCCAGGAGAGAATAGCTGCTTTAAAACTTTAAAACCATGCTTTGCAAGGAAATACTAGAATCCAAAGACTGTACCTTTTCTTTTTTTTTTTTTTTTTTTTTTTTTTTTTAATAGCAGTGGGAATGTCTGGCACACATTTTTTTCCCCCATCATATTTCCTATAGCTTGCAATGGACCGTTGTTAATCATTCTGTGTAAGGAGGTGTTAATTTTTTGGTGATAAAAAGTAGAAGCCAGGACTGATATCCATAAGATAACATTATTTAAGGCACGTACAGTACAGACAGTCAAACCTCAGGGTAAGTGTTAAGACTTAATTGTTCAAGTGCTTTTTGGATGAAGTGTCTGTGCAAGGGCAAGTTCTTTTCTTGGAACTGAGACAGACCCACAATGGTGTTGATCTTTGATTCAGTTACTACCAGTGCAGTTATGACTGTTGCAGTATTTTGAAAAGTTTTCATAAGAGTTGGCTACTCCTTTGTTAGTACTAACTAACAGAGCTTTGTGCTCACAAGTATAATATGTATGTATTGTGTATATACAAACTGTAGATGTTTCATAGATGTTTCATAGAACCTAGATCATAAATAGTTTCATAGAACATAGATGTTTCATAGAACCTAGGTCCTAAATTAGAGTAGGGTGTTAACTGTGTCTTCGGTGTTGCAACAGCTTTCTCTGGAAGAAACATTGCTCTATGTCTTAGTCAGCTGTTTTTGTGCTAATGATTTTATCAGATGTAAAGTTTAATACTCTTGAGTTTTTTTTTTTTTTGTTTTGTTGTCGTGCCGCCCCCCCCCCCCTCCTCCCCTCCTCCAGTGGTCATATGAATGTGTCATAACCCTGCCTGAAATTGTAGATCTTCTCTGGTTTAGGCAAAGTAACTATTGGAAGTCTAGAAGTCTGCTGATGATATAATGGAAGAAGCAGTGGACACCAGCTTTTCACTATAGCATGCAGGCAGATATGATGTAATTTGTGAATTACGTGAGTGCTCTGGTATTTCCTTTCTTTGTCATAAGTGTTAGTTTTCCTTATGCCTACTTACCTTTCAATTCAAATTCTGCCCAAATGTGGGCACTCTAAACATTTTTTTTCAAATAAACCTTTCTTAATTCTATTTTGTTGGTTGCTTACTCTCACTGCATGCAACGCTCAGTTATAAACTGGTAAACCTGATGTGTGCTGCATGCTTCCCCTGGTCCTCAGTGTCAAGTAGGAGGAGAGCATGTTCCCTGCTTTTCCCAACCCAGAGCCATCACCACTGCAATGTGAAGCAGTGGTCTCTTAATCTCAAACTGGTATGTAAATAAAGAACTGAACTGGGATACGCAGTAGTGTTCTTGTTCCAACTGACTCTGCTAAAATATACACACACAGGAAAAAAAAAAAAATAAAACAACAACAAGGAGAGAATGTAAAAAGAATTTCGATTTATTTCTAGGTGTTACCAAAGTTTGTTTCAACTCCTGTAAATATTTTTACATTCTGCAGGAGCTGAATAGCAAGAGTGGGGTTTGATACCAGATTTAAACATCTCATAATTTCATGACATCATTCTTCCTGTGGTGTGAAGACTGGCTAATGCTAAACACTTGTGCAAGATGTAATTGTTTTCAATATTGGCAAGATTATTAAACAGCATGGCAACATTTCCTATTTTTCATCCACTCCATACAGAATAATGAAGTTTCCCCCCCCTCCCTTATTTCAAACAGCTTGTAAAAGAGTTGCCTGCAGTCAAAGTACTTCTAATGGACTGTTTTCAAAAAGAGCTAACTGCTTTGTTCCACAAAGAACTAAAAGCTTTACGATTATTACGGTTTATCTGATTTTCCCCGCAAATACAGAGATTTCGAAAGTTGCCTTTAAATAGACTGAGTATGTATGTGCATATGCATGCACATGTGTGTACGCAGAACTGGGGGAAGAGTCCCACAATGGAGCATTGTTCTAGCCTGATTAGCAGACAGACAAATGGGAAAGGAATAGCATGGTGTTTGCTGGCACAGATTAGCAGAAGCAACCACTGCAGTCTACATTTGTTTGGATTGGACGAATAAATTGGAGCATTTGTTACTGTATTATAGATGTCTTGTCACTTGTCAAATGTGAAGTGGGCCAAGGGAAGAATAAAAAAGGCTCTTGTCAAGCTGATGAGACGGCCTGTTTCACTGCTGTCAGCTCTGATTGCAGTTAATTTTGCAAATTGAATACAGCTGCCATTTTCAGCACTGAAGCATGAATTTTTAATAACAAGTGCACAAAACAACAAAATCAAAGCAAACACTATGCCTAGCATGGGTATTAAAAATAATAGATTAGTGGGTATGGGAGGGACAGCGTCACATGTACAAACAAGAATATCTCTTAACGTGTTTCTATAGGACTTGATTGCAAAGAAAGAATATAGTCCTCAGGAAGGGAGAATAACTGCCTTGAACGGTATTATTTTTTCTGTTCTGTTTGCTTTTTAAATTGAGATATTGTTAGCATTGGTTCTGCATGTTAAGTAGAACTGTTCATGGGTATTTATGGATGTTAGGCTGTCTGAAAAGTTCTGTGGAAGGTCTACAGAAAGCTTTTGGTGAATAAAAAAAACAATGCTAGAGTAAATTAAACAGTTAAAAGTTTAAACCAGTGGGAAAAATAAAGCAGTATGTACTTGAGTCTTTTAAAATGCTTTCCAAATGGAAACTTTAGAGAGACCTCATTTCTTCTATTTTTCTGTCTGCATGGAGGACTTCTGCTGTGATACGGTAGTACCAGGAGTGGTTTGCATTCTACCCCCATGATCCTGAAAGAAAAAAAAAAAAAAAATCATTGTGTGGTGTTATATGTGACTGTGTTTTAATAGTTAGTAATTCTGCTGGGGATCTCCTAATCAGCGGTTACGTAAGTACGGTGAGAGAGGTTTGTGAAAATCAATTTAATAAAATAAATGCTGTAGCACTCTAGTACTAGCTCAGTGTAACATATTAGACAGGTTCTGGAGTTTCTAATATTACAGCAGACAAGTCACAGCATAACACTTCCATAGCTTTCAAAACATTCCTACCAACATTAATAATCAAAATGCCTACACGATACAGATAAAACTAATGAGGCAGACGAGCGTGTTTGTCCAGGTTTTTAGGGAGAACCAGCGGCAGTGCTGAGATAAGTTCTCATCTCTTTGAGCTGTGCAGAGCCCACTGCCAATTTTCTCTCTTCTTTTCTAGCAGCAATTTACTGAGAGAGGCAAATACGGTTATAACAAAAACAGTATTTTTGGACCGCACTGTAATAAAGGCCAGGATTTTTGCACCTATGGAAACCCGCCCACAATAAGGATATTTTAGCAACTTTTAAAAGTGGCTGGAGGAGGGGAGAATGTAATGAGACGTGCTGTGTTAACATTTTCTCTGGTCACATGGATTGTAATGGCTAAGGATGTAGATACACATCTGTCATGAGGTCTTGTTGTGTAATAATTTGACTTCATTTTAAGCAGCTGCATCTCTCCAATAGAAACTGCTAAGCAGCCAGAACTTTAAATCAGTCAAGTAGCTCATTTCTCTTATTATTTCTTTTTCCCATAACTCTGGGTTAGAGGCATGTTAAAAATCAGAAGAATTTTCCAAGAAGCATTCTATTCAACTACCAATAAACTGTCCCAGTTGTCAACTGGAATGAAGGATTTTTTTTTTCTGGTCAGCTGGGTCAACAGAGAAAAAAACAACCTAATCCTTAAATCTTGGGCTGCAAAGTTGTATCCTACATGTTCATTTTAGCTGTGTATGCCCATGGGGCAGAGCTGAGTTTGGGAATATTCCTCCAGTAGTGCTTGCCTGCAGAAAAAGCCTGAATGGCTGAGTACATTAGAAGCAGGGTTGTTTGTTCCCTGTGCAATGAGGTTGTAGGCATCACGCAATCGCTGATTCAAGGGGTAGCAGTTGCTGCCCTGTGCCTTCTCTCCCAGGTCAAAATATTATTTTGTATGCAAGCAAACATGTGATCATACACACAGGTGTATATAGGACAGAGGTAGATGAGATAAAGTTGAGCCTGGTTATTGCTATTGTGAGGAACTGAAGACTATTTTGGTTTTATTTGTGAATTTTAGGGGAATATTAACAGCCTGTTGTCTAGCCAGTGCCTATAGGTATAATTTGGACCTTTAACTTTGATCTACTAGTTCCTTCCTCTCGTATGTTCAACCCTGACCTTGTTCACCATGAACCAAGGTGAAGATGCAATCATTCGTGTGAAGACGCGAAACACTTGCATGTGATTTTTATCTGTCTGTTCCCATGAAACGATGCTCATAATGTTGGTAGTCCTGGAAATGCATGTAATATTTGTAATTGCTGTGTTATCAGTTGCTACGCATATTTTTGATGCTATTCTGCTTCACACTACACATAATATTAAAGATTATGATTGCAGACATTAATATAATAAAAATTTAGGAGGTAAGTGGCTGTGAAACTGAGAGTGCTGTGGGTGGCTGAACAACTGCAATGCTGCTCACTTTTTGACCCAGTTGAGCTAAAACAGTTTATTCTTACTCTTCAGGTTTTGTGGAATATTTTGATGACCAAGCACATGCCCTTTCCACATGGAGTTTTGGGGCTTAATGAATTTTTACTGAAGATCTCATGTTTAGAGCAAGTTATTTTGACTCCCTAAAGTGGAGTATTTCAGAAACAAAGAAGCAAGACGTAAGACTGTGTTACAGGAGGTTGTTTCTGCTGTAGCTTGCTGCCTGATCTCTGCAGTTGCAGATTAGGGTCTGCAGATGGTGTCTGTAGTATGGCTTTTTTTTTTTTTTTTTTTTTTTATTTTTTTTTTAAATTGTGTGTTATGGTGTAATCTTAGTTTACATAAGAAAATGAAATATTTTGTGTGTGTTTCAATGTGGTAAGAAATAGGGCCTTTGGGAACTTCCTGTAAAGAAACCCCTTGCTGGTGGTCAATTTGTACCATTTGAGGTAACGTGCAGGATTCGAGTGACCTGGGTTCTTTTTCATTTCTGTTCTTGCCAAGCTGACATGCTCTGGACAAGCAACATGCTTTCTTCCTTACTCTGTTGTGTCTGGTGACGCTGCAAGTTCTTTGGAGATGGTACTGTCAGAAAAATCTGTGTTTTTAATACTTAGCACAATGGGACCTGATACCAATTAAATGGTTAGAATGTAATTTTAGCACCCACAATTTAATGAAACAAGAGATCTAAAAGCCCTTCTGTTTGAACAGGCTCCATAAAAATGTCCTTTTAAACCGCATTAACTGGCTTTGAACACAACCCTTGGATTCAACAATATTACTTTGAAGGTCCTCCCTTTCTGTTTAAAGTGGATCCTCATCATAATGTTTGAAATGAGCATGGCTGTTTGGGGCTTGTTTTCTAATCCAGATACGTCAGCATAGCCCATGACTGTTTCTGGGGAAATCCTTGAAGTAGAGAGAAAAAAGTATCTCAAGCTATGAACTTCTTTTGTTCCCAGACAGCTTTTTAAAGTAATTTAATAACCACAGTTCTTATGCTTGTTTAAAAAAGGAAGCTGCCTTGCATTTGATATACTCAGAAGTAGGTAGAGTAGATAGGGTAGTTAACAGCGTTGCCTTTCATTCCTGCTTTCTGCCATTATATGTAGTAAATCAAAGATCATTTAGCTAAGAAACATTGTAGAAGAGAAGGTGTAAACTGTATATTTTTATTTCTTTCCAGTGTTTTTTTTTTTTTTTTTTTTTTTTTACCAAAAAAAAAGCATTTGATTTTTTTTCCACTGTTCAGAAAGGAAATTGCTGTTTCTGAGCATGATATAAAATATCAAATGATGTTTTAGGTTTTCCACTATTCTTCTCTTTCCAGGAATCTTACAAAGCTTTTGAAAATGAGTAATTTTCCTAGCAGTGCCTTCTTACGATTGCTGGTACAAGTTGTTCCCTTAACAGAAATGAAATTTGAAAAAGAAAAAAAAACAACAACAACAACAAAAAACAATGTTGCTGTGTTTACCTAAGGGAGCAATGGAGGAAAGAAGCCTTACAATTTGTCTGGTCACCTGGGACTGTTCCCTTCTCAGCTTGGACTGCAAGTTACTAGTTTTGATATGTTCAGAGAAGTAATCAGAAGTTTCAGGCACAACCGAAAACTGTTCCTGAAAACTGTTTTAATTTTGCTGCCTTTGAAGCTGGAAAATCTTAAGGGAATTAGATGGCAGATTGCTCTTTTTCTTTGCTGTCAAGAATGTATGGGTTCTCACTCCTCCCATTTCCCCACATGTTCTTAGGCTCTGAATTGTTGTTGCTTTCCTTCTGCCCAGCCTTCCTTCAAAGTCAGCTGATGCAAATGATGCTGTAGTTATCAAACCTTGTCAGCCAGTATGGACTAGAAGAAACTTCTGTGTTGGCGGCCCTCCCCCTGCCAGCACAAGTGTTCATGGAGCTCTACAGTGAATTGGGCTGGTTAAAAACTTAGCCTTCTTTCTCCTGTGTTAGTTTTTGTTTAGATCAGATCTTTTTAGGGCAGTTTGCAACACACAGCCTTGCTGCTTGTCATGCTTGCACCAGAGAAGGACTGATACAGGAGTGAGAACAAGCAGCTGATGGCAAGGAGAAGGGCAGCGCCACTTCATTCAGGAGCTGTGGTGGCTTAGGGTAGCTCAAAGTGTGCATCGATTTATGTCTCTGCAGTATAGCAAAATAGCTTGGGTGTGTTTAGATGCTTTTTTTTCTAGATCCTCCCTTGTGTTTTGGTATATCCTTGCAACCTAAGCACTGTTTCTTTTCAGCACTTCTGAGATACTATTTGGAGATTATACTCTGATTTCCAAACCCAAAAGGAGAGAGCTCTACCTCAGGAGCAGATGGCGAATATAGTGAATATAGCAGATAGTGAATATTAATTTGATTTTGAAGTGCAATAGATGAAACTTCTGAGTCTACAAAACTCCATACATATGCCTAGGTGCAATTTCCTCCTAGAAGACTCTCATAAGGATTTGAATTTCTGGTTTTGTTAGTGGTCTCAAAAAAGTGTTCCAATGTTGGCAGCTGGTGTTTTCTGGTCCGGGTGAAATGAAACAAGTGACTTTGTTCTGCTTTCCAGTTTTGGAATGTGGCTAAAAACTCCTTGTCAGTTTTGAAACTACATGCCACCGACTTAGTAACCGAGTAGGGAAAAGACTATACTTGCTCTTCATGGGCTGAAGCACGTGGGTGAATGTGGGCAAAATGTCTGAAATAGCTGGATGTTTTTCTGTGTCTTGGGTTTGTTCTGATTTAAAAAAAGAAGTTGCCAGAAAGACAACGCTGAAGACTCCATTTGTCTTTGAAGTGTGCTCCAGGTTGTTGGCTGGCACCCTTTCCACCATCAATGTAGGGTAGAGAGAGAACTGCCCTGTTGCCTTAGAGTTAGTTTTGTATCAGCTTTCACCAGATAAGAAATATTTGTTATACCTGTGATTTGCTCTTATTAGTTTGTTTAGAGCAAATCACTACTATATTTTTTTTGACATACTGAAGTCTTCTGTTAGTGCTGCCATTTATTATGCAGTGCTTGTGTGTTGAAAAACATGTCTAATGCAGTGATACAACTAGTGGGAAGTTTGGCGGAGCTGGGGAATTCTATACAACATGGTGAAATATTTGGACATAGCCCAGCAATTATTTTTTTTTTGGTTCACCCTAATGAAAGGAATGGCATTGTTCCGCATACAGCCTGGCTGATCTACACTTTCATAACTTTTTTTTCCTATTACTTCTTTCCTGATAGTGGAAAAACTAGTTTCATAAAACTTCCTTTATGTAACCAATGTTTTTTTTTTTTTTTTTTTTTTTTTAAAAAAAAATCCCAATCTTTTTTACTTGGAGGAGTGGTAGAGAGAGACACAGGTGGTATTTGATGCCAGCAGTGTTTTCGAGGCTGGCTTTATGATTATTGATTTGGAATCTTTGTTAGACTTCTGTTCCTACCAACTCTCTATTTTACCACTAGAAACAAGGTTGCCAGTGCTGTGCGGTCCTTGCTTTTTCATGGTGAATGTGGTAGGTGGTGATACTAGCTGGAAGCTGCAGCTTGGTGTTTTCAAGCTGCGCATTTGCATTGGTCAGGATGTATTGGACCTGCTTGTTGGTGTGCTCCTTGGAAATTCCACCTGCATGTAGATTTTTGTTTGGCTAATGGAGGCTGCTGATTTAAAGCATATCTGTTGTCCTCAGTTAACTACGTGCATGGATGCCCTTATTCTAGATTGAGGGTGCTATGTTCCATGTTAGTGTAGGAGGCTGGGAGAAAGATACTGTCATTGTGAATTAAGAGTGCCAGCACAAGTATTCAGTTGAGAAGAACTGTTTAGGAATAACTCCCTGTTCAGCCAAGGCTTTATTTCAGTGAAAGTGCTGTGCTATATTAAAGTGTTTATATTGATAGCAAAAGAACTCTGTTGCGGGGGTATTGAAGAGAAAAAGAAAAGGATACCATGAATGGTTTTCTTCCCAGGTGCTGAAGAAGTCTTGCTGCTTGCTAGAAGGACGGACTTGAGAAGGATTTCCTTGGACATGCCAGATTTCACTGACATTATTCTGCAGATAGACAATATCAGACATGCAATAGCCATAGATTACGATCCTGTGGAAGGCTACATCTACTGGACTGATGATGATGTCCGGGCAATTCGTCGGGCGTACCTTGATGGCTCTGGAGCACAGACTCTGGTAACCTCAGAAATCAACCATCCAGATGGTATTGCTGTGGACTGGGTGGCAAGGAACCTGTACTGGACTGACACCGGAACAGACCGCATTGAAGTGACCCGATTGAATGGGACATCAAGAAAAATCCTTATCTCAGAAAACCTAGATGAACCTAGAGCAATTGTGCTCAATCCTGTAATGGGGTAAGTTTTATTTTCGTTGTTAGCCCTGTGGTAGGTCTTCAGGTCCAGCTTTTGGTTTTATGAAACTGAAAGTCTGCAGGTTACAAGATAATTATTTGTCAAATGTTGCTTTTGTTTTAAAAATAACTTGTGTTTCTATAAAAGGTGACTACTAAATGCAGTGTTCTTTGAGTCTGTATGTTGCATGTTCAGTTGGATTTTCTTTTATCTGCATCATCAGTATTTTAACTATTAAAAATGATGCCACTGCACATTTTCATTAGTTTAATTTAGTTAACTGAGTTTAATTTAGTTATTTTTGGTGACAAAATGACTGAATGGTTGAAGTGGGAAGGAATCTCTGGAGTCATCTGGTCCAACCACTGCAGGGCCATCTAGAGCTGGTTGCTGAGGTCCATGTCCAGGCATCTTTATGAAGATCTGCAAGGAGGGAGACTCCACAGGCTCTCTGGGAAGAGAGGGTACCGTTGAAGTCAGTTGGTTTGTTTGTTGCATTTCGGGAAGCAGAAAGCTAGGATGTTTTGTCAAAAGCGGAATAGATCTTGATGCTTTTTGGCTGGAATGTTATGTGCATTGACTGTTTCTGCCCTTTTCTTTACAGCTACATGTATTGGACAGACTGGGGTGAAAGTCCAAAGATAGAGTGTGCTTTTTTGGATGGCTCAGAGAGGAAAGTTCTGGTGAACACATCCTTAGGTTGGCCTAATGGCTTGGCATTGGATCTTGAAGAGGACAAACTTTACTGGGGAGATGCAAAAACAGATAAAATTGAGGTGAGTAACAGAGCTGTCTTGTTTACATTCTTAGAAAACGTGTTGTTATATGCAGCTTTATGTCTCGGATATATTTATCTGTTTTGGGGGGGGTCTTTTGTTTCATTAATGTTTACAATAAATTTATCAAAACAAGACATTAGAGAAGAAAGGAAGTATGTCTGTATGTGGTACTGGGTCCAAAAACTTTCACATCAACTGCTATGTTAAGGGATATGCAGTCAGAAACTTCTGCATTGCTGGAAGTATAATCTAATTGCTTGAAATCTCAGGTTTGATCTGAAGCTTTTGAAACAAATTGGAACACTCAGGTACAACCTCTTCTAATAATGTTTTCCATTTCCTCTGGTACTTGGAACTAGTATCTGAAATTGCTGCATGCAAAAGACTTGATGCAAGGTTTGTGTATGGGAGAAAGTGGATCTGGAGGCCCTAGAGAGCCATGTTTCAGGACATTTATGATTATGTGGTGTCCAGACACATGGGAGAAAAGTTGTTTTCAATGTACCACAACACTTAAAAGTACCTTCTGCCTGCCTTGAAAACAATGTAGGCGTTCAGTCACACAATCTGGGGAGGGGAAATCCCTTTCATGATGTTGTAAAAGTGTTTATGGAAAATATTATATTTCTTAGTTATTGAAAGAGCCTCTGATAGAGTATGGTATGATTTCTTTTTGTTCCCCTTTCTTTGGGAAGAATTTTTTTAAATGCAAAAAATCCATCCTGTCTACCTGTTTTCAAACTCCTGTTTTTTTTTTATTATTATTATTTTTATTTTTACTTTTAATTTTTAATCAACCTGCTTTGGACATTTTTTATTCTAGACAAAGCTGGAAAAATTATCTGCTTATTTGTTACTTATATTTCAGCAGTAAGATTGTGAGGTGTCTCTGGAGATTCATTGCTTTAAATTTAAGATACGATCAAAGCAAACATCTGGTATTGGTGTAGTCATGGATGTTGACAATTGCACAAGTAAGGCCTGAGATGTTCCAGGAGATGTTCTCATAAAGGAGATGCCTTTTTTCCCCCTGTTGTTTTTGCCTCAGTATCCCATGATTAAACCTTAGTCTAAAAGAATAATTGTGAAGTGTGCTACCACAGAAATGAAACAGCTTTTAGATACAGCAAAAAAGCCCAACAACTGAGTCCTGAAGTAATTTCACTGAGAAGGTGATAAATAACTCAAAGATATAGAGTCAGGTTCTGGGGTCAGGCTATTTGGGCTCTGAAGTCATGTCCATGAGATTCTGAAGTTTCACTGAATTATTAACAGTTGACTGTTAACTCTGGCATTTTAGGCCCAATACCACTGAGATTTGGTGGCTTTTCCACCCAAAGCTCCCAGGAAATTCCAGCCTGAGAAGATATAGCTATCTTGTTTGTGCAGCTCACCAGTGTTTTCTCTTGCAGCCTGCAACTTCCAGCTCCTGATGCATATTGAGCCAACTTGATATCTTACCTAGCAAGCATAGAAATACTGTTTGGCCTAGGACAATTGTTGCTGTAGGAGCGCCAAACAGTTTAGAAGGGAGCTCACCGTAAGGTGTTTAATAAGATGTTAGTAACAGAAATACCAATTTGAGGCCGATAGGTGAAGCTTTTCACTATTTTTCTATGGCCAGCAGAAAAGGCATGACGTTAGTTAGCTAAGCGGGATGCTGCAGAGATGATTGGGAAGAGAGGAAGTTTTCCAAGAGAAAACAGAAAAATACGGATACAACCAGGTGTTGTGAGGAGGTCTGAAACATTTGATTTAGATGCTGTTTTGTTCCCCCCACTTTCAGTACATGGTTTCTTAAAAAAAAAATAGTTGTTTAGCAAGGTAACCTTATTGCTGGTGAACTTCCTAAACTTTCTTTAGCTCACATTCCTGAGAAAGAAGGAAAAATTGGATTTTGAACCTCAACCTAAAGTCATTATAGTAGGCTATAATCCAAAGGCTTAGTTGACAGCATGAGACATGACCTGAGGTCAGACAAATTTGAGAAATTTTATTCTATTATCATTAAATAATGAGATCTGTCATACCGACAAACATTCATTTTTAATGTCTTGTTCTAGTGCTCTGGGCATCTGGTGGAAACAGGTTCCTTGAGCTATCTCTGGTACCTTGTTGTTGTGAAGCAGTTGTTTATCTTCCACAAAGATGTCAGAAAAGCAGTTTGGAAATTAAAGGTGCTAAATAATTAGCTCTGAGTATTTTAATTTCAAAAGGGAATTCTCCAGGGAATTTGAAATGGCTTCAAAGTAAGATGAGGTAACCTAGCTAATTGAAATCAATTCATAAACAGAATTGCCAAACCAGAATGGGATGAAGAAGGGGATAAAACTATTGCTTTAGAGAGATTTTTTTTTCCCTATAATGTAAATTTTCTTCCTATAATGTAAGCTAGTTTGTTGAGGCTGTGTTATGACTATACTATATGTTTATTAAAAAAAAACAGTCAATTTCTGTAACAGTACTTAGTAAAAGCAGTATAGAAATTTTACCCTTGTTCTGTGAAGTCAATTGAGTTTTCATGTTACTTGGGGGAATAGTACATGCAGCATTTTAGGATAAATAAATTTTGGGGCCTTTGGTAATGTCTGTGCTCTCTAAAGTTTTTGCCCTCTGGAAGAAGTGAATCAAGACTGTCTGCTGGCTTGAGAGATACAACTGCTCTCTGGCAGTGTCTTGATGTACTGGGCTTGATGACTTGTAGCGGGGTTGTCTCCTTCCTTACCTTTCAGGCTGTAGGAAAGAACATTCTAGATTCCACCTTTTGTAGCTGGAACTGTACTAGTGAAATTGATCTCCCTGGTTTAAGCAGTCTGTTCAGTCTGACTTACTTCATTTTAAGACAGTAAAGCCAATGGTACTGTTTGATTTGGCATCTAAGTTTAGGAAAGTTGGAGAAGCCAAAGTAAGGGCTTTTTATTCCCTCAGTTTTTCTTTTGCTTTTTATACTTTTAGTGGTTCTCTTCTGTTTTCAGAAATAGAGAGAAAAGGGTATTTTACTTGGTCTCAGAAACAGAAGGTATTTTTCACATGAAGTGGATTGCAACATCTCTAGATACTTTGATTGCCGTATATCATGTAACCCAGTTATAATTGTTACTACAAAGATTTAAATATTTTTTTTTTAATCTCTGTGCCTATCAATGAGTTCTTAGGTTAAAACAGGTATAAATATTCTTGCTTTAAATCCCCCCCCAACCCCCCCCCTTTTTTTTTTTAACACTTTTCTCTTTATGCTTGGTGTTTACTTTTGCTAGTTAGCATGAACAGACTCTTGACATTTACAAATCCCTAAATAGGCCCATTTAGGACGTGATGGGGAAAAATATCATGGATGTTGTCTAGAGTTCTCAACAGTGCTGTGAAGGGGCCTGTTGTGGTCCACTGTGCAGCTGCGTGAGTTAAAAAGGCGCTGGCATGCCATCAGTAGAAATGAATGTTAAATGTCTATTGCAGAACGTCCATTAGAAAACAATTTTTCAGTTTCCATTTTGGAACACATGCCAGACATTTGTATTCTGCTCACTTGGGAAAGAACTGCATGACTTAACTGGTTATTGACACAGCTTAGGTGTTGGCTGATTCCATACTGGTCTCCAGTAGAGCTTCTTTTTATTAATACTTGTCTGCAAGATCAAAAAATTGCAGTAGGAATATATTTCAGAATAGAAACATTTATCTAATGGATTGTATTTCATATCTCTTGTTTATCTTGCTCTATTTGCAGCCTTATAATTGTTTCCTTAACCATTTCTCTGTTTGAGAACTTCCTTCAATACCCTAGGTTTGCCTAGTAAGCCCTATTTCATGCTGCTCTGCTAGCCAAAGAACATGTGAAGTCTTGTGTATGGTATATGAGGTGGGACATTACCACTTAGGGTTGAAGTTATTCTTCACTTTAACATGAATTAATTCTTCTCATGTATGTGTTCTTTTGCCAAGAGGATGCTATATAGATGGCTTGCCAGCACAGCTGGTGTCTTGGTGATTTTCTTCTGTGTGTCTGTGTATGTCTGTTGCATCCACAGTTGGTCAAAAACAAAGTCTAGCTTAGCTGCAAGTTGAGGATGCGTTTAATATTTTCTACTATTGTTGACCTAGCTGAGTATTAAGATTTACTTTTTTCTTTTCACTGTTGAGGACATAAAACTATCTAAAAGCATAGTGTTGGCTAAACTTTCCTCTAACCCTCTAGTTTCACGTGCCTCAAAATGTCCCAACTGGCTGTGTAGAAATTCCAGATTGAATTAAGCTGAAAACATTATCTCTACTACTTTGCAGAGTATAGTTGCAATTAAAGTCTGTCTGGGTGGTGGAAAAATGAGCTAAGCCTTATGCCTGATAATGTAAAAAGTGCACTATTAAAAACCTGTACACTTTTTTGTAGGTTTCTGAAGAGCTACTTGTAAAATAGACTTGCTTTCATCCTCTGCAATGTGTTCAACTGCTTTCCATTCAGGAAAAAAAAGCAGGAGCGAATTTAGCTTGTGTATATTTGTGCATCTCTCTGCTTGGTATTCTTTTTGTTAGACCTCAGGTTTGAAATGTACTGTGAATGTCTTTTTTTTTTTTTTTTTTTTTTTCCCCAATTATTATTATTTTATTTTTTTCTCGTTTGTTTTGTTTAGTTGGTTTTGGGTTTTGGTTGTGTTTTTTTGGTGTTCTTTTGGTTGTTTTTTGAAGGTGTGTCTGGCTGATTTTGATTTGGATTTTTTTTAACACATTTTGACATTGCTTTTGAGCGCGCTCTTCGAAAAACAGAAAAGGAATACTGCAGAGCTGCTCAAGGTACCAAGCAGGGTCCTGTACCAGGAGAGTATGTTCTTATTTGTGTGCCTAAAACTTCACGTGGTGCAAACAGCAGTTACTCTTTCCTGACGGAGACCTTCCCATCTGCAGCATTCAGCTGCAACACAAAGGGCCCAGTCACTTCACAAGCGGTTCGTATCCTGAAGAAACCATTTGGCAAGGCTTGTCAAACTTTGCGTGACAGCAGCCTGTGAGGCTTTCACTGCAAATTTGGCACCCCGTGGTAACATTGTTCCTAGCTTTTTAAATTTCTGCTTAGTTTGGCAGAGGCGATGGCAAGGAAAAATATATAGCAAATTTTGAGTCATGTCTGTTGAAATCATGTGTTTGTCCACACAGCTTCAGCTATGAGTAAGGGGCACGGAGTAATCCAAGGGAATTTGGGATTTTGCTGACAGAGAAAAGGTACTTTCGAGGAACAAACAATAGATTAACAAGGATTACCGAGTTCCAGCAGGGAGAGAAGCAAAGACCCAATGGCATCCACGTGTAGAATTTCCTAATTCTCCTTAAAAAACAATTTTGCGGTTAGCCAGGTTTCCCGTGTATTATTTCTTCAGTATTTGCTTAAAGTGCCTAAGGTATAATTGCATAATGAGCAATTACTGAATTCTCAGGTGCCTGTTATTATGTATGCATTTTACTTAAGTTTGTGCAGTATTCTTGGAATAAGTGTTATGCAGACTACCCCTTCTGGCAACTTCCCTTTGTCCTCCTGCTTTCCTATCTCCCCCTCGACAAATGTCCTTTGTTTATCTTTGCAGAACACTTATAATTATATATACAGTGATTCTTTGCAATTTTATAGGACGTTCAAGCTAAAGTGTAAGCATCAGATGACAGTCCTGGAACTCACCAAAAATTTTCCAAGATTCAGTTACATGGGCTGTCCTTGAAATTCAAGGAAGCAATTTTATAATTATTTTGTTGTTAACCTACTGCATAATAGGGTAAAATGTTATTTGGAACAGTTTGCTACTTAAATTGGAGTCTTTGCAGAAGTGAATTGTGGAGGGGTAGAAAAATTAATCTAATTTAAAGCTGCTTTTTCTAGACAAGGCAGAGTATACTTCACATATTACACTTTCTTTTCCACCCATTTGAGTAAAAAAAAAAAAAAAAAAGGCAATATTAGTAGATGAGTTTTAACTGATACATTTTAATGTGTTTGTTTCTTTGCTCTGGTATTTCTCACCAAGGGATTAACAAGTCCATATAGTGTAATAAACTCATTGGGAGATATTGTGTATTAATTTATTGAAATAAGATATATATTGGAATGAACAGCTGTTTTGAATTTACCTCCACATGCTAATTAGACAATTAAAAAAAAAAATCTGGTGGACACCGAGTTCAAGAGTCAGCAGTGTGCTCTTGCCACTAAGAAGGCTGATGATATTCTTGGCTGCATTACACAAAGTATTGCCAGCAGGTCAAGGGAGGTGATCCTTCCCTGCTGCTCAGCACTGGTGAGTCCACATCTGGAACTGTGTCCAGTTCTGGGCTCCCCAGTACAAGAGAGGCTGAAGAGTCTCAAATGTGGGATCACTAAGGCAATGAAGGGACTGGAGCATCTCTCCTTTGAATAGGGGCTGAGAGCTGGGCCTGGTCAGCCTGGAGAAGAGGAGGCTCAGAGGGTTTCTTATCAATGTATGTAAATACTGCCTGAGGGGAGGGTGCAGAAAGGACAGAACCAGGACCAGTGGCAACGGGCCCAAAGTGGGGCACGAGAGGTTCCCTCGAAACCCCAGGCAGCACGGCTGTGCTGTGCGGGTGCTGGAGCCCTGGCACAGGCTGCCCAGAGGCTCTGGGGTCTCCTCCTTGGGGATCTCCAAAAGCCACCTGGACGTGGGCCTGGGCACCCTGCTCTGGGTGGCCCTGCTGGAGCTGGGGGTAAACCAGATGATTCCAGAGCTCCCTTCCCATCCTGTGATTCTGTAAAGTAAACAAACCCCACACTGCATATTAGTATGAATGCATGAGAACGGAGAAGTAAAATGGATGTAGAAATAAGGAGCACAGGTTCTTTTTGATCTAAAGAACAGATGTCAGTCCAAGTAGACAGCTGCAGGAATAAAATTGCTTGAAGTGATGATAACATAGTGAATGGCCTTTATTTCAGTGAACTTAAAACTTAATGATGCTTGATTTGATTTAGAGCTATGTCTGAGAAACATCAGCTAAATATAATTGTTAGGAATGAAGTATAAATTCAAGTGCTTACAGTTTTGTCCCTAACCTGAGACATAACTTTCCTATACTTTTCACTCTTGATCCTTTTTTTTTTGTGTTGTATCCTTTCTAGATGCAAGAGCTACATATCTAAGCCAGATTAGATGTTAATCTTGAAGAGTAGATATCGGAATAGGCCTAGCAAACCCGTATACTTCCCTACTCTTTGTATTGGTCTGTTCAGCAGTGTATTCCTGTAGCCTGGGCTGACTCTTTCAATGCTGTACTTAGGGCCACTTCAAGTTTTTATTTTTCAAATTACTTCTTTTCTGTCTGGGGTCAAACTGTGTTGTTGAGGGAGTGAGGTGTACAAACCTCTCTCCATTTGTGGCCATTGGATATTTGTTGGTGTTGTATGTTTGTGTGTAGTTGGTGGTCATCAAATACTGCTATGTTTTCATTAGTTTTAAATGGCTTTTAGGCTCCTTTATTGCTATGTGTTTTGCTTGAAGAGCAAGCAAGCATGAATGCTATTGCTGATGATTTCTTGTTTTACTTGGAGGGAACCACTCAGTTCTAGGCAGCAAACATTTTCGTGTGAGCACTAGATTTGCAGCAGTGTCTGAAGAATGGGTGTATAATTATCTTTCAAGGTTCTGAAGGGGAATAATCTCTAGTACTGAGTTTGGGAACAATTTTTCTTGCCAGCAGCCAGGTAGTCATTGTAGAGTGGATAGGAGGAGTTCTTTGAGGGCAGGACTTTCTTAAAATACTGTTACAAGTTTATGTCAGTTCTTGGACTTTAAGACTGACAAATTAGTTGTGATTGCTTTTCCCAGAGGGACGTTGCTGGAATGGAACACAAGTTTTCTGGGAGGGATGACATCTGTATCTTTGACTTCAGGGCTTTAGTGATGACAACTATAAATACACATTTTGAGAGTTGCATAAAGACAGAAAGCCTAAGAAGGCTTCTTCAGTGAAAAAGCGGTGTGCATCTTTAGGAAGAAAAAAGAAATCCAGCAGCAAGGGGGACAGAGGGTCTTCTATTATTTTCTCTTCAGGGTTCCCCAGTCTCTTATCTGCCTGTTTGCAGTGTTCGGCTTGCACCATCAGATTTATCACCAGATTTGGAGTCAAGTGTAAACAACTCAGTTTAGACTGACAAGGATGTTGGTGGAGTCTCAACTTCCTCTGCTAAAAAATGTTGATTTTTTTTTGCTTAGGTATATTTGCAATGCTCTTAATAGAAATAGTATTGCAATTGTTTGAACTTTGTGCACACCAGCCTGTAGTTTGGAACAGAGACTGCTGAGATGAAATGCACTGTAATGTTCAGCAGGTCAGACCTCCGAATAGTTTCACATCCTAATACTTTATTATGAATTTAAACTCTCTGGCTGTGTTAATTTTTTCTAAGACAGGCTCTGGTTCAGGATTTCCTGGTGTGAGACTGCCTCTTTCTGGAGCACAGAAATATAGTCAGCCTCTACCTGCTGTAAGAGCATAGAGCCTTCTGACTCCTTTTTTTCTAATTACAAGACTAAGTTGTCTGTGTTTTGTTTGCTGCTTGATTAGGAATTTCCATGTATTATTTTATACTTTGCACTACACGGTCGTTGTTTTCTTTTTAAGAGGACTGTTATCAAGTGTGGCGGCTGCTGAAGCAAACGAGATCCATGTTGACAAAGTGAGAGGCTTTAGCTGATCTGAATGCAAGCACTGCACCTTCCTGCTCTAAACTATGTAATAAGAAAGTGCTCACAGAGCAGAGAAATTTATTTACCAAATAAAAGAAGACATACTTATCAACATTAATTCACTCCTCTCCCCTTTTAATGAGTCAGCTACCAGGTGAACTTGTGTCTGAGTCCCAAGTGTAGGAAAGATATGACAGTGCTGAGTGGGAAACTGTGTTGAGTGTTCGCAGCCAGTGTTTTATATAAGGGACACATCTAAAGTTTGGCCAATTCCACCTGTGTTCAAGACTGCTCTGGGAGAAGTATATTGTCTTAAGTATATTATTTTTCCATTCTTCAGCAGTCCTGAGTAAAACCTTTCTTGCCATTCTGGGTGGGATGGGGAGGTTTCTTTGCAGGTGGATGATGATCTAGCCTCAATTATTCTTGTCCTCAACACGTTCTGGCTGAAGTGCAGGGGCCCAGTGGACTGGGATGTGGAAGCTTCAGTACTCAAGGGAAATGTCCTGGACCAGTGTCTAATCAATAGCCTGTGGTGCTGTGAACACGTTCATAGTTCTTTAATCTGAAACTTCCCAGAAAACCTCAAATCATTTTCAAGACCCTAGTTCTTTTCATAAGCCCAGTATAATGAAAAGGCAGTTTACACATCTGGGGTGAAGACTGCTGTCTGAGATCCATTTGAGCATAAATGGATTTTCCACAATAAAAGCAAATCTCTTCTGTAGTAAAGATCATTTTTTCTTAAAGGTTATGCTGAGATACTGGCTTAACCTCCCCTCTTCCCCCCTTTTCCTAATTTCCAGGAACTGAAAAAAATCAAAAAGTTCGGTGCTCTCTGTTCCAAGTACAAAGTTCTTATTAGTTGACCTTGCTTTCACCATTGTAAATAACCAGAAATGTTAATCTGTAAAGGAGTATAGCAATACCAGCCTTGCAGCGAATCCCCATTCTGTGGAAGCAGTCACAGCAAGGACTTATTTTCCCAAGTAATAGATCCAGGAGATGATGTGGCCTGTGTTAGTCACGCCACCTAATGCACTACTAGAGGACTCTCAAAGAATGATTTGATTGAATGAGGAGCCTCCATACAATGTTCTTGATCAGGGATTCTCCCTAACTTTTATATGTCAAGCTTGACATTCTATCCATTAGCCTCAAAGTGAAAATCTACAAATGCTGGCAGCTACCATTTTAAATGTTCCTCTGAGTCTTTCCATGGTGGAATCCATACCACTATGAAGTTATTTTCCTCTACAACCATTTATATTTTATTACGGTTGCTGTACAGTCATAAAAACCTCTAAATCTTGTCAATTTTCCAGGGACTGTATTTTGTACTACTTTTTGTAAATGGACAACTTGAAAACTTAGCAGCTGACAGGCAGCTTCTAAATTTGGCCTTTGCAGAGTGCTTAGGAATTACTTCTGTATGTGCAGCTTTTGCTATATTTATCAAGAGGAAATCCTGAGGATGTATTAGGCTACAAAGTTGAAGAATTATTTGAGTTTTACATGCTTGAGGCTCTCCTTTCTCATTGAAGAATTATTTTAGGCTATCTGATATCAAATCACCCTTTTCCGCTTTGCTAGGGAGAGAATTCTGCTTTGCTTCCCTTGCTGGGATCACCTTTCTGTATTTAAAAGATTTTGTATTTAGCTGTACAAAGGCTTCTATACCTATGAAGTGCTGTAATGGCTCCACTTTTAGGAGAGCCTAATGCATTTTTGGGCACAGAGTAAGTATAGTATTCCAGATGCTAAGGAAAAGGTTGGTTCTGTGTTACATGTAAATTTGATTCCCTTTATCAGACAAGCACGTACGATGCTTAAAGTTTTTAACTGTCACCTGTTTGCCAGTAGCTGTGAGGAATTTTCTGTAGTACTCTTCTCTATTTTGCTTTTGCTTTTTTCACAGTCTCTCTTCCAAGAATAATAGAGAGCATTGTCATACAGCTCACCTCTGGCCTAGGAGGAAGATGAGGAGCAGCTGCCCAGGAGTTGTGACCATATGAATATTGTCTTATCACAGGGTCGAGAGACAGTTGTTTCTGTCTATGTGTATAACTGTGTCAATATGCACAGTGCACTCTGTCAGATTTGTCACCACGGTCTGGGCACTAAGTTTTCACTGGTAAGAAGTCTTTCCCCAGCTATTATTTTTCTATTGTTGTTTTGGAAGGAAAGTATTGAATATAGTTGACCTTTCAGTGCCTGGAACTCTCCTTCTCCTATGTAATCCTTTGAAACCACTGGGGAGGACACCGCACCCTTTTGGTGTTTATTGACAATAGGTGTGAGCTTTTAAAATGAAGAATACAGAGTAAAGTGCCATGAACACAAAATTTAGCATTCTTCTTGGTATTTTTTTTTTTTTTTTTTACAGATTCAGCTTAATGATAGTATTTCACAGTACTATACAGGAGAGAGAATATTGCAAAGCACAAGCTGGACTGTCTTTAGCTCCTCTAATACTGTCGCACACTAGTGATTGCTCTGCTCTGCCTCATTTTCCGTGATACAGGGCTGAGGGATCTTGTTCCTTCTGCTGGAATATTTCTCCAAAGCCTCTCACTCTCACACCTCCGTTCATCTCAGTTAGACTCTTTTCTGTTCAGCTTAATTTTTCCCTTTTTTTTTTTTTCTTCCCATAAGTTTCACGGTAATTTGGCACTAAACGTCCTCTCCTTCCATTGTGTTACATCAGTGAGCCCACAGTGCAGCTGCTGGGAGGGCAGAAGGTACCAAATCTGCCCATCACTGAATTTCTGGAACCTTACATTGTAAAACGTGCAAACCTGGTTACTGTTAGAAACAGGAGTCCTGTCGTCATGGGCTGCCCTGATGCAGAATAGGGATTCCTGTGTTTCTAAGGAATGCAATGCTAAAAATAGGGGTGAAGAACTTTTGCTTTTCGTGCCACATGTTGTTAATGAAATTTTGAAAGTTTTGAGCACCATTTTTAGACTCCTATGTTCTGGCCCTAATAAGAAAGAAATCTAGTGGACATACATGATGGCCATCACCAGCCTACCCTAGGACTCCCAAGGTTGCCTGCAACGGTGGGAAATTTTTCTTATAAATGTCTGTAGTGTAGATGAGACCAAAGGTTTTTGTGTCTATTTAGCCTTTCTAAAAATTCTTCAGTGTGCTGATGGGATAGCAGTCACTCAAAGGAAGACTTCCTTTGCTGGCTTGATTGACCAGAGTCATTCTGTGGGAAAGGAAGCTAACTTATTCTAAACTGAAGGTGACCCTTGCCTTTTTGTGAGCAATAAAGACATAATAGAAGCCCAGTTAGGGTTCAGTGGAACCCCCACAGCCATCTGCACACTTCATTGGCAGAAGTGGCTTTCACTTGAACTTGCATTTGACAAGTGTTTTCTGTCTCTTTCTCATTCAGAAGGGTCCTTCAAAGCCAAGTAATTGAAATGCTCTCACCCCTCGCTCCTTTTCCTCCTTCCCCCAGACTCCCTTAAATTGCAGCGCACTGGTATTCAGTGTTAATGAGTAAAAATGCATGCGCCTCCAAAGCTCGCACGTTTTTTCCTTCCCATAGGGAAGTTTCTGAAAAACTCTTTTCCACACTCTCTAGCACCAGCCTCATAAAGGAAAAAAAAAATGAAAAAGTGTTTCTGTTGCCTGTTGCCATTGCTGTTTCTCTCTCCCCCCCCTCCCCCTCTTTTTTTCTTCTGTAGTGCTGGACTTTTGAAATGAAACACAAATCAGGTCTCTGGAATAAAAGGTTGTGAGTATGCCTTGTGGCATTTGGAATGAGACTATTCACTGCCTGAATAACTATAAATAGAAAGCTAGGAGCTGTGTATTTCTCAGTTCAGACTCCCTGCAAAGAAGCGCCCTTCCCAGTAAAGGGTGACTTTTGAAAGAAACCTTGTTCCTCGCGTTGAATTGAATTGCTCCAGGAATTCTTCTTCGCGCAGCTCGCATAAAAGGCGTTAATCTCTAATTTATTTCTCCTTTTAAAGGCAGTGTTCTCCGTACTAAATGTATATTCTCAGCCATGTAGCCAGAGATGCCTGTCTTGTCTGGGCAGAGTTTGGTGTAGGGTTCTGAGCGCAGAACAAACATTGTTCTCTGCGTTTTGCTCCTGAAAGCTTTCCTTTGGCTCCCTTCCAGCTGTCGGCTTCTTTTTATCTGGCATTCATTCTTCAGTAAGAAGGCTAAATTAGTGGCACTCAGGTTTTTAGGGTTTGAGGAACAGAATGGGAATTGTGATTGATTTTTTTATAATAAAAGATTTGATTCTCCCAACAGGCTTCTGATGTTACCGACATAAGAACCCCGATAGCTTACTGTTGCATTTCTGCAGACAATTTGTTTGGCTGATTTGGCTGTTAGAAATGCTAACTCCTGTGTTGTGCAGTTATGCAAATTTAGGACAATCATTTTTCTTCTTGCTCCCCTTTTCAGAAGTACTGTAGTATTGAAGGAAGAAGCATAGTGGACAGGAAGAAAATGTTTGACAGGTTTGTGAGTTGGCTTTGCTAAATATGCTAGCACTCAAGAAGTGTTCGTGGCTTATTTTTTCCCCCATTCTTTCTCCCTTTTTTCCACCTTTTCCCCCCCTCCTTTCTTTTCCCCCCCTTTTCCCTCCTAACACACTGGAGTTTTGTGCAGTGTTATTTTGAAAGCTGCTTCTAATTTTCTCCTCAGACCTTTTGTTTCACTTCTTTTTTTCTGCCATCTGAAAGCTAGCAAGGGTAGCCTTCTTCACAGAACCTTTTTTTCCCCTGTTCAAAATTTTTCATAGAACGGATCCATATATTCATTGCATTTCTGCTTCCATTCCCGCTGGATTCCTAGCTGTGTTGTGGTTTGGGGTTTGTTTATTTGTTTTTTTTTCTTCTTACCTCTTCTTTGTTTAACAAAGGAATTAAAAGTTTGGCAAACACCCACCTTCATTTCTTAAACCTTGGTCTCTGTGTAATTTGTAGTTCTTTTTTTCAGTAGTGTTAATACAAAAATGAGAGCAATGGTGAACAAGTGAAAAATCAGGTGGCTGTTTGCATAAGGGGTTTCTACAAAAAGGGAAAAACAAGCAGAAAAGTAAGTATGCTCTTCAGTGAGCTCAGGAAAGCAGATTATAAGGAGTATCCAAGGAGTAAGGAAAGAAGAGATTCTAGAATACAAAACTAAAAAAGATATTATATAAATTATAATTTCCTTATTGACCCACAGTCAATGTGACTATAATAGGACTTTTCATAGCTGGACGCATGAATGATAAACTTTGTAGACAAATATATTCAAGGTGGATACTTCCTTCTCTTGATCCTGACCATCGGAACATCTTGATCATCCCTGTCATTTCACACTTTGTCTGTGCTCTGTTTTCTGTCTGGAGTGCCATCTGTTTTCCTTGTCACCTTTTATTGAGGTGACTTCCTTCACCTAAGATGGGCCCCTTTCGTCCTTTAAGGCTGCTTTTGTCGATGACACCTACCATCCGTTCATAGCTAGGAATAGTGGCAGGAAAATTATACATCTTAACTCCTTGTATGATGTGCTTTTTCTGTGATTTTTATTTGCCTTGTAATTGGAAGTGACTTTGCTTCATGGATGTGTTTTAACTTTATAAATATACTTGAGCAAAGATCTTAGTTTAAAAATCAAACAATTGCTTAGGTTATATTTTGCCACATATTCATTTGAGTTGCCCTTGAGTTCTTTGCTTTACTTATGGTCACTTTCTAGGTAAAAATAAATAAATACTAAAAATGCAGTTTTTCTTAGGTCAAATATTGCATTGGCTTATTTTTAATTACGTTGCACACTATTTCAATTTAAAATTTTGGACCATGATCTTTTTTAATTGACTTAGTGTATACACATGATATATTTAATAATGACGTATGTATATAATGTTGAAAAGTACAACATTATGATTTGTAAAAGGGCTGGTAAGCACAGAGTGCCCCTTTCTTCTAGCTATGTGTCTGGTTTTATTCCTTGTTAAAACATGAAGCACGTTTGGCAAATTTACAACAAGAATAAACTTGCTGAAAATGGCATCATTAGAACCCAGGTAGTTGCTTGTAACATAAACCTCCTTTCTGTCATATGCATTATTGGTATTTTAGTCTTAGGATGCCTGAAAACCCCATTGCTCTCACTGAGCAGGTAAAGCATGGGAGAGTCCCTCAGGTTTAGAAACCAACAGCATGAAAGCTGTGCCCTTGGAGAGAAGGAGAGTGAAGTTTCTCTAGGAAAACAAATCTGGTTTTGTTTCCCTCTCTTGGGGTTCTTCCTATCAAGCTGGTTAAAGGGACATGGCTGTAGACCAGCTGCACTTTCATCATCTTCTGTTCCTATTGTGAGTCCTGATTTAGCCCCAAGCAGTGAGCATAAACCTACATGAGGAAAGTCCCTTATTTCACGAAAACATCTCAGAATTGGATCTTCAATTCACCGGATTATCAGCAAGACTTAGCAAACATTTGTTATCTTATGTCTTTGAGATGATCTTAAAACATCTTGAGAGCGGAGCTGAACACAGCCATTTTTGTCGTCATAGCTTCCTAGTATTAATCTGAATGACTGAATGCATACAGGTCACTTTAGAATAGCATCTTCTTCTAGGCATGATTTTTGTTGGTATAAACAGTGTGATTTAACCACTGTGGGCTTATCCCATCTGGTCCTCTCACTGAGAGGCATGTGTACAGTTCAATGTGCGTAGCAGAGCTTATTCTCCAATTTGAATGCATCGTAAAATGTGTGCAATGAAAGATCTAGTTTTGTTCCCTCATTCAGATAGCAATAGAGACTTTTACAAATTTGCTCGTAGGTTTTACAAATTGTACCTGGATACTCGATCTTCTAATTTACCTCCTCAAGTTCCTTTCTGTTCTGGTCGTGTTGAGGTTTTCCTAAGCCAGAAGCAATGGATGTTTAAATCTCATCCAAATTCTGTGCTGTCATACATACTGCTGACAGACTTGCAGTTTGAACTTCAGCTGTCAGGGGAATGGTACAAGGCTTAGAACAGTAACAACTATGGAACCGCCTTTGCCAGTGATGTAAGATAATAAAAATGTTGGGTTTGCTTTAATAGTGTTTCTGCTGGGTACGTCTGTGTGTTCTTTTTTTATTTATTTGATTTACTTCAGTCTAACCTTGCAAGGTAGCATTGTTATCAGCTCTCATGGCTCAGAGCTTCAGCTGTATGCCTGTAGGAGTCAGAGGATTTCTATCTCTCACGTATATCTGAAAAGATGTATTCAGCTTGACTGCACCTGGAGGCAAGACATTGAATGAGATCTGTGGTCTGAGGTGATGCAGAAAATCCATTTTTAATATGTACTTCGTGTGCCTTATTTGCATGTGCAGTCATAAGGATAACTTGATCCAAGGTTAGGAAGGAATATACTCTAGGTGGCTGAGAACTTGCTGGTAATAATATAACTATCCAAGTCATTTGTCAGAGCAAGGCCCCTTCCTGAACTTTGATAGATGGCATATGTTTAAAACAAGTCTAGTTACTTGAAAAAGAAGCTACAACCAGTTTGAATGTAGAGCTGCTACTGCCTGCGTGTAGCAACGTGAAGCAGGACCTGGACTGAAGGCAGAGAAATAAGTGTCTCTGTTAAAGTGTAAGTTAAATATTTGTCATGAGCATTAAAAAGAGAAATCCTTGGTTTTATTTGCACAAAATTACCAACTTCAGCAAATTTTTGACACCCAACTTGTCACTACCTGTGACAGCTTGTGTATAAATCATTTCAGCTGGAAAATCTTATGCCTGTGAGTTTATGCTTATAAAGGAGGTTACTCCTGAAGATACTGCCATGATTTGGAGGTACTGTTTTTGCTAGTGCCAAACTAATGCAATAGACGTTAGTTGTCCTGCTGAACACCCACTCCAAAATGGCAAGGCTCAGCCTAAGATGTGATACCACTTTAGTGATTCTGAAACATTAGGCGCCAGAAGAATGAACAATTAATGCCAGGGTACATAGGGAATCTGGGAGCATCAGACATCAGAACCAGGATTGTCTGAAGATCCTTCTGGAGTAGTAATACGTAACTCTTGTTTTTACTCTTAACAGCTGGTTGGATTCTGTTGGCCCAAAAGAGATTTAATAGAGTCCTGTCTTGTTTTTGTCCCTGATATCTTCTTATTGAGACCTGTATCTGCCTACTAGGTAGTATTCTGTATTTTGCAGTGACTTTTCAAGAGCATCCTGTAAGGCAGTGAAACATAAGTACTTTCCTTTTAGAAAGATGAATCGTCCCTGCCCTCCGCTTCTACGAATGTGAAGAGCTCTGTATGTAGGGACCATCATTACCCTTCATGTTACAGATGATTAAATTGACACCTGTTTCAGGTTAAGTGAATCATCTGGAGGCAGTTAGGTCTGGGACTCAGGCCAGGTCCAAGAGTTTAGCTGGTTACGAGTGTGAAAAATGTCATGCCCTTCATCCTAATGCTAGAGCTCAGAAGGTTGTTTGCTCGCAGTGCTTCTGTCATTCAGAGAGCACCAGCACACCTCCTGTTGGTGTGAGATGTTTCTCTGCTACTGGGTGTTTCGGGCTGAGTAGTACTGGTGAAATCTTCTAGCACAAAGTAGTTCCCCAGGTGGCAAAAATAGGTGGTACTTCCACTGACTTACCCAGTGCGAGGTTTTGCAGCATTTCACTGTCACGTGCACCTGCAGTGGAGTATTTTGCAGCTTATTGAAGCCTTACTGATTAGTTTTAGAATGCTATGTAAATGCAAATTTAGTGATGCAGAGAAATTAGGAGAAGCAAGTCATCTTTGAGTGCCTTTTGAGTGCCACTGCTTCTCCTTTGGCCTGCTCTTTCTTAACTGTGGTTTGTCTAGTTTTAATGTTCTGTTCATGTAAACCCTCTCTTGAGGATTCAGTAGGACACCAAATGTCAAAATTCTTAGTTTCAAGCATTTGTCTTTCATCTTGTTTTACCCCTTGGTTTCTGGCATTGCCATACAGGCAGCAAAACGAATGTCTTCTCTTGGTCTTTGACAGTTTGCAGTGGTGGCATTAGGGAATATGAGACTGGAGCATTTGTTACGGTGCTTATGTGGGACCACCTTTTGTTGTGAGCCTTACACCCTAGCAAGAGTTCTGCCTTACCTGTCACCTGGTTGTTTCTGCTATTGAGACAATCTTCCAAGGAAGTCAGGAGCTTCTTACCTGTGTTTTTTTTTTTCCTCTTTTTTTTTGGTCTTCTGAGATGGGAAGGATCTACAAGACAACTAGCCTTTTTCCTCCACTTTCATAGTCACCAGTAACCTGTTGCTTGTGCTGCATTGTATAGAAATCAATGCTGGCTGCTGCTGGCTAACTGTAAGAACCAAGTAAAGGATGCATCAGTTTGTCTCCATCATCTGTTTCCTAACTTTTGAAAGTTGGAACTTCCAATTCTAGTACTGTACCTGATTGCACAGGACAGCTTTGTAAAGGCAAAGTTAAAGTTTTTTGTTTGCAACTATCCCAGCTTGCTTAGGTCTTTTGGAAGGAATTGAAAACTCATAGCAAATAATCCTCAAAAGTGGAAAGATTGCCCATGAGAACTGGGAGGGAGGAGACGGTCTGAGATCAAAGATCAGTTGTTGCTACAGACTGACAGTAAAATGTAAATCATTTGGTTTTGGAGTAACAAACTAAGTTCTTAAATAGGTCAGATCATTCCCGTCTCTGAAATGGAATGGGATGCCTTATGCTATGAGCAACTGCTGGAATAGTTAAGACAATAGATTTTTCTCCAAATCAAGCTGTAGCAGAACTTCAAATGAATGTGCTTTGTCTTTCTTTCTTTTTTTTTTTTTTTTTTTTTTCTATGCTGTAACGAAAGATTGTGGCAAAGGCATAGACACAGTGAGGAGGTTTTATACATCTATATACCATTCATCCTATTTGAAAAGTCGTGGCAGTCCAGTGAAGTTCCCATTGACTGGAAGAGGGGAAACATAACCCCTATTTTGAAAAAGGGAAAAAAGCAATATCCAAGGAACTACAGGCCAGTCAGTCTCACCTCTGTGCCCAGCATGATCATACAGCAGATCTTCCTGGAAACTCTGCTAAGGCACATGGAAAATAAGGAGGTGACTGGTGATGCCCAACATGGCTTCACTAATGGCAGATAGTGCCTGACAAATCGGGTGGCCTTCTACAGCGGGGTTACAGCATTGCTGGATAGGCAAAAAGTGACTGACATCATGTACCTGGACTTGGACAGCATAAGATGCTTTGCACCCCATGATATCCTTGTCTCTAAATAGGAGACACTTGGACCTGATGGAGGGACCACTCCATGGGCAAAGACTTGGCTGAATGGTTGAGCTGGGGTTGTTCAGCCCGGAGAAGAGAAGGCTCCAGGGAGATAGCTCTCATTGCAGCCTTACAGGGGCTACAGGAAAGGTGAAGAGGGACTCTTTGTCAGGGAGTGTGGTAATAGGAGAAGGGGAGATGGTTTTACACTAAAAGAGGGTAGAATTTTAGATTAGATATTAATATGGATGAAATTCTTTACTATGAGGGTGGTGAGGCATTGGCATAGGTTGCCCAGAAGAAGCTGTGGATGACCCATTCCTGGAGGTGTTCAAGGCCAGGCTGGATGGGGCTTTGGGCAACCTGATGTAGTGGGAGGTGTCCCTGCCCATGGCAGGGGGTTGGAATTAGATCCTTTGAGCATCTGATTGTAGTTTACTATGTAACAGCATCATAGTTGAGGTGTTTCCAAAATTTGAAATATTTTTCATGTGGAAATGATTGGGCTTGGGTGTACTGAACAAATTCACCACTAGCAGTGGTTGAATAAATGATTTATTTATTTTTTTAACTCCTAATCAGCATAAAACTAACAAATATAAACAGTGTGACCCAGATCAGGAAACAGCCTTATCCCTAACACAAACAAACAAACAACCCTTCCCTCTACCCAGAGAAACCTCTCAGATGATAAACCATCAAATCCAACTATGCACCCAAATTTAAACAGGAAACTAATATTTTTGTAGTCATAGTGGCTGCCTCCTTCCATATCCTCAGGCTCAAAACGAAAAGCATATGTTTCCAGTACATGCGTGGAACAGTAATTTCTTTTATGTCAAATCAGTAACTTAGAGTAGAAAATCAATTACTTCGGTTTGTGATTCTGTTTAGGTTATCCTCTCTCGTTTTCAGACTTACTGAGTAAAAACATGGGGGAAAGGTTTAAGAACTTTTATCCAGAACTGAGGATCTGGAGTTTCCTGTACCTTATGTACCAATCCTTGAAGTAGCCAAAATTAGACAGTGCTGGAGTGAGGCAGCCTCTTAATGATAAGATGAGAGGATCAGTGCCATCTCCCAGGTAAACCATCAAACTAGTCTTGGGAGAGCTAGATTCCTCTCCTGAGTCGGACACTGCAGATACAGTGATTTTTAAAGATCCTCATGTTAAAAGTGTTCAAATGAAGCTAAGAGAAGTTTGTGAAAATAAAACAATAAAAATTGCTGCAGCACTCTAAAAATGACAACTGGAGGGTAAACCTCACTTTGGCTAGACAGATTTACTTTCCAGGCTTCCATACAGTTAAGACCTGGTATTCAGGCTTTAGTGTACATGGAACTGAGCTCATCCAGAAATTTCATTTAATGATTTTTTATTATTATTTTTAAATGGTCATCTCCATCTTGGGTACTAAGTACTTGACGTTGGATATTGGCAATGAGATGTCATTTTCCTGCTTCATTCAGTTGGATTTGCATTCTTGATTCTGGCATAAATGCCGATTTTCAAGATAATTATAATTTGTTGATAATAGTTTGTAAGTGGACTTTGAACTTCTGGAGGGAGAAAAATATTATGTTGTAGTTTGTGGACTTGATGGTTGTCTCTCATTATTATCTGTGCACAAAGCTTTGCAGCATTGGGAAGTCAGAGGAGCGACAAGAGCCATATGTACACCCCCAGTTAAATTTTTTGTATTCCTTTTAAACATTTCATCAACCAAAACCTTCCCTTCAAATTTGTTCTTCCTGGCCTGTCATGTACTGCCTGTTAGGGATGTGAGAACTGTGGATACTTATTTCTGGTGCTTCCTGTGTTTTCCAAAATGTGGGGATGACAGTGTCAGTCTGGAGGCAGCAGTGCATCTTGTGACTCTACTGGCTGCAGCTGCCTGACCTGCAGCACTGTGTGTAGTTTCCTGACTCAGTTTCCCTGCTTGCAGCGCTGAGGTAACTTGTAGCTTTTTGTATGAAGTGCTTGAATCTGAGGATGGAAAGAACCGTGAAAGAGGCTAAGCGCTCTAGCTTGAGTGGAAAACTGACCTCTAGCTGTACCTCCCCCCCTTCAAAGTATATGTTGTGTTTGGTTGATAGTGGAAATCTAATCCTTTGGGAATCAGAAATTCCTATAATGGTTCTGATACGTATAAATAAAAACATATTCCTCATTACAAACAACTTCAAAGCAATCGCAATATGGATTAAAATACACAGCCCCCATCCTCCGTACTTATATCCAGCAATGTGAAGTTCAAATGAAGCCATTAGCGGTATCTCCAAATATTTGGCAAAAGCAACCACACTTGTGTAGCTACAGGCAATGAAAGTCCCTACTACAAAAAGGAAGAGGGGGAGAGGGGGAGTAGCCTGCATTGATCTAATTAGTCAATGAGGCACAAAGTATGTAAAATCTCATTATATATCACCAGGAAAATTTGGCTTGAGAAGTGAAGAATATGTAACTGATTTGTCTATGGGTGGGTTATTCATGTCTTTGAATCTTCCAACAGGAAACAGGATTTCTGAAAACATTAAAAGCACACACACGTCCTGCTGGACACACACATACATATGTGTGCTTATACACACATGCACACATACATGTCACCAGGTCCCGAAACGCTCAGCCCTTACTCAGGGTAGGCTTTCATGAGAAAGCTCCTGATAGGGACAAAGTGAAGGTATTTTTTTGTTTCCTAATGAAGTCTGAATTTGGCTAATGCCAGTCACAGCCCGAAAACACAGTGTGTGGCTGCTACAGTATTACTAAACCCAGACGCTGGGTTTGTCCCATTGCCCCAGGCAGTACAGCTCATGCATGAAACAGCTCTTCTCCCTAAAGATTTGCTAAAAAATGGGGACTTAAATTGACTTCTTATAACTTGCCTTTTGCCCTTTTCTTTCAAGCCTTTCAGGGATTCATGTTACATTTTTTAAATTTCTCCAAAACCAAGAACACTTGAAACATTTATATTAGAAATTAAGCCAAGATTCCCACCCAATCAGTTTGTCTCAAGAGCTGAAGATTTAAGTACAATGCCAAATATGTTACAACACCCCTCAGCACCATCCCCCCCCCCCAAAAAAACAAAACAAAACAAAACAAAAAAAAAAAAACCACCCACCCACCAAGCCCTAAAGCTAAACAGACAAAACAAAAGGGGAGAGGAGAGACAGAGGCACTGAAAGGAAGAGACTAGCTCAGTCTTGTAGGTAGCCAGTGGCAGGTAAAGGAAGAACTCTTCCCAGCCTAGCATTGGAAGGAGGGATGGGATTTTGAGAAAGTGCCGAGTGTTACCAGTGCAGGTACAATTAGTGATTTAGTTCTTGTTTGCAAATTAAATATTAATAAATACTTAATTTTGGCTATGCTCCAACCAGTCTGTTCTGACCATTCCCCTTTTCTTTTTTTCCACACTGGCAAGATCATTTGTTTAATCTTGCTCTCAAAGAGGTTGTTCCCGTTCTTTGATTTAGATGTTAAAATTTGTTTTGACCTGATCAGGTTCTCCTTTATCAAAACAAAGTGAGGGTCATTCTCCTTCCTTGTTTGCTTTCTCAGCTTTCTCCTAAATATGGAGAATTTGGATTTATCTTACATGCTTCCCCTTTTGACATCCATTTCTACCTACCCCACTTCAATAAACAAACATCATTCTGGAGCTAGCATTCCAGGAGATCAGGTTTTCTCTTCCCTCTTTGATAAGTGAAGACAAACTGTCCCCCGCTAATAGGTAGGTACAGCACTGATCATTTCTGTAACCTGTTAAAAGATCTGAAGGGATATTAATGGTCTTAGCAGCCCTGAATGCAGGCTTCCTTGAAATAAAACAGGGAGTTCTGTGTGTTTGGAATGAATTTCATATGAACTTACGGAAGAATTCTTAGAGAATCATAAATATTATCAGTTCCCTGCTATGTGAAACCTACATCCCTACCTAGTGAATGCTCAGACTTCTGTTATGAGCAAACAAGAGCCTTCCAACATTACAAAGTATGTACAACCTGTGTTACACTGATATATGCATCCTTGTGAATCAAAGGTGGCCTTATCTTTCCTATCAAGTCAATGAACTATTTTCATAGAAGTAGTCCTTCTTTGTCCTATTTTACAGCTCGTTCTTGAGGAGATGGCAGTTTCTGAAAGGCAGGTTCTTTAGGTCTACTGCTCCCTCAGCCAGACAGAACTGCAGCTGCTAAGCATATGGCAGCCTGTGTCTTCCCCTTTTCTGCCCCAGACAGACGGGTCGATTTATTTTTGTTAGACATCTTTGCCTCTGTCACACTAGTTCTGGTTTGCTTCCCTCCATTGAACTCTGCTGGGACACAAGTTTTCCGTCTAACTCTTCCTTTCACTCTGGTTGAGGAGGTGATGTGGGTCCCGGTCATATCAGAAGTGACTTGGTGAAGAGGAGAAAGATCTTGTGACTTTCAGAAGTCAACGTGAGCACAGTTGGACCCTAAAGTTCTGCTTGGATGCTGCTGGCTAAACTGACAAACAGAAATCACAGGAAGCACATACCTGCTGTCTCCTCTCAGAGACTGGAAACTAGCCAGATCCCATCTTGTGCTCTTCCTGAGCAAAGTCTTGTGGCTTTCTTTTTTTTTTTTTTAATTGGTTGGAAACAGAAGTGCTGAGGTGCTAATAGGCCAAGTCCTGTTCTTACCCCTTCCATCAGAGTGGTTCTTACCAGTTTATCAATCTGGTAATGGATGTTTTAAATATATACATTTATATATATATATGAATTCCTACAACTTATCATGTTAGAACAGAATCTGTAAAACAACAAAACCATGTTGCGAAGTGTTTAAATTTGAGCTTGCATCTGTGAAAAAAAAAAAAATATATGCATATGTGCCACTGACATTGGCACCAAATTACCCAAGTAATCACCGAAGTGTCTGCTCACGCACATAAATGTGATTATTTGCTTCTGAACACACAGGTGTGTTCCTCTTCCAAAACTTGGATGAGTAGAGTTGAATATCACAGCTGAAATTTCTCATGTTCTTTTAGTCTGTGTTAGACTACGAGTCTGTTAGGTGGTCTTTGGCCTGTAGTTCCCTATTGACATTGTTTTATCAGTGGTGGTGAGGCACTAGGATGCCTCAGCAGAACCTGTTGCATCAGATAAATTTACTTGCTGGAAGGCTACAGGGTATAAGTTTCTCCTTTTTTAAGAAGAAAATCTTATGTTGATGTGTATCACAGTTGAAGCTCACATCACAGATTAATTATTAATACTTGTTTTCTCTCTATAAATAGTGCTGAGCGGGAGTATTGGTTGACAGTCGGCTGAATATGAGCCAGCAGTGTGCTCAGGCGGCCAAGAAGGCCAACAGCATCCTGGCTTGCGTAAGAAACAGCATGGCCAGCAGATCGAGGGAAGTGATTGTCCCCCTGTACTCGGCTCTGGTGAGGCCACACCTCAAGTACTGCATTCAGTTTTGGGCCCCTCGCTGCAAGAAGGACATGGAGGTGCTCGAGAGAGTCCAGAGAAGGGCTATGAAGCTGGTGAAGGGTCTGGAGAACAAGTCTTACGAGGAGCGGCTGAGGGAGCTGGGACTGTTCAGCCAGGAGAAAATGAGGTTCGGGGGTGACCTTATTGCACTCTACAGGTACCTGAAAGGAGGCTGTAGTGAGGTGGGGGTTGGTCTATTCTCCCACGTGCCTGGTGACAGGACGAGGGGGAATGGGCTAAAGTTGCGCCAGGAGAGGTTTAGTTTGGATATTAGGAAGAACTTCTTTACTGAAAGGGTTGTTAGTCACTGGAATGGGCTGCCCAGGGAAGAGGTTGAGTCACCATCCCTGGAGGTCTTTAAAAGACATTTAGGTGTAGAGCTTAGTGATATGATTTAGTGGAGGACTTGTTAGCGTTAGGTCAGAGGTTGGACTCGGTGATCTTGGAGGTCTCTTCCAATCTAGACTATTTTGTGATTCTGTGATTAAGAGGTAGCTAGCTGTAGGTTTTTTCTTCCCACAGATAATGGCTGCCTTAAAAATTGTATTTAATCCTTCTCTGTTTAGAGATGTCTTTATTTTTTTTTTTTCTTTTTCTCATCCCCAGAGAGCCTTCTGAAAGGTTTGTCTGATGGGAGAATGCCTTCAGGGCCACTTTATTGCCATTAAGAGTGTATGGCTTTGTTTATACAGCTATTTGTTTTTTCTCACTATTTTGGCATGTTTTACAAGAGAGTTGTAAACCACTTCTGGTGAGTGGTGTATAGAAGTGAAACCTTTGCAGGTAATTATAACTGAAAAAGAAACAGATGTGCAGGTGGACATCCATGAATGTACATTTTTGATGAGGTCAGTCTGATCCCAGAAAATGATGTATCCTTTCGTTCTGTGCCTTCCAATGAATAATACAGCAACCTTAAAGCTAAAAGTGCTGTGTGAGGTATTAGCTCAGAAGTATAGCTGGATCTAATGAAGGAATGCTGAGCCCGTTTTGGAACAAAGATAGGGTGCCTCACAAGTGTTGAGGCCCTGCATGTTGAGCCAAAGTTTAAATCTAACTTTAGAAAAGAAGTTGAATATTTGCGGCCGTGAAAACTGAAACTTTGTCTCCTTGCAGATCTGCAAATTTGGTGGAGATTGCACTGGGGGAAAAAAAATTGTCAATTGTTGAGTTCATTAAATGAACGATTACTTCTATGTGAGGTTGGCAGAAATCTCTGGTAAAGCAGGGGCTCCATTAATGTACTTCAGCTGGTACTGGGAGTCTTCTACCTACAGCCCCACAGGAGGGAAGTTTCCAGAGGTGGAAGTCAGCCAACATTCTCTGGATCTGGATTTGACCCTTGAGTGAGATGCTGGAGGGAATGATTTATACACGTGGAGTATGAATGCAGCACAGTGTCTCATTTTAAATAGCTCGTGTGCTTTTTGTGGCAGACTTCTTAAATGAAAAGGCAGAAGGTAGCTAAAACAGACTGTCTAGCCTTTTTATGAGCTGCTTTGTTTTAATGTTTTAAAACTGGCTAAAGGAATGAGGAGAATAATAGCTGTGGTATGTTTAGGAAGACTGTGTCTTGACTAAACGGTCAGAAGAGCTTGGATGCTTACTGGGTAAAGCTTACAAAGAGAACGTGGCAAGTTAACCTAAAATTCAGATGCTCTATATTTTTAATATGTTTGTTCCCTTATAAAAATAGACCTTTTTCAGGGGAAAAGTACACTTGCATTGTCCACAAATGTAGGGATAAATGAGGTGCGTCAACCTGCAAAGAGGGGGGAAAATGAGTCCTGCAGTGCAGTGAACGGTGCGCTGGGAGTTGGTGAAACTATGGTCTTGAGTTAGGCACATTCCACCCCCGTACTGCCCTAATAAAATAGTGTATTTTTTTATAATTTGGATTACAGAGCACCTAAGTCCTTTGCTTTCTTTAACCACAAGCTCTAGAAAATACAGAGTTAGAGTATGCAGGTTCTTTCCTGAAGTTAACAAATAAATGCTAAGAGGGCAGTAGTGACATACCTGAGAATTACTTGATAACTATTAGTCTCTTATCTTTCAAAAGCTAAATCTGATACCCAGTGTCTCAAACTAGGATTACAAGAGCCTTCTGAGCCCCCACAATACCCAGCGAGACACAATTCTTTTTCTCTTTGGTACCAGTCTGTTGAGGTGTTGTTTCTTTTCATCACAAGGGCAAAATTACTTTTAGTTCAGGACGTCCTTGGCATGAGGTATCCTGATAATTTGACATACAGCACGCAGATTTGCCTGCTATGTCAACAATTCCTCAAATATTTCTAAAGTGATTTCTAAAGTGGTAGGTGAACTTTTGAATTGAATGGAATCACACAGATGTGACAAAAAGGAAGTCCGATGAAATATGTGATAATACTGCACGGGTACTTTGTCTTCTACTATTAAATGGTTTATCAACTGTGTGAAGAGCAGTGATACTGTGAAAGGAAATAAAATTTCAAGAGCAAGTCTGTCATCTATTACAGTATTATTACTTAAAAATATTCTTACAAGCCCTATCTTTCTAGGTGTAGCTTCCGGCTACACCTAGAAAGATAGGTGTATATGTATATGTACATATACACCTTTGGAACAGTTACAACTCTGGAGATGGCAAAACAAAATGGGAATTTTATATAGTTAACAGTATGTATGTTTTTAAAAAATGCCTGGAAATATATCAAAATATAAGGATTTTGACTCCTACTGTATGAAACTAGGTTTTAAAGGACTACTTTGGATTTAGAAGGAGAAACTTAAAAGTTCTGTAACAAATTACCAACGTGCAGATTCAACCCCCGCCCCCGGACTGAAGCTTCTTGTTTTATAATGGTTCCCAGTCTCTATCAGAACTGATGGATTGACTGCAGTCCATTCCGTACGTGCTGGAGAACACAACATGTAGGAGTTTACAGGGTACAAGGTAGAGTGCAAATAATGGAGATGGGAAATGTTCATCTCTAATCTCTCATCTCTCTCTCTCTTTTTTTTTTTTTTTTTTAAACCATTTATAACCCTTTTTGTGGTACAAACACTGAATGAATGTCTGAACAAATTTCAGCTAAGGAATCACAATATTGGTAGAAGGTATTCACCAAACTGTAGACTATGTTAGGCTTTAGACACATTGCCACATTGTACGTAAAGCGAGAGTGACAGTGTTGACAATAAAACAGAAAATACATCAATGAAAATGTTGTATTATATTTGCTTCCAGTTCTATGTGACTGATCTGTCTAAGGGTAATCAAAGAAAAGGTATTTATATGATGTAATGTGCATTACGCCCCCCAAAAGAAGCTGGTGGTCATTATATATAGTTCTTTACTATAATTGTGTCATTTTAAGCATTTGACAATATCCAGATATTTTGCAAGGCTGGAACTGGAATGCACTTTAATCACACAGCCCACCTGATAGCATACATTCTAGGTCAGACAAGAGTGTTTCAGATGTGTCACCCAGAGTCTAGACCTTCAAAACTGGTGGGAAAGAAATTTCTAAGAGCATTTTGCTTCAGGTCACCATAGAGACAAGAGCCTTCAAACCAGATTTACGCCAAAGCTTTGAGACTGGTTTAAGTCAACAATGTAGCTGAAAGAGAGCAGGATCACAGAATCATAGGATATCCTGAGTTTGAAGGGACCCATAAGAACCATCAAGTCCAACTGCTGGCACCGCACAGGCCTACCCAAAATTTTAGACCATGTGACTAAGTGTGCAGTCCAAACGCTTCTTAAATTTAGACAGGCTCAGTGCAATGACTGCTTCACTGGGGAGCCTGTGCCAGTGTGCAACCACCCTCTCAGTGAAGAACCTCTTCCTGATGTCTAGCCTAATTTTACCCTGAATCAAATCCTTGATCTAGTTGACTGAACAGCCACATAAATGCATGTAATGGCATAGAAGGACATGAGAATGAGCTGCAAAGGCTGGTGTGTAGGTAGAGGGTCTTGGACCATCCTTTCCAGTAGCTGTGTCAGTTTAAACTGATCATGAAATAACAGTGCTGTTGCGTCATAAAACTCTAGCCTCAGCTTATGTGAATCTGTTGAGAGAGATAAACAAGCATCCTAAACCCTTACCTCTGGCTTAAGTTTTAAAAGTTTGTGCAGCAAAGAGTTGACCTGAGAATAGGAAAGGCCTAGCCCTTCTCATAGGTACCTGTCAAACTCCGCTGGCTTTTGTAGCTCTTAATTCAGAGCCACAAGCAAAGGGAGAATGAGACTGAAGAACTTTTTCCTAGGAAGCATATCAAAAAGTTTCATACTGGTAGCAGTGAGAGCCAGGAGAACCAGTTTCATGCCTTCACATAGCTCTGAAAGAAAGAAGAAAAGGGATTTTGAAATCTAATACACATTTCCAATGGTACTCTCTTGAGAGAAAATACTATTGGAATTACTATGCTTCTACTTTTCTTGGCTGGAAGATAGTAACATTTCTTTTCCTTTTCCACAAAAAACATTTTAAGCAAACATTCTTTGATTATTTAACAGTTTTCAAAGGAGCAGCTTCTAAATTCATTTTCCTGTAGAATTTTTTTCCTAAAGTTAGATATGTGATTCCTAAATGGACTTATGTGAACATTTTGCATTGTAACATTGACTTCTTTCATTGCCAGAAGTCTTCAGGATATCAGGTTAAATAGCAAAATTGACATGAACGCCTCTCTCTACCACCACCTCCAGAGCCCATTTTATATCTTGTTAAAATACTCTGTCGGGCTCCATCAATCCTCAATGAATCTGTGAAATAGGAGAGCGTAGGTAATTTCTGAGCTGAGAATAGGCTTCTCTTTAATTCATTGTATAAAAAAATTGGGAAGAAAAAAAAAAGTTTGTATTGCTTTCATTCTCTCTACTGAAATGAACTGTTGCTTTTTTCTGAAACCTTAATTTGGGCAAGGCTGACATCGCTAGATTAGAACAAAATAAAGGAGAAGTGAATAGTTATGTGTTGCTTGAGCAAAATTAGGAGTAATCCAGCCCTCCTCATAGGATGACTGAAGTTATGGTGTCCATCTCCCCAAAACAAATTGATGTTTTAAAATTCTAGGAGCTAGCCTTGGAGTTAAGTTAGCTGGGGATCTCGATGAAATATTAGTAAGGGCTGTCATTTCCAATTAAAGCTAAATCCCTAGCAGCATGTGTGTTAATGGATTAGGCCAGTGAAGGAGACTGAGTTTAAAATGGACTTACGGTTTATTGCTGTTACAGTTTACAGCTTTTAAATGTGTAAAATTTGACTATTTTAACAAGGTTAAAATAATTGTCTGTGATGTGTGTTGATTAAATTAGCCTTAGCATAAAATTAAATGAGCATGTTTTGTTTGCAAAATTAAGTATTCATAGCTCAAATCTGTGTTCGGAAGTAAGCATTGTTAGGTGATTGCTCATTGGTTTTTTGTTTGTTTGAAACTAAATGCTTATTTCAGGTATTTCATGCGGAGTTTTAGATTTTTTTTATTTTTTTTTGTAGGCAACTTTCCAATTATTTCTTTAATCTTCTTTTTTGTTGTTGTTGCTGTCAGAAATTCCAGCAGGTTTAAATAAAGCTTAAACATGTGTTTCTGATTAATTTGTAAGCTTTCTATAGGGATACTTGGAAATAGACCAGTAATAGGACTGCAAATATTTTTGTTTAATTTAGAATGCATGCTTTATTGCTGCTTTAAAAACAAACAAACAAACAAAGCCAGCAGTGTTACACCATGTACAAACAAGTGCTGAGGTAAGGTTATGCCTGTATGGTATGTTAGCAGATAAAGTTGCATTCAGGGTGAATGCTGTACTCACTGCTATATGTGCATATAAATAATATTTGGCAGAGTTTTTTTTTTTTTTTTTTTTTTTTTAATTCTGTTTTGTATAATTTAGTTCAGGTCTTTAATATTCTACGCTATTTGTTTTTGTCTCCAGTTCACCCTTCCTTTTCACCTCCTTATTTGTCTATCTGTTGCAAGCATTATGAACCACAAGTGCCACATCCAGTCTAGATGTGAACTCAGCCTACCTCTACTAAGAGAAACAGCTTTGGCTTTGCATTAATCAGTTACAACTCTGCATCATCTTCTACTTGAGTTGAGCTGTTTGAAAGAGACATTAATAAGATCCTGGCAAAGAGGTGGGTGCAGCTGATACCTCCTGTGATCCTTCACACTAAGCAACTGAAGAGTTAAACTGTGTATCTGAGAGCATTTAGCAAACGCTTCTTGAGCACCAACAGGCTTGGGGCCATGACTACTTCCCTGGGGAGCCTGTTCCTGTCCATGACCCCAGTCCCAGCAAAGAACCTTTTCCTAATAACCAATCTGACCCTCCCATAATGCAGCCTCATGTTCTGCCCTCGGGTTCTACTACCAGAGAGAAGCGGTCAGCACCTGTGTCTTTACTCCCCCCTTTGAGGAAGCTGTAGGATGCCGTGAGGTCACCCTTCTGCCATGTGTATTCTAAGCTGAACAAACCAAGTGACTTCAGCCACTCCTCATAAGTCATGCCCTCTAGTCCTTTTACCATTTTGTTGCTGTCCTTTAGACACGTTCTAATATTGTTAGATTCTTCTTATGATGCAGAGCCCCAAACCGCACATCGTACTTGAGGTGAGGCT
The DNA here is from genome assembly GCF_011077185.1 of Oxyura jamaicensis. Lineage (NCBI taxonomy): Eukaryota > Metazoa > Chordata > Aves > Anseriformes > Anatidae > Oxyura > Oxyura jamaicensis. The sequence goes on from NC_048897.1 coordinate 25,755,418, forward strand.
ACACCAATGCTCAACGTGGTGAGACAGTCACTGCTTTTGACCTGTTAACTGAGCTGTGCTTGATGCAATCCCAGGATATGGGCGCTAGGGCGTGTTGCCGACTCATGTTGAGCTCACCATCAGCCAAAACCCACAGATTCCTAACTTATATCTACATCCAGGATTGCACTGTCCCAGCAGCAGAACTCTGCACCTCAACAGTGTTTGCAAAGTTGAGGGAATATGGGGCAGACAGAAATCTTGGCTTGTAAGCAGGTGGAATCCTTGACTTGTCTGCAAGTTCAGGGTGAAAAAACAGTGCTCTTTTCCTCCTGTCATCAGGTTCCTCACTTCCTCACTTTTCACATTGAAGATAAGTGTGGAGTTTTGAATTTTATTGCAGGAGAGAATCATCAGTGGGCAGATGAGAGGTGCGAGGAGGTGTTTGGTCAGTTTTTTATTGCTTGTCTTTACAAACATGCCCTGTGGGTCACTCGTTTACATGCAGAGTTTTAACTGATTGTATTTTATCCCTTTTATCTGAGATAAAGTGTATTCAAATACTGCTGGATTCACATTCAATATGAGCTTTTTGGACATTTGCTAGAATAACAGGAGTGTAAGTTTATGATTTGTTTATAAGACTATCAGTGCTCTCAGCTACAGTTATCAACTATAATCTACAGTTCTTCAATTCTTTAATGTATTTATTATTTTAAAATAATTGTGAGATATATTACCTATAAAATCACTCCTACTCACTCAATCAAAAAACTCCTCTTGTTACCCAGTGAGGCATGCTATAAAGAGGCATTTTTCCCATTAGTCCTATATTACATCTCTGAAGATGGTGTTTCACAAGTAAGTTCTTTGCATTAGTGCCTGCAGGCAGTCACCTGCCCTCCCTATCTGACATTGTGTTTCTGCCCCGTTTGGTGTGGAAAGTACACTGCTTCTGTAGCCATGATTTTCCGAAGATGTACTGTGTGTGCCTCAGACTGTGAGGTGTCCTCCCACCTTTGAGATTTTTGCTGGTACTGTTCTTTATCTACTGTCTGTAAATGGGGTATTTGAATTTAGGAAGTTGATTTGTCTTGCCAAGTAATTTGTGGCTGAGTTGAATTAGAAATGACACGAATGAACCACAAGGGCCTGTTTTGTGGAACTCAAAAATGTAAATGAAGGGAATGTGAGCAGTGGTTGCTGCTGTCCCCAAAGGTGACAATGATGGATGGTCAGAATGGGAAATGCTTTTGAACACTTGAATTTTGTTGGCAGCTAGATCTTTGGACAGTGTTGTCAATACAGTCTTTGACTTAATTTTAAATCCTGACTGATGAATGGGTCTCACAATGGGAGGCAGTTTTCAGGACAGGCTTCTTTCTGATACCTGGAAAGGTTGCCTGAGCCTAAGTGTCGAAGCATTGATCACCTCCTCCTCAAAAAGATAATGGGATCTTTCCTGATTTCAGACAGGGGTTGAAAGACTAGCACTCAAGCGAAATAAACCGCAGGTGACAAAGCTTCCATCAGCTCCAGTCTCTGTTTTTGCTGGGTAGACAGTTGATTGCTCCTGTGGAAAAGTTTTGGGCCTGTAGGTAACTAGATTCTAGCGATCTACCACACAGACCAGGACATAACTCATTTAAACTTAAAAAAAAAACACAAAACAAAACAAAACAAAAAAACTCGTAGAGGGAAAGAGAGAGGATTAATAAAACTTGTCAGTTGCATGTGACTGAAAAATACATGAGGAGGGCTCTTACAGATGGCTTAAGTTTAGTGGTATGCACTTCACTTTGCTTATCTGTACCAACATGGATTTTTGAAGAGAGTTTGCCATTATTGCCGTGCTTTAGCTTGAGTAGGATTGTAAGAGGGCCTGTGAGGTAAGGCTGTCAAAAAAGAGTAATGTCATTTGGTAATCCTACTTGGGATTCTCTTCCATGAGCATCTCAAACTGGTTTTTGTGTCATGAGTAAAGATACGACATGTGTGGTCATAGAGAAGTATCTTTTCCTGCTATATCCTCAGTGAGCTAAAATGGCATGGTCTGTAGAGAAAAATGATGACATTTCTCTTGGAGAAAAAAAAAATCCATATGTAAAGGCTGGTATTGTGTCACTACTTATATTTGCTGATACCTAAGCATCTGACAGTTCAGAAAATAATAATAAAAACGTATGTCTACGTCAAAACTTGCACGAAATGAGAATGACAGGAAAGAAGAGCCACAGTAGGATGTACAGGATTAATCCATTAAACATAATGACAATAAAAACTTACTGAATTTTATTTATGGTGCAGTTTTTACCAGGCTGTCTAAGTATTGTAAAGGTGGACTGAAATTATTGACAACAGTGAGGAGTGCTTTCTAAATTACCAAGACTCACTGAAGTGTTTGATCCAACAGATTGCAGAGAGGTTCAAATTTTGTGTGTGTGTGTGTGTGTGTGCATATGTGGAAAATGGCCAGATATCTCTGTCATCCAACCACCCCCCCCAACCTTTTTTGATACTGTTCTGGTACTGTTTGTTTTAATTCTATTTTCTTTTCTGTTTGTCAGTGTCTGCCAACACATGCCTGGCATTAAACCCCTTCAGAATGAAAAAGGAGGAGTCCACTTTTATCCTGAAGCATTGATGAAAGGTGGTTTTATTTCAGCTGTTGGAAATGTTAATGAATGGCTTAAACTCAGCTGAATATAGACTGCTCACAGCTGCCTTACTCTTCTCTTTTTGGGGCAGGCTTTTTGACCCTCTGGAGTTTTCTGCTTCTCTCCATTTTTTTTTGTCTTTTTCTTTCCCTGTTGACTGCCACCCACATGGTTGCTCCCTCAGGTTCTTTCTCTAGCCATGGAAAACTGGGCATGATCCCCTTGAGGGGATGATTCCCCTCTTCTGGGGTCTTTTGAGGAGAACTGATATAAGCCATTCAAGGAGCTTTCCTTTCCCACAGGCTAACATCATGCTCTGGATAAAACGACATGGACCTGCAAGTCTACCAACCTAATAGTATGGCAATCATGTCATTTTATCAGGGCCAACCTACTATGTCTGCTTACTGCTCATGTAGTGATTTAGCTTAACCCAAGAATTGGTTTCCATTTCTCTCAGCTTTGTGTGTAGTAATTGAAAAAAATTTGTTTTCTCTTAATGAATTAAATAGAGGAGCAAGGTGCCTCAGTTCTCTCTCTCTCTCTCTCTTTTTTTTTTTTTTTTTTTTCTTTTTTTTTTTCTCCTGTCAGAAGACTTGCTATATATGATCTCTTCTCTCTGGTGACCAGTGGCAGGATCCAAGGAAATGGTTTGAAGCTGCAACAGGGGCAGTTCAGGCTGGATATCAGAAAAAGGTTCTTCACTGAGAGGATGGTCAGGCACTGGGACAGGCTCCCCAGGGCAGTGGTCACAGCACCGAGCCTGCCAGAGTTCAAGAAACATTTGAACAATGCTCTGTCTGATTTTTGGGTGTTTCTTTGGGGACCCACGAGTTGGACTCAATGATTCTTGTGGGTCCCTTCCAACTTAGGGTATTCTATGGTTCTATATGTGCTGAATAGCTGTTGTTTTTCACAGATGCACCTGAAATATAACTTGACTACATGAATCACAATGATGCATAGAATTTAATTGCGTTGTTTACTTTAATCTTCTTCAAAGAGCCAAGAGCTTTTGAGCGTTATATTTGGAAATATTCGTTAAATCATTCTGCATATAGTGCAGCAGCATCCAAAAAAAGAAAAGAAAAAGCACACCTTATCACCTTATCATGGTTTTTGTGTAATTCAGTTCATTAGAGTGTTTGATGTTGATTTCATTTTGCCCACAACAGATTTTGGATGAGCTTGTCTATGCCTCATTAAGAGATTGTCATTGAAGTCTAAAGACTAATCAGGGGCTTTTAGTGCATGCCTCTGTTCAAGGGGACCTTTTGGTGTTTCATGTGGAAAGCACAGCAGATTTAGTGTTGCATTTGTCCTTTGACCCAAGTCGAGATCAATTTATCAGTTATAGGAAGAGGATGAAAACACTGAGTAGAAAAAAGCCTGTTCTGTTTCCACCTTCAAGGTGTTTTGAAGAAAAGTTTTGTATAATGAGGAAAAAAGAAAAGCTATGTCACAAAATAGTCCACCTGTTACCTAGGAACCGGCTTAAAAGTCCAGGGTACCATTTTCCTGCTCCATCTCATAAACCTTTGTATCTTTCTATTAGTGCTTGTTCAGTCAGACATTGAATCATTTCAAGACGTTGACTGCCTTAAAGCCCTCCCCAGAAATACTGTTTGTTTTCACAGATCATCTCTCTGAGCAGCTTCAACATGCAAGAATTCAATTTCTTGCACTTCAGTAGTGCAAGAAAGGGAATGGTAACGCAGCTGCCTCATCTGCACTGAAGTTGTGATTCTTTAACACGTATTTCTTTGAATATACATTCAGTATGAGGCTGTCCTTAGGTAATAGAACTTGAAAAGTACTTCTTAGTGTATTGTTAGATTTCTGTTAATAGCATTATTTTTACACTAAAATCTGTATGCACCGTTACAGCTTCCCTTTGGCTGCAGCTGGCAAGCTGCACACAACTTGAGACATTAAATGATGGGATAATAGGGTATTTTATTAGCTGTGCAGTTTTAGTGAAAGGAGTTTTGTTTCTGGCCATATTGTGAAACCCATTTACAGGTGTGTTTTTTTCTGCATCCTCGGGGTTTAGGTTAATGCTCTAGAGTAGAGGTGAATCTCAAGGAAGATAAATGACAGCAAAATCCAAAAGACAGAACGTGTCTGTACCTTTACCGAACTGCACGTGACAGCTTACTGTGTTCAAGCTTTGCCCTGCTTGCTACTGCAAGATAGTCTTAATTAGCACTTAGTTATCACTTCCTGCCTATTGCCATGGATTAGCTACCGCCAGGAAGGCTCAGCAGCCCATCACACAAAAACCTAAAGCTGCCCTTCTGCATCCAAGGGAAACCTGCTTGGGTTCATAGGCATTCTGCTGCCTGGATGGGGAGGGAGAGGTGTTCGAGACAGAGAGGGAAAGAGAGGGGAACACTTACTCCATCTCCTTCTTAGCCAAAACATAAGCCATTAAACACTTTTTTTTTTCCTTCTTTTCCTTTTTGTCTGATTCAACATTTTTGATCTCCATTCCCTCTATGCTTGATCAGTCATATAATTTAGGAGTCCTTCTTTACTCGGACAGGAAGGGACTAGATTGCCTAACAGGCTTTTCACTTAGTAATTTCATTGGAGATTGTGTTTTTTGACAACATGCACAGGTGTGCATGGATATAAATAATGTATGTTTCTGCATCTTTGGATCCAATCTTAGCCCTTGTGTATTTTAGTCAACAGGTAGATTATTTGAACCGTACATTTACTGCCCAGATCTGTAAACTTTGAAATGTGCTAGTTTGATCCTCATCCTGCTGATGCAGTGGAGTGTTTGTATGGGAAATGGGTCTTGTTTACTGAAAGTTCCACCAGTTTGTCTCTGGCACCTGAGTATGTGTGATGAACTTTTGAACCTGCAGTAGTGCCTGTGGGATTGATACTGTTTTAAATAAGTGAGCATTTGGGGTTTGCCTGGACATGATGTAATGAGATAATTGCAGAACCATTTGGCTTTTAACCACAGACAAACTTTTTTTTTTAATGTGCTCTATTTTGCGTAACAAAATAAAAAGACATTAATCTTATGTCTGCTACTTCATCGAATAGTAGGTTGGTTGACACAAAACTCCCTCAAATCTTACTTTGAAGGAAAGTCAGTGTTATTTTTAACTGTCCCCAGCAGGAGGCTTTTTGGCTGGAAGGAATCCCCGGATTTACCCCCTTCTCATAGTTCCCGTGTGGCTGGGAAATTTCTGTCTCCTTGCAAACAGTGCTTTTGCACTACTTCTTCAATTTTTAGTTAATTAAAGAAGGTTTAAGGAAGAAAAGTCTGTGCACTTTCTTTTGCAGAGCGAATAAAAAAAGGAGAAAGGTGTTCTGATTCTTAAAGAACCTTTCTGCTGCCGATTCCTTGACTGTGCAGAGATTTCTGTATCGTGACTTTGTAACATTGCAAAGATTGAATGTTTTCTTGTTCTGCTATCATATTTGCTGTCTCTCCCAAAAGGTTATGTTCTAGCATGTGTTCAAATTCACATAAGCTGTTAGTCTTAAAGATCTTAAGAAGTTTTTTTAATCTGCATTTGAAGACACCTGCAGTATAGTAATGCAAGACAGACTGTGTTATAGTGATGTTTTTTTGTGTGTATAATGCCAATAAATATAGGGTGCAGCAAATGACTGCTTACCCCTGCTGTTGGGCTGGTGGTAGCTGGAAAATCTAGGTTGCCCCATGTGTGCTACCATTTACCATTTCTTTCAGATAACATTCACATAGTAGAATTGGTGACAGTATTATTTGCATTTCTCTGAAGTGGGAATGTGCCCAAATTAACTGTGTAATCAAAGAGAGATGCACGTTGCGTTCCCAAATTTACAAAGTATTACACAACTAACTGTAATAGAAACATCAGGTTTCGAATTAGAGATTTCTTTTATTACTAACTGGATACCTACCACAGGTGTGCATGCACATATTAAAAGTCAAATACAAATTTAATAAGATGTGATTGTCATTAGTCACATAAAAAGTGTGCTCCCTCTGTCTACCATGTATGGCTAGAGCCTTACAACGTACTATTTTTATGGTTTCTGTAAGAAATCGAGGTAAAACTGATTGTTGATTTTGAGTGCCCATTGGATTGTTAAGCATTTTAAAGGATTAATGTTACATAGCCTTTAATTATGGATGTTTTTAATATGAAATAAATATCAGTTAACAATTTACAAGTTGGGGAATATGGTGTTGAATACTTGGCTTTAAGCCACAAGAAAATAAAAACATTGTACAGTGAAGACAACTTAATTTCCTACGAGGTACAGGTTTAATATCTTGATTCTAAATAAAGAAATAATACCTGAATGATAGAAAAGAGATTATTTAAATTTCTACCTCAATGCATAGCCTAGATTAAAGCACAGGTTGTCCACCTGTGAAGTGTTTCTAGCAGCAAATGGAAGATTGGATTGCATTGGAAAAGGAAAGTTACAGTCTTTTGATTTAAATATGTTACTGAACTTCATGCTGTCCATAGTGAAAATTTTCAAATAGCACTTATTTATTCCTTTTTTCTTATGTGTCCTACAGGTCATAAATGTTGATGGAACAATGAGGAAAACCCTCCTAGAAGATAAACTTCCACATATATTTGGGTTCACACTGCTAGGAGATTACATCTACTGGACTGACTGGCAGAGGCGAAGCATTGAAAGAGTTCACAAGATAAGGGCTAGCAGAGACATTATTATTGATCAGCTGCCGGACTTAATGGGCCTTAAAGCAACAAGTGTTGCCAAAGTGTTTGGTAAGCCTGGGCTGGGTGGATCCAGTGTTGAATGGCTCTTCAATGTCCCTGTTGACAACCCACAGTTAACTTATTCTGAAGACTGGTACATTGCACTTCCTCTCAGCCTTCCCCTTCACACTGTCTCCATAATACACTAATATCTGTTTTGTTTTTGTTGTTTTGTTTTGTTTTTAAGGAACTAATCCATGTGCAGAGAACAATGGAGGCTGCAGCCACCTATGTTTCTTTACACCCCAGGAGACCAGGTGTGCCTGTCCCATTGGCCTTGAGCTGTTGAGTGACATGAAGACTTGCATCATTCCTGAAGCCTTCTTGGTTTTCACAAGCAGAGCAGCCATTCATAGGATTTCCCTTGAAACCAATAATAATGATGTTGCTATTCCTCTTACTGGAGTCAAGGAGGCATCTGCTCTGGATTTTGATGTCTCTGATAACAGAATCTATTGGACTGATGTTAGTTTGAAGGTATTACTGACATGTGAATTCCCTGAATATAATGCCACAGAGTAGTTCCTTTGATCTAACAAAGGTCTCTGTTACATGATCTATCCTGCAGTTGCTAGTGTTGTCATTGAATTGCATCCAAGGAGACTCTTGGAGATGAAGACAGTTGCATTGTTGAATGCACAGTTGGGTGACAGGCATGTTCCTGCTTCAAATAAAAATCAAAAGTGGTGTTTGCTCATACTGACTGCTGAAGTCTCAGATGCTGCATGGGCTGCATCCGTATATGTCCTTATGCTAGAAATACCATTTTCATGTCACGTAGTAATTTAAGCACCAGACTTGGCAACCCCCCAAGCTTTCTACCCCCTTACAGTTTTGACTTGGAAAGCAATCTTATTTAATATTAACAATAGGCAAGAGAGCTTTGTATTGGTTGTTGTTAGCCTATGACTCAAGCTTGTCACAGAGCGGGCCAGGGAACTGGTCTAGTCCTCTCCATGCCGTGTTAATTGCCCCCTGCCAGCCCCCACCTCTGTGTCATTGTGTTCCCCAACAGTTTGAAATTTCAGTTTGATGTGTTCTGGTTTGTATCCAGGTGCATGCTGAAGTGAACATTGTGGTGTTCATCAGTGTTACTTAACTTCTTGAAGCTAATTAAGTAATGGTAGAAAATGACACAGTCACTTCACTGGAGCTGAATTCCTCTGTTCAGCCTTTTAATGTTTTTTTCCAAGAACAGTTGAAGTTTCCTTGCCAATGTGCCTAAGCCATAATAGGAAAAAACTCACTTGTAGTGATGGCAGGGCTAGTGCAATTTTCATAGCCTCTCTGGGAAGACTAATGAGGGTTGTGCTTCAGCATTAACAGTGCTGCTTGTGGTGTGGATACCTTCCTAGGAACAGTGCCAGTGTAACAAATTAGTGTGCTGCAGACACGGTTACTAAATAAATCTCATGCAAGCATGTGGAGAGCTGGGGCTACGGTTGTCTTAACCATTTGTAGTGGAAAATACATTACTTCAGCTGCATCAGTCAGGTCCCACTCTTACTGTGCAGAACTGGACAACATTTTACATGTCTGTGGTCTCCTGAATTATCCAGGAATGCTGTGTTTTCACATACATATCAACATAGATTTCAGCATGCCTGGGCTTTCTCTTCCCTCTGTCCCCCCACTTTCTGCAGTTTGGCAGTAGGCAGTGTAAGTTCAGAGCCCTCTTACTGTTTCCATAGACAGCTCCCCTTGATGACCACTGCGTCCCTAAAAATATAGCACATGAACTCTGGTTTTGACATTTACCTTTAAAAATGTAAAACATCTCTTATTCTCATGTGTTCATTTATCAAATGAGTAAGAAATTAATACCTGAAATTTTAGCAGGCAGTTAGGAATAAATTAAAATGTTCAGTGTTAACGTGATAAAAAGGGAGGGTAATTGTACATAGGTCCTGGATGTTCCCAAAGGTTTATTTGGGCATTTTTCATTGGTAGGAGGAGCTTATTTATATGTACACAGTCCTTACTCTATGGCTTGTTTAGCTGACTGTATATAACCAAAATGTAAATGAGAGCAATTAACTTGCTCAAGGTGACTGACCATGAGAGAAAAATGAATTCAGGTTTTGTTGAACTGTGATGCGTTCCTGAGAATTAAAACATTAGAGAGAATTAAATACTTAAAAAAAAAATACTTTTATATGCAAATGGCAGAGAGGAAGACGGGTCAAAGAAGAATCTGCAGATATACAGTGCTTTCTGAAAGTCACGTCCTCTTAAGATGCTTTGAACTGGTCATCAGAAGCTGTACTGTTAACTTTTCTGAATATTCAGGTCTTTTTATCCTGTGAATTCCTATTTAGTTTTCTTTTAAACAGACATTTATTTTAAAAATGTAATACTGACTGATTGTTGTTTTTACTACTAACCTCTTTTTGTATGCCAGACTTTATAATAACTACTTATTTTGTTTTAGTATCCATAAATACTGAAATATTTTTACACGATTGTTTTCCAGACCATAAGCCGAGCTTTCATGAACGGGAGCTCTGTTGAACATGTGATTGAATTTGGGCTAGATTATCCTGAGGGAATGGCTGTAGACTGGATGGGAAAGAACCTGTACTGGGCAGATACTGGAACCAACCGAATTGAAGTAGCCCGCCTGGATGGACAGTATAGGCAGGTCCTTGTGTGGAAGGACTTGGACAACCCACGATCTTTGGCTCTTGATCCTACCAAAGGGTAAGGGATAGTGTTGGTTTTCTAAGTTTTGTGTGCTCATACTCTTACATGACAATACTTGGCAGTTTATATAGCTTAATTTCTTCAGGGTCTTTGAAAACACAATGAAGGCTTTGTAAGCTTCACAACCCTACCGGTTTCAATGAAAATTTGGGAGTTGTTGGTCATGTTTTTCTGTCTATGTTTAAAAAAGGGGTGCTCTAATATACACTGATTAACTGCCCATAACCACATGGGTTATTCCATTTTTTTTTTTTTATTTAAAAAAGAAAACACGTAAACTTGAAAGCAATGAAATGAAAAATCAAAACAGAGACAAACTCAAATCTCACCTAGTTGTAATCTTTTTGTTCCGCTTCTCATTTCAGGTACATGTACTGGACAGAATGGGGAGGTAAACCTAGGATTGTTCGAGCATATATGGATGGAACAAACAGCATCACTTTGGTGGATAAAGTGGGTCGTGCCAATGACCTCACTATTGATTATGCAGACCAAAGGCTGTATTGGACTGACTTAGACACCAGCATGATCGAATCGTCAAATATGCTAGGTATTCTGGGTTTAAATTACATCAGTGTTACTCCATCCAGTACAGAAATATGCATTGGCCACAGTAAAACAACTGAGTAGATTTTTAGAGTGTTTTAATTAAATCCTTGAAATGATTATCTCCAAACTAACCCTGATTTTTTTTGAGTGATGATTTCATAATGAACTGTTAAATCACATATCTTTTTCTCTAAAATGCTGAGTATGTTAAATTTATTAGACTTAAAGCATGTATGTTACTAATTTGTGGTAAGTAGTAACTTGAAAGATTGAAATAATATGATTTATATTAAATCTGCATGTATATTTTTTCTTGTGAGAGTAAGTAGAGTTAAATGCTTGAGGGGATGATAATGATAATAATAATAATGAAAGCTTCCTAAATTAATAACCGTGTGGTAGTTTTAATAACGATAGTGAAATATAATACCATTTTAACCTTGTTTCTCTGTATTGTCATGAAATTACGTGCACTTTACGAAATTAGAGATATGACCCCTGAGAAAGTGAACACAGCTAACAGGTTCATTATAAACCAGCTCTGACTTTTCAGTCTTGACACTGATTTTCTGTCAAACTATTATACAGGTCTCTTTCCAGCTTCAGACTAATTTTATTAGTTCAAAATCCAAACCAAGGTACTGCTTGGCATTCCATCAGAGATGGAATCCAGAAGCTTGTGACCTGACATCATATGTCCCATTTCCAAAGAGAGGCCATTGTGAGATGGGAATTAACTAACACCTCTGGGATTCCAATGTAAAAAGCAGGGTTTGTGTGGCAAAACATACAATATTTAAGCAAACTCATACAGGATTGTTGCCGCAATGCTCTGGCTGATGACACACACGGTTTCCCTGCAACTCACTCACTTTTACTTTAAAATCTTCTGTGAAAAGCTAGCCTTACAATGAGATTTTTTTCAGGCATCAATGTGTGTGCATATCTTCAGAGTATGGAGAATCTACTACAAGATTTTATATGCTTTTTTATATGCTTTTATTTGAAGATCTTATGCTATAGTTGAGAGAGAGAAAAAAAAGAAACATGGAAAAATCTGTTAATGGAGAAAAGGCTTTCTCACATGTTCTGAATGAACATAAAAATGAGTTGTATCAGCATTTTGACTTAACCTTTGCACCTTCTTATGCTTCTGTACACATATACTGAGCTGCAGGACTTCAGTTTTAGCCGATGACCTAAATGAGTTGAAGTAATTGTTTTGATAGCTTTTTAGTAGGCCACTGTGTATGTCCAAGAAAAAGAAGCATTAGAAAGAATCACATACTATTCTGGTGATGTGACTGTATGTCAGTTTTGGCTTATGTATGCTCTCCATCTACAGTAAAAAAATTAATGTTTATTCACAAGCTGGCATTAGAGCAGGATGTTTAGGAAAAGGACATTCTGAAAAGCCATAACAAAAAATTGATTAAATCTCTGGAAAACAAAGCCATGCAGTTTTGGATTCCAAGGCTAGCAGTGATTTTGCATCACTTGTATTCATTGTTTTGGGATAAGTACTGCTGAATGGATGTTACTAGTTAGAAATTGCATGAAGGTTTCTTTTTGTTTGTTTATTTTCATCTACTTCATGAAGCTAAGCTTCTGCATTATACTTGGAGAAACAAAATAGCCAGAGGCAAATTTGGATTAGAAACTGATTGTGGTATTGAGAGGAAACACAATATTCAAATAATCTGTGGTACATTAAACTAGTTCTAAAGCTGAACCTATGGTTAACATTAATTTGTGGTGAGAAAGTAGGAGAGAAGGACTGCTGAAGCTAACAACATTCTATGCTTGTCCTTTAAGTTAGCAGATTGTAGGGTAGGCTTCTAGCAAGTGGGCTTATTGGTTAAGGAAATGTTATTAGACTAGAACTTGACTTGCATTATGCACTGCTGGCCTCCTGGCCAGGATGGATCTGCATGGGAGCTGGTGCTAGAAGCACCTACCCTACCAGCAATAAATAATGTACTCTCAAGTGGATGATTGAATGCTGTCCCAGCTTATTCTTGGGCATTATAAATGTTACTCAGCAGGCCAAAATCACTGTTTTGGGAGATTTTTCTCCATCTACTGCCTAGTAAAATTCAGGTAGTTTATTTGCTTCCCTCAAAAGAACCTCTACCCTGAATTCATCACTATAGACCAGGATTGGTCAAAGTATCTGAGAGTGTTCGGGATATCTGTGCCCTTAACTTGGACACTTTAGATGCCTAAAAGTAGTTGGGAAGTAGTTGCCTCTATACTTAGTTCTAGTATTTTATAGAAAAAAATGGCTTATTTTTGTTTGTTTGTTTGATTGTTTTTGTTTTCCATTCCTTCTCCAGTGTTGGCTGAATGAGAGAGGGTGAAAGGTAAAGTGAGGTAGGGGAAAAAGGTGATGTTCTGTAAAATAGAGCATTGAATATTTATTTGTTTGAGGCAAGGAGAGATGATGCTGATGAAGGCTACATCTTCACTTGATATAAAGTGGTAGAGATTCGGGGAGTTTTGTGCTTGAAAATATTTAGGAGGCTGATTTATAAGAAGACCTTAATTTAGTAGTGAATCTCTGGCAGAGGCCATCTAATGCTCTAGAGGTGTTAAATCTGTTTTAAATGTTGCTAACTGAACCACTGAGTGTGAGAGTGCTGGGATTTCTGCCAAACAAATGGTTTCCAAATCCTTCGGGGTACCTGTATGTTGAATTGCACTGCAAATAATTTGTTTCTTGAGTGAAACACTGTAATTTCTTATAGCTTGTTCTCTTTGAATCCCAAGTTTGCTATATGTTGATGTTGTACATATTATTTTATTATTATTATTATTGGCCTAAGTCTTGGAGCTGATAACATTCTTGAATATGTCTTCCAGTATTTATTTGGGATGTTAAGTGTAAGACAGAGCAAAATTTATTTAAATGGAAGCACATTGGCACAGTTTCGGATTGCTCTATAGGCAAGAAGTTACCAGGATAACGTTTTTGAGTGCTAGTGTTTAGGTTACTTCTTCAGCAGGTAGTGCTTAATAATGAATCCTGTGATGCCGACTGGCAAAATAAGGTTTTATTTTAAAAAGGGGAAGAAAGAACTTTTTCTTAATGTCCATCACACTCTGTTTCATGACTTGGGAATTGTGTTCTAGTTGATTATCTTTATTTTTGCAGGACAAGAACGAGAAATCATAGCAGATGATCTACCTCATCCATTTGGATTAACCCAATACAGTGACTACATCTACTGGACAGACTGGAATCTTCACAGCATAGAAAGAGCAGATAAGACCAGTGGGAAGAACCGGACTCTTATTCAGGGACATCTGGATTTTGTGATGGATATTTTGGTCTTTCATTCTTCACGTCAGGATGGCTTGAATGATTGTGTGCAAAATAATGGCCATTGCGGTCACTTGTGCCTTGCCATACCAAACGGATTTAGGTGTGGCTGTGCTGCTCACTATACCTTGGATCCCAACAGCAGGAACTGTAGTTGTAAGCCTTTTTTTTTTTTTTTTTCTAGTATATTCCTCGTTCCTTGTGTATGCCATGTGCTTGTGATTCCTTTCAGTATAGGAAAGTGTTGTGGGTTAACGCTGGTAGGTAGCTAAATACCACCCAGCTCCTCTCTCACTCACCCCTGAGGAAGAGTCAGAAGGATAAAATGGAGAAAACTTTTGGGGTGAGATGAAGACAGTTTAATAGCTAAAGAAAAAGCTGTGCAAAGCAAAGTAAGGAATTCATTCACTACTTCCCATTGGCAGACAGATGGTTAGCCATTTACGAGAAAGCAGGGCTCATCACATTTAATAGTTAAATGGGGTGGCATTTGGAGTTATGACAACTGTCTTCCCCTTGCTCCTTCCTTCCCCCAGTTTCATTGGGCATGACATCACGTGGTATGGAGTAGCCCTTTGGTCTGCTTGGGTCAGCAGTCCTGGTGGTGTTGCCTTGCTTGGGTCCAATAGTGTCTAATACGTCTCCATTAACCACCATCTCCCGTTCTGTCCTTTAATTTTCATACATAGATATTATTCCCTTAGTCTACAGGCTTTGCACATAAAGATGTCCATAAAATGTCCAATTAGTTCATTTAGTCCATGACTTGGGTTCTGTGTGTTAAGGTGGTCACTCAGGACAGGAGAAACAGTGTTGTGTGGAGTTCTTGAACATCAAACCCAGCTCATCTCATGTCACTGCTGCATTTGTGCTGCTTCTTTGAGGCTTGTCCTCCATCGGTTGGAGTGGTTCCTGCTGTATTTCCTGTAACATGCAACTCAAATTGTGGGTTACAACCGTTTAAAAGTATATAGAATCTCTATCCCTGGTCTGTTTGGACCAGAGTATAGGGCTTAACATTGCAATGTACTCCTGCGCTTACTCCTTTTCTGGCATGGGTAGAGGTGGAGCTGTTCCTGTATGGTCTTGTTCGTGGACTGCAATCCCTTGAAGGGCACATTCCTGCATCATAGTCTTATCCACAGCCACTTGAGGTGATCTAGGATGGCCTTATCCATAGCCATAGATGCTTTGAGGTATACCTGCACCAGTGTGGACTTACCCACATCCACAAAAGCTTTGGGGTGCACCTGCCTCACTTGTGGGCTTACCCACAGGTCACAGTCCCTCTGACTCAAAGTCACCCTGGAATTCCAGCCTGTCCAGTACAGCAGCACGGGAACAGCAGCAGTTCCCTGGCCGCCTTCCAGCCCAGGCGCATGGCTGTTGCTGTTATCAAAATGTTCCCAGGCACACCAGAGTAAGATGGTAAGGACTGCAGCAAATAGCAAAAGCCACTGACTACCAAGCACTCCAATATACAGTAAGCAAGCAAGTCCTGTGGCAACCACAGTAGCCTGCCAATTAGTAGCTGAACAGCTATAAGAGCTATAAAATTCAGTTTAGCCCACTCCACTCAAATTTGTTATCGCAAGCCCTTCAAGCCCCCATGCTGGGTACCAGAAAGAACTGTTGCGGGTTAATCCCAGTAAGCAGCTAAGCACCCTGCAGCTGCTTAGTCATTCCCCATTATGGGATGGGGAAGAGAATGGAAGGGTAAAGGTGAGAAAACTCTTTGGTTGAAATGAAGACTGTTTAATAGGTAAAACAAAAGCAGTTCATGCAAGCTATTCCAGACTAAACCAGTATGAAAGGGAAGGGGTAGCACAAATCCATTTCAAAGGTTCTGGCTTTAAAAGTAATCTGAAATATGAGGACAGAATGTGGAGTTTTACGTCCATTTTTGCGACATGGATTAGGGATGAAGATTTGTATTTAAAGTCTTAGAAATAACAGCACTGTCAAGTCTGGTCCTACGTGTTTTGCTGGAAGTGCTTTCCAGGTGATTCAACTGTGTGATTGAA
Source organism: Oxyura jamaicensis (assembly GCF_011077185.1). Lineage (NCBI taxonomy): Eukaryota > Metazoa > Chordata > Aves > Anseriformes > Anatidae > Oxyura > Oxyura jamaicensis. The sequence goes on from NC_048897.1 coordinate 25,771,403, forward strand.
GCTTTCCCAGTCTTTAAGTGTATAGGTGGGTGGAAGAGAAATTATTTTTGTCTTAAATGTTGTTAAAGTCAACAAAGATAGCACCCAAAAAACAGCTTTCTTGGTAGTCTGAAGAGCAGCACGCACATGCACTTGAAGTTTGTGCAAGTTTATGCATAGTTATGTAAGTTTAACTAGATAAGAGGATAATGTAGGAAAATCTGTGCAACTTTGTATTTCTCAATATTGCTGGTATTACTTATACTCTTTTTTGACTTGTTTCAGCCCCTACCAGTTTCCTGTTATTTAGTCAGAAGTCTGCAATCAGCCGAATGATACCAGATGATCAGCAAAGTCCAGATATCATCCTGCCTATGCATGGTCTGAGGAATGTGAAGGCTATTGATTATGATCCCTTAGATAAATTGATCTACTGGGTAGATGGACGTCAGAATATTATAAAAAGAGCCAAAGATGATGGCACTCAGGCAAGTTTACATGGTGTACATGCTTTATTTCGGAGGGGGGGGGGGGGTCTTTCTTTGCACTTTATGCTTGACTTTCCCCTCCTGTCCCCTGCACTGGGGAATCATCAGTTTAAACTTTACTCTTGCTAGCACTTACATATATTCTCTTTATATGTAACAAACTTAAGTTCTTTTGTTATTTTTTAGGATTGTGATTTTAAGCTATACACTAAGAAGTGTGATAGTCTATGTATATCATATGTACCTGAAACAATGAGCCTTAGAATCCTAAAATCATTAGGGTTGGAAAAGACCTCCAAGATTATCTGGTCGAACTGTCCCCCTACCACTATCGCCCACTAAACCATGCCCTAAGCACCAGGTCCAACCTTTCCTTAAACACCCCCAGGGACGGTGACTCCACCACCTCCCCAGGCAACTCGTTCCAATGCCTGACTGCTCTTTCTGAGAATAAATGTCTCCTAATTTCCAACTTGACTGTGAACCCTTAAACTGATATTTAGCTAAGGGTGGGCAATGAAGTGAGGCAGGCTCACTATCTCTGAATTATACTAGAGACAGAAATTGTATTCTAAAATCAATACTGTGCATGACAGTTTTGTGATCACATTGTCATCATTGTAAAGCTGTCACAAAATGAAAACTCTCACAGCTATCCAAGCTGTAGTTAAAACCCTTACTGAATGTAAAGCTGACTGTTGTGTCACATAGGGGTGGACTTATGTGCATACACAATTGTTTTACTGAATTAGGTGCATAAATGTTTTTCTCTGCTAGTTATTCATACAACAATGGAAAGAAGTGTGCTGTTCTTCTGGGCAGTGTTATGCATTAATATTGCTTAACTCCTGGGACAGAAGAACAGATTCTTTAAAAGCTGTAGTTCGAATAAGAGTACAAAAGGAAATGGAGAATGGGCGAGGTATATTTTCTTAGCTTTGGGTAGTCATATCTAAACAATGTAATGTGTTTTCAGTGGAACTGAGCTGGTCTTTTCATGTGCCTGGGGAATCAGTGATCTTACAGTGCCCTTTAAAGAAAGAGATGATGGTTTTATTTTTTGGCAATTTCTTTTAAGATTGGAAGAGGTATCTTAGGATAAGCAGCTAGCTGGGTTGTGGATGAATTTTGAAGGAGTGTTTCTTTTGCTCTTTTGGATTGTACTAGGTGCTAATTGTTGCAGTCTAGCTTCTCTTTGGTACTCGCTAGGTGCAAATTGCAATGGAGATTTGTCTGCTCTGTGTTTTCCACTACCTTGGCCGCACAGCTTTGAAGATGCAGATCCCCTGCAAATTTTGACTTTCCAATTTTCACTAACTATTTTTACTGAATTTTGCTAACACTAGTTTTTTTGCAAACAATGCACGTGACACACGTGGGTAACATTATCATCAATTTCAAGATAAGAATTATTTCTTTATATTTCTGGGCACACTGACAAGAAAAGGTAGGGATAAAGATTTAAATAAAAAGAAAACATGACTTCACTGTGTAGAACTTGGTGGTTTAAAACCAAATTGTGAAAATATATTGTAACTTTCTCAAGTAATTCCGTTCTGAGTAATTTATTTCACTTAAGGTGAGTGTGGAATAGTCTATTCATCTTTCTTGACCCATACAACCTTTTTTTTTTTTTTTTTTTTTTTTTTTTTGCTGCTGTTTTTGTTTTTGGACTGAGAATACCGTATCAGGACGCTTTAAAGAAGACACCACTTTCCTGTGACCACTGTGATGTGACCAAAACCAGTCACCTTTGAAAACTACTTTGATGCTGGGAGTCCTGCCAGTGGTATTAGTATCCCAAAGGCACTGGGATTAGCAATACGCTAGTGGAGCCTCTGTAATGTCAAACTGAAAGGTTATTTTCCTTTTGGGACTCCTTATATGCTCAAGTACTCTAGAGTGGCTGAGGGAGCTGGAGTTATTTAGTCTGGAGGAAAGGAGCCTCGGGAGACCTTACTGTGTTCTACAATTACCTTACAGATTTTCTTTAGATATTTTCACTCTAATCTACAGTTTGAATCAAATGTATTTTGTTACATTTGTTCTACTTGCTTCCTTGTAGTTTTAGGTATCTCTGGACCTTTCACATAGATAAGCCGTGCTTTTTGTGCCATCAGAGTTCGTACAGAACAGTTATTAGAAGTCATTCCCTATATGTTGTCTTACAGCCTTTTACTGTCATGAGTGCTCCAAACCAAAGCCAGAATCCCGAGAAGCAGCCACATGACCTCAGCATTGATATATACAGCCATACCTTATACTGGACCTGTGAGGCCACAAATTCAGTCAATGTCCATAGACTGAACGGCGAGTCGATTGGAATGGTGCTGCGAGGAGATCACGACAAGCCCAGAGCTATTGTGGTGAATGCAGAGCGAGGGTGAGATTCCCTTCTGTTCTTCACACAGAGCACATCTGGGATATATCAGCTGTGTGCAAAGCTTGTGATGCATCTGTGTATTTTAAAAAGGAGAAATTTTGCGTATTTAATCACTCAGGTTATAGGTGATTGATAGCCTGATTCTGGGTTTTAAAGGTATCCAACTTTCTCTTCCTGTTCTTTCCTTTTCTGCCTCCTCTGGTGTGCCAACTTAGATGTTCCTACAGCCATGTGGTAGGTTACAGTGGGGAACTAAACCGGGTGGGGATTACCAACCTTATTCTGTTCACTGTGTGAGTGCACAGGCAACAACCTCGCCACCAAATCCAGAAAAAACAGGAACTGCTATAAACTGTGTTTTAAGCAGCTGAGGATCCACCTCATAAATGTTCAGTTATCATAAAACAATTGTTTCTAGAAAAAAAAAAGGGGGGGATCTTTCATATGATACAACTATTCCTGCTAACGTGATAGTATAAAGGTTGAAAAATAATCAAAATAACCTTACATTCTAGACATTATAAAGTCAGTTCTGTCTTGATGTTTATCTCAAAAAATGCTATAATGAATTAAGACAGGTAAAGGCAGTGCAGTGATTTCCCACCGGAAGAAAATTTGTTGTTTTGCTGTAAAGCAGTTCTGTTTAGATTCAGCAGACCACATCTCCACTTTAAGTGGCTGGTAATTTTATACTTAGAGGTCAAAGATGGCCCTCTTGCTGTTCTTTCTAATAAGTTAGATGCTTAAACCCCAGTTTACTCTTAGGTGGCTTTGACATGTGTTTGACAGATGTTGGATGACAATATTTCATAACTGTGGATACAGTAGTACTCAGAGACCCTATGTGGAACATTTATGGGACTGTTATTTTGTACAATGCTCACTGCACGGTTCAAAAGTTGCTGCGGGAAGAGGGGGATTAGAGGAAAGATTCTAATCTGATTGGGATTAACTCACTTGGACATACTTTGTATTTATTAAAGTTTTCCTGCATTCTCCATTAAAATGGGAGTTTGGGTTTGTTGATCACTAAAAGACTTGACTTTTCAAGTCAGGTTTTAAAATGAATTAAAGATAAACCTGCTTTTAAATTAAAAGAGGTAAAAATGGAAGAGAGACAATGTAGAAGAACACTGTGACTACCTGGGAGGGCTGAATCAGTGATCTGTGCACTGTCCTGCCTTAGATCCAGAAATCCTTCCCTCCCACTCTCCCTTGGCTTGCTTGTTCTCACTGCTGCGTCTCCTCATTTATGAAACAGGAATGCCTATGCAGCAGTGAATCTGCCCAAGTTATTTATTACTGAAGAAATGGTAGATTTTTCCCATGAGGGAATTCTCAGTTCACCATGTGGATGCGCAAGCCGTTCTTTAATTATTCAGGGGAGAGCAGAAACTGCTCCTGTTTGCAGCTGAGCTGGCTTAGGCAGATATAAACTATTCATGGAACTATGTCATCAGGAACACAACATTCTCAGTTATTTCTTCTATGATCTTTGTTCCTCTTAAGTTTAGTAGGAACTTATACTTGCTGAGAAAAAAAGTCTTCTGCTCTTACAATCCCTACCTCCACTGCAGGGATATTGCAGGGCAGCAGCGCTGAATGCTGAAGCATTTTATGGCCTGGTATATTCAGGAGAAATTGAGTTATTTTTAGGCTGTCTCAATATGCCGTTTAGCAAACGTTAGAGCTTCTGAGCTTCTGCAGCTGCGTAGATCGGAATCTTTGCAGTTGGGAGCAATAGTCACCAGTCATCCCTGTCTAAACCATCCCCACTTACAACTGAGAACCTGTGTGCAAGGGTGAGCTGCTTCCCTTGACTCCTGAAGCTTTTAGTTAATCAGCTGGTGGCTTTGTTCTCAGGTACATGTACTTCACCAACATGCAAGAGCGAGCTCCCAAGATTGAGCGTGCAGCCCTCGATGGCACGGAGAGAGAAGTGCTTTTTACCACTGGGTTGATCCGCCCCGTGGCACTGGTGATTGACAACAAACTTGGAAAGCTTTTCTGGGTGGATGCAGATCTGAAGCGCATCGAAAGCTGTGACTTGTCAGGTATGTGGTATGCAGTTAAACATTTGGAGCAGCGTCTGTGATGTATAGGACATCATTCCCTCTTTGATACTGACCCCAGTAACTTCTTCCACAGTTGCCAGTTCTGTGCAGGCAGGCACAGCGAACAATTGCTGATGGACTTCTGTCTTTGATGTGATTGGAATAAATGTGTCTGTAATGACTGCCATCCTCCAAGAGGGATGTTTGATTTTTGATATGTTCTGAAAGCAACTTTTGGAAGATCAGATTTAAATAGGTGTTGCTAGTCATAGCACCTCTAAATCACTCCTGCTTTTTATTTTCTTGTGGCTTGAAAAGTTTGCATAACTCTTCAATATTTTTTTTCTCTGGAGGTTACAGCCTACTAAATCAAGGTAACTAGAAGAACAAATGGAAGGGGTAGCCACTTTTTTCTAAGAAAAGGCAGTTCACCTGGAACGCCAGTGTTGCAAAACAGTGGAGAGATGTCAAGTCATTGCACTTTTTCCATATTAATAAAATAAGGCATTACTCCAGATCTATAGCAGCAGCACCACATGCTTCTTACAGAGCATTGTTCACTGAATTCTCAAAGCAGTTGGCTGTGCTAAAAAATGGAGAAATGTGCAGTATAGCACAGAGGATCCAATGTCTTGTCTTGTCTGTCACTTGTGATTCATCCTCTCTTCATTTGTGTGAAGAAATTAAACTCCTAAAGGAAGTACAGAGAGAAGTGATTGAGTGTCAGGGAGTAGAAGTAGTTTGTATATTTTACAGTCTTGTATCACAACATCAGAAAAAAAATGACAGGCAAAGTTAAGTTGGGTTGAATTAGTTCCTCTAAAAAGTAATTCTTGAGCTGTCACTTCATACGCTAGAAATCCTTTTGCTAGCATAAACTGAGGCTACTGAAAAAAATGGACCGAAGTTGTATGTGGTGTCCTTCCTGCCAATTAGTTCCAAGCCATCTTAATCCCTCACAGACTTGGGGAGATTCCATGTTTCTGGAGGTTTCTGAAGCTTTCCCTACATCCAGATAGTTAATAACAGCCTGCTAAATGCTCAGGTGACCAATACTCGACTTATTAACTTCAGAGCGGGATGAAAGAACTACAAACCTGTCCATAGAGTGAACACTTTTATTTGCAAAGTTGTTGGATTTTTCAGCTGGAGCTATTGATGCTTTTCAGACATTCATAAAACATTTGCAAATAACCTGTCTGCCATACCAGTCAATTGAAAAGTAGCATTTTTATATTATTAAGTCACTGGAAAAATCTATAAAAACGCTTTAATTTCAAATAGACTTTAAATACAGCAATTGGTGTCCTCACACCTTAATGTGATTTACATTTAATTACTAATTTCAGCCTTGAAAAGGCTACACGTTTCATTTTGGTAACTAAAGTACTTAATTACTATGGAAATTCAACACTTTACTTATAACATGTTTTCCTTTTTTTAAGCATATCTGTTGAAAATATCCTTCTCTTCACTCTGTTTTTCATTTTATTCATTCTTCTAAACAACAATTTAATGGCGTCATCCAGTGCTATCTGTGCTCTTTGCCTCTCCTTTTAGAATAACTATTCGGACTGTCATTTACTTAAGATCAAATCCAGCATAAGTCAGTATAAATCAATCACCATCTCCAGTGCTATCTCCAGAGCTTCCCAAATCACCAATGTTCAGCTTTTCATAGATGAGGGAGGAAAAAGATGGTGCTTGAAGGTATATCCCCAAAACCATTAAATGTAGCCTGTTGGAGGCTGTTCAAAGAGGCTTGTGTTGTAGCAGGACTGCTAGCTTGCGAGTGTCACCAGGCACCTCATATCTTCACAGTTTTGGGATGTCCTCAGGATACCAGCTTGCCTTTTATTTCTAAATGGATGTGACCAACTTAGCACTTAAAAAACATGAAAACGAAAGGAGGTTTTCATTATATCAATTTGTAAATGAGGCTTTCCCATTCTTGATGTATTTTAAATACAGCTGAAACTTGTGCTTTTTCAAAATTTAACCCCAGAATCTGACAAAAGAACAGTTATCGTTGATGGTCCAACATTGCTGAAGTCCGTAGGGACTAAGGGTGCTCACAGACTGCAGAGCAAATGAACAAAGTGCCCTGTGTTTCTTTCACTGTATGCCTTCTTTTGTCAAAATGTTTTATGTTTCACAGTATTTCTAATTTTTAAGATCTGTACATTTAGGAGAAGACAAAGGACATGCCAGGAATTGCACTGCTAGAGAGTAGTACTAAGGGTCTGATTTAGTGACGCCAGTGCAAGTGTGTCTGTTCTGTTCTACATATGTCCTTACAAGAGCAAAATCCAGTGGAAGCTTGTACAATAATAGATGCATCAAATTACAACCAGGACTGTGCTATCATACACGCTTCCTGAGTGTTCCTTCTGAAAATTAAACAAAACAGGTGTCTTATTCATTGGTTTGAAAGCAAAATATATTAAGGGATAAAGAACTAAAACCCCAGCTGCAAGAATTTCTGACCTCTCTATGTTCTGTTTTCTAAATTTCATTTGAATGTATGCTGGGCAGTGTTCATCATGGTAGTCAAGCAAGAGTTGTGGGCAGTAAGTTTATGTGCAAAATTAATAGAATCTATAATTAAAATAAATGTTATATTCTTATGCTTGGCTGAGCTCCACCTAATTTATGCAGCAAATTAGTTGAATCTAGTGCTCATTAGCATTTTTATTATGTATCCAGATTCAATAATCTCATTTTGAGTAGATACTTAAAACTTCCATATTTTGTAAATGCAAGCAGGCATAAGGCCTTTATTCCAAAATGAAACATCAGATCAGAGGCAGCACCAAGTTATAATTCTGTTTTGTATTCTTCATTTTTGAAATCAAATATGTTTGGTATACACTAAAAATGTTTTCTGTGAGTTAATAGAATAATCTGGGACCTCTTCTTCACCCTAGGCAAGCATAACAAAAGCAACAATTAAATGCCACTAACTGTAGTGCAGCACATTATAGAAGTCTGAAAACAATCAAAAGCAGTCAAAAATGCATTTTTGTTTAACCTGATTTTTACACCTTGATTGAGACTTACTTTGTAGAGCAGTAAATCTGAGTATTTGATGATGATCCTGCTTAAAAGCATCTTGAGTTACATTTCACTTTTGCTAAACATGGAACTTGGGTTTTCTGTTTGGTTACTGAAGAAAGAAAGAAATTGAAGAAAGAAGTATGCTTGTTGGAATATAAGGTGTTTTGTTTTTTTTTTCCTGTGATCATTATCTCTGAGGACGTGATACAGCGTATGACAGGATTTGAGTGCTTGATTCTTGTTTTGTGTGATTACTCTGGTTTGTGTTTTATGAGAGGAATGGCAGTAGAGCTAGTTACTTCTATTTCACTCTTGCTTGTACATTCCAACAAAGCTTACTGCTAGGTGTGTGAATGTATTGTTTTTTAAAAAAATAAATGTCCCAAGAGAAGAGGCCCCCTGCTACCCAGTGGGATAGGGGAGAGAACTGAAAAAAGCAAAAACTCATACGTTGAGATAAGGACATTTTAATAGGAAAGAAAAAGGGAAAGCAAAATTATTAAAAATAATAAAAATAAAAGCAATGCACAATGTGACTGCTTACTGCCTGCTGAATGATGCCCAGCGAGTCCCCAAGCAGGCCAGAGCCCCACTTTGATGGCTGAGCATGATGCACATGGTATGGAATATCCCTTTGGCCAGTTTGGGTCAGCAATGCTGGTTCTGTCCCCTTCCAGCTCCCTGTGCACCCCAGCCTTCTCCCTGGCAGGGCAGCATGAGAAGCCAAGAAGTCCTTGACTTAGTATAAGCACTGTTCTGCAACAACTAAAACATGGGTGTGTAATCAACATATTTTCATCCTAAATCCAAAACATTCCACTTACTATGAAGAAAATTAACTCTATCCCAGCCAAAACCATAACAGAACTGCTCACAGTTACTTATAACAGAATATGCCATTGTGAGGCTCTTCATGGCTGGCTGATGAGCCAGTGTAGCCAAGGATGAGCTGTGCTTCATACTGGATCTGCTTGCCCTTGTAATAATATGTTGCACTTACCTGAAATGAAACTTAACAAGTACTGCCATAGTCTGCCAAGACAAATGGAGCCGGTAACCTAAGAGCTCCTTCTGAAATGAATGTACTGGAGCTGGTTTTAGAAACCCCCAAAATTATGTCAGAGCATGTTTGAAACTGTAGTGTTTTTTTTTTTCCTTTGTGTGTTTGTTTTGTTTTGGTTGGTTGGTTTGGTTTTGTTGTTGTTGAAATGAGTTAAAAGTTGTTTCTGTTGATCTCAGGTGCTAACCGCGTGACCCTGGAGGACTCCAACATCCTTCAGCCGATGGGACTGACGGTGCTGGGGAATCACCTGTACTGGATTGATCGTCAGCAGCAGATGATTGAGAGAGTGGAGAAAACTAACGGGTACAAAAGGACTAGAATTCAAGGCCGAATCGCTCACCTAACAGGCATTCATGCTGTGGAAGAACTCGATATGGAGGAATTCTGTGAGCTTATTTAAATATCTCTCTGTGACTCTTGGCCACTGTCTCTGAAATTCCTCATCCAGCTGTGTGTTTTAATAATATTGCCCTGTGGGCTTTAAGTTAAGACATGGAGTGCTTTCAACTTGGAGGGCTGGGACTCGAGAACAGAAAGATAAACAAGTTTCTCACTCTTGTCCAGAGGAGTCCTGCTCAGCTAGACTGTGCAATTTCACAACACCTTAGTTAGTTGCTTTGTACAAACTCACGATACTGAATTCACTCTAAAAGCTGATTGAAATTATGGTTTTTAAGTACAACCAAGTAACAAAGTTAAAAAATAAAAAAAAAAAAAAAAAAAACTTTAAAAAGAAAGGAGAGGATAGTACTTGCCTTTTCTTGAGGCATTTCAGACCCATTTGTAAAACGTGACTGGTTTGACTCAGCACAACTGATAACATAAAAGTCTCCAGTAAGGGGGGGGAATGGGCGGGAAGCTCCTAAAATGAACTTCAGTGGATGTGGAATTTCTCTCCTATCAGAGGTGGAGCTGATGCCTTCTGAAAGGGGTCAGTGATGGTTGGACCTTATTTTTCTGGCTTGTTGCCTCAGCTCCAGCGCCCTGAGGGAGAGTGTAGAATCCCCTTGAAGCAGTTGCTCCTCAGGGTGGCAACCTGCAGCTCCTCCTGCTTTTTCCAAGCCTGCTGAGAATGTAAAAGCACAAGATGTGGGAAACAGAAGGCCAGAAGGCCTCTTTAGACTTTGTGGCCTGTGATGAGTTGAACTTGTATGGTGACCCTGTGTAGGATTAATCTGTAAAGGGCACTTGGAGGACATTTTTTTTTTTTTTTTTAAAAAAAAAAGAGGAGTTTTTATCCATGTGTTTTTTACGATGTCTATTTTCTTATGGGAAGAGTAATATTTATTCAGAGATGCACTAAAGCAAATCACTTTTTACATCTGAAATGTATCCAATACAGGTGACTTCTGTTACAAGGGAGTAAAAATACATGTGCACGTGTGCATGCCCACACAAGTATATGCGTGCACTTTTTCTGCTAGCAGAAAACCTGCTAACCTGTGCCTCACACAGTAACATTTCCATCACTATGTTAAATTGATGAATTTATTAAGCGTGAAAGCAGACTGCTGAGAAGCCTGAACAGATGGAAAACAACTTTGGTACAGAAATAATGATATTTATACCGTTTCTTCCCTGTGGAAATTCTTGGTCCTCACTAGTAGTAAAGAATGCATTGTTTGGTGGCATCATGAATAACAGAGGCTCCTGCTCCACAGATCACTCCAGCAGATGCTCAGCACACTTAGGACATGAGATAAGCAGGCAGGAGACTGCCTGTGTTCTCACTCAGCTGGGCTGGGGTCTTTAGACAGTGACTTCACCTCTCTGTGCCTGTTTCTCATCCAACTAATGTTAATTTAGTTTGATTCCATTAGAAGCTCTTGGGTACTCAGTGCTTCTGAATAACTGATTTGGGAACACAGCCATGTGCCTTCCGCCAAGTGTGTGTTCTTACACTGCAGTTCTGTGAGTAACAGGGAAGTGGCGAGGGCTTGTTGGGGGGGAACAGGAGCTGAGTGGTAGGGCTGGATATTAGGTCTCTGAAATTAGAGGAGAATTCCTGAGGGTTTTGGGGAGGGTGGCATTCAGCAGTAATATACGTTAATTCTTGATGCCTGACTACCCTAGAAGTACAGATGGAATATGTAAGTACATCTTAAATGTGACCTTCTCAAATCTGCTTTCTCACTTCTCTTCACCTGAGCTCCCAAATTCATTTTAGAAGTTCTTTAAAGATCTCCATATCGCTGTGTCTGGGAGAAATGTAGTCCTTGTGTAGCAGTAAATCAGCTTTTGAGCACAGATCTGAAAAATCCTGCAATTATCTTCCTATGAATTTTAGTGGAATCTTACTAAAAACAGAAGTGCTTTATGAGTGGTTTTGTGAGCTTGCCTTAGCTAGCAGTTAGGATTTTTTTTTTTAATACTGTCTACTATTCCTTTCTGTATGTTTCTGCAGCTGCACATCCATGCTCCCGTGACAATGGTGGGTGTTCACACATCTGCATTGCCAAAGGGGATGGGACTCCAAGATGCTCATGTCCAGAGCACCTTGTGCTTCTACAGAATCTCTTAACTTGTGGAGGTGAGTTATGTAAACTTAGAAGAACTGTTAAACTTTAAAAGTAAAAAATAATAATAAAAAAAGGTGGGGGTTGAGGAGATGTAATCTTAGAACCATTGGAAAATTGGTCTTGACTATGTCACAAGCTGATACGCTGATAGGTCTTGAGAACTGTCTTTCTGGAATAAGATATTATCAAAAATAACTAAATGAATGAAGTCAGAGTGACCAAAATCAGTTGGTAACTGATCATCAGTTGATACCCACAAGGGCATTTGTGACTTGTATGTGGTATAAAATTATATGAACTTTCTGCAGGAGGTTGCATTCGAATCCAGAATCTGAATTTACACACAGTGTTTTCTTAGATATGATATCTTGCATTATGTCTTAAATGTGACCTTTGATTTCTGCTAGCTTTTATCTGCTTAGGTTTTTGGATGTGTGACTTTTCATTGCCTGCAGAATACTTGTGTTAGACCTTAAAATAGTTGCATCTTCCACTGAGATTTTCCTACGGTTGTATAATGTGACAGCTTTGTGCTATAAACAACTGCTTATAACATGATGTTGAATCAACCCATGATAACCTAGTAGCAGAAACTGTGCATGTGATTCCCACACCACTCCAGTCTTTCAAATGAATTTGGTCTGATAACATGAAACACTTTCTGTCTAGTTAATGAGAGGCCAAAAACTCAGTTGTCGTCCTTTTTAATTAAGGTAGCTTTTGTCTTTCCATGGTAGACTTTCCTTTTAGACTTCGATCTCCCAGTCCCAGGATTTTTGAAAATTGTTACCTTATTCTTGTAGAGGGGATTTAAAATGGGGAAAAATATTTATTTTTTGGGTGGTATCCTGTGTTCAATCATCTGTCTCTTGGTTGTCTTGTTTTTTTATGTACGCATTTTGCTGTGGATTTCATTCTTCTGGCTGAGCTCTGATCTCCCGTGGGACAGTCCTTTCTATTATAAACTGTTTTCTTTCCCATGACCACAACATGCTATGTGGTTTCAGAGTAGTGGCAGTTACATCTGCAGGAGGGAAAATAAAACAGTCTACTTATATTTGTTGCTGTACTTTTGTTTAAAAACAAAAACATGGCCTATGGGAGATTATATCCCACTACTTTATCGTCTATAAATGTAAAAATTAAGGGGCCTTCCTTTCAGTCTCTGGTTTTTGTTTGTTTGTTTTTATTCTAATCCTTCTGTATGCCTACAACAGCTTTTTGATCTATCTGGTGTGCAGTAGTAGCAGCCCATAGCAAGTATTTCCAAACAGATTTGTAGCTATTTGACTGGAGAATATTTGTCCATGTACACTCATGAACACTCCTGTCATGCTTTTAAATGCAAACTTGTGCCTGCCAAATGAAGCCATATTGCAGCAAATCATAGAATCATATGTGGCTCTTGATTCAGACAGAACTAGTAATCTGGCTGTTGAATTATCTGAACAGGACGTTCCTATCAAAATTAATTCAAGAGCTACCTTGACGTGTATATCTGGGATCTTTATCTTACCTGCAGCTGCTAGGTCACTGGTTGTATTTGCAGTCCTCAGTATTGCTACACCAAATAATCATAACTCAGAAATTTACAAATCATAAGATTTTGAAAAATCATGCACATTTGGATTTTTACTTGCATTTTTGCTTTTCAAGCTCTCGATTATACTTCGTCTCATTCTTGAACATTTCTCCTTAATGAAGGAGGATAGCAGCACTTTAAAAATAGCTTGTGTTTTTAAAGAAGAACTTCAGTGAATGCATAAGCATGATTTTCTCCATCTGTGGAAAAAGTCCATCTCATTTTACTCTGTCAAAAGAACTAAAAGTGAATGCACACATGTGCTTTGTTTTCTCTTTCTCCAGAACCTCCAACTTGTTCTCCAGACCAATTTACCTGTGCAACCGGAGAAATTGACTGTATCCCAATGGCGTGGCGATGTGATGGATTTCCAGAGTGCGATGACCAGAGTGATGAAGATAGTTGCCCCATATGCTCTGCATCCCAGTTCCAGTGTGAGAAAGGACAATGTATTGATGCACATTTGCGGTGTAATGGAGAAATTGACTGCCAAGATAAATCTGATGAAGTGGATTGTGATAGTAAGATTAATTTTCCTTACCTCTTGGCTCTAACATAAGCACCTACTTGGGATTCTAAATATTCCTGATGTACATTTATGTTTTTTAGTTTCAAATGGGGAAAAAAAGCATTACCTGTAAGCCTAGCTAAGCTATAAAATGATTCTGTTTTTCTATACAGTTAACCTTCCAGGGGTGCAGGTTACTAGCTCTCATAAGAACTTTCTTTACTGATCATTTAATATGCTTTGACATCACAGAGATTCCAAAGTTAATTAACAAGTCCTTTTTACTGAAATGGAGGCTTCTGTATATAGATAAGAAATTGAACAGTTACTTACCTGAGTAAGAGTTGATAGGGTGGCATAAGATAGCATAGAGTATATAAGGTGTGATAATATATTGAGTTACTACATTTTGTAAATGTCACGTGATCTGTTACACTTTGTTAATTATTGTAAAAGATCCTAGCTGATTTATTCCCAGTTTTGCCCCAACAGGACCAAACTGACAAAGGATGTGGTGTTACTGGGATCAGAATTTTATTTTTGTCCCACTAAGTAGGATGTGTAAGAAAGAAGAATCAGAGAAATGCAGACTTGCATTTTACCTACTGCAGCAAAATAGGTGTTCTGGTGCCTACCTGTTTGTATTTGTGGCTTGACATGTCTCTCGTTTTGGTTTTCTTAAGGTGCTGCCATGCCAGTAGTGCTTAATCTTTTCTTTCTTTTTGTGTAGCACTTTGCCTGCCCAATCAGTTCCGATGTGCCAGTGGCCAGTGCATCCTCCTGAAGCAACAGTGTGACTCCTTTCCAGATTGCATCGATGGATCTGATGAGCTCATTTGTGGTGAGATGTCTTTGCTTCGGATTCAAGAGCTCTGTTTTGAGGCGTAATACCTTGCAACCATATGCAGAACCTCAGGCTCTGCGTAGGAATATTCTTTCAGGGAAACCCAGTGAGTCTTGGCCCTATACTCTCTCCGTTGTATTTGGCTGCTAAACATACCCACACTCTTCCATTGATCTGTGTGGCAAAAGAGTGTGAGGTTGCAGCATGGCCCAGCATGTCTGCAGTTCCGTTATTCAAGGTAATGCAATAACCGCAGTAGTGAAGATAAACAGAAATCCCAATGTTACTTCAGGCTAGTTCTAAAAACCAGTATGGGATGGTGCTGCCTTGTTTGGATATGCCTTCAGATCTACACCCAGAATGACCTGATTCCACTATGTGCTATTCCACTGAGTTCTTTGGAACATGCACAGCTGCTGCTAAGCTTGGGGTAGCTTTTAAAAATATGCAGCCCTATCCACTGCAATTACAGTCTCAAGCTGGAGGCTAATTATGTGGAGCAATTAACATGCAAGCATCCGCAAAGACCACAAGCTGGTCTCTTAAAGTGCAGGTAGGAAAAGAATATAAGGAGAAACCTTGATTTTTCTAGACAAAGTTACTTGGGCAGTAGGAGGTATATGCAATTTACAGGCATGCTGACAGCAGTTGCTGTATTAGCCCTTAGCTGGGTCTTATTTTGCAGTCTGGAGTTAACAGTAAAATGTACCTATTTCTGCTCTGCTTGCATATTCTCTTTTTTTTTGTGTTATCTGGGTGACTAGTACATGAATTTTCATGCAGTGGGGCAGATTAAGGGAGCATATGATGGTAGCTTCTTGAGTGGTTTAGGAAAATACTTGGAACATGGCACTTTAGAACAAAAGTAAACAGACGTGCTGATCTGTCTGTAACTCATTCTGAACCTTTTGTTGGATTTGTGTATACGAATGCTGCACATTGCGTAATAGTGTTGCCCGCAGGACCCTGGCTAATTATGAGGTTTTTAATATTGTGGAGTTTTGACAGATTTTGAAGTATGGAAGGCAATTTTCAGAAGCTGTGACACTGTTAGGTCAGAGGAGGGATCACCAGTTCTGGTTGGGGTACCCTGGTGTCTTCCTTCCATCTTCTGGTTGGGTAAAGCAAGAAAAAGTGTAGTCCGTGAGCAAGAGTACTGAAAAGAGCCCAGGTGGTGAGCAGAAAAAAGGTGGAAAGAATGGTGACAAAAAATATATATCTGTTTTGGAATTCTTGTTTCCAACTCCTGTTGGAAATTTCAGACTGACCACATTTCTTTTCATTCTCCAATATCTTTCATTTACCTGACAGCCCTCACCCAGTTCCTTGGATATTGTAAAGCCACTTTTTTTTGTTTTGTTTTGTGTGTTCACACATGCACTTGGCAAACTTTTGTGCTGCCAAGTTAATGCAGCTGTTTCGTGTTTGCACTTTGGGTCCAGTCCTACAATTAGGTCTTAACTGATTAAAATGAGTCTTTTTGTAGACGTAAGACTGTCTCTTCTGGAGACTCTTTGTGACAGAGCACATTCTGTGGTTTCTTGCTTGAGTGAAGGAAAGAAGTCAAGTAGGTAATAAAAATGATTGCTACTTTCAGGATAAGGATCTTGCATTTAAAAAAAACCAAACAAACAAAAACAAAAAACAAAAAAAATTAGAATTGAGAATTTTGTGCTTTAAATTAGCTAATTTAGGAATATGTTTTAATTTTGTCTTTGCTTTTTTCTGGTATCGTATATGAACTAATCTGCCTATTTAAAGGTTACATCCTTAGCTGACATAAAAGCTGTTATGCACTAATAAGTATAACAGAAATGAATTCTTGTTGAGCTGTTAGAAGTTTATTGATAGATCTTTGCATTTCCTGTATCTTCCTTCTCAAATTTCAGTTCTTTTGCATTTCTTTCAACTGAAAGGCAAGAATTT
Source organism: Oxyura jamaicensis (assembly GCF_011077185.1). Taxonomy (NCBI): domain Eukaryota; kingdom Metazoa; phylum Chordata; class Aves; order Anseriformes; family Anatidae; genus Oxyura; species Oxyura jamaicensis. The sequence continues at coordinate 25,787,806 of NC_048897.1, forward strand.
GGGAATAATTTGGAATGTGTTGACCATGGGAGATAAGGTACAAAACTCATCTCAAATACTGCAGCACTTTTTATTATTTAACACTAGGCTGTATATGAGGAAAAGAAATAAAACTAGAAAGTATTAAAGATATTTTGAGTTGCACTTTTCCTCCAATTTGTAAGGTTCCTTTTAGAAAACAAGCTACTTAATGACATTTTAAGAAGGAAGTGTTCTGTTTAAGGGATATTTGAGGTAGGAAGAGATCCACCATAGCTTCCCCACCAGTGAAGACTTTTATTTTTTTAATGGTATTGCTAGTCCAAATGGCTTTTGGGAGACCAGATTCCTCTTGGATAAGGAACTGTTTATGAGCATCCTCTATCCTTAACAGATTTCGAGGGTGCAGAGTAAAGAAAACTGTATGGGCTGTTATTATATCAAGATGATAAGGAATCCTGTTACAAGATGAATTGCTAGACAGAAAGGAGAGTAGCTTGCTATGACTTCTTTAAGTACATGGAGGGTAAGGAAAGGCATGGTGTCTTGTGTGTTAAGTCAGAATACATAAAGTTATGTCTGAGTTTGGTGCAGAGACTTTCAAAGACACTGTGTGAATGACTGGGAGCTGACTGATGTGCTGCACGTGCTCTGGGACAGCATCATACGTACTGCCATGTTTAATAACTTCCTTGTTTTTTCCTTCTCTTTCCAGAAAAAACAAAGCCAGCCTCAGATGAACCACAACCCCACAGCAGTGCCATCGGTCCTGTCATCGGGATAATACTGTCCCTATTTGTCATGGGAGGAATGTACTTTGTTTGCCAGCGAGTGGTGTGTCAGCGCTATGCCGGGCCCAATAGCCCCTTTCCACATGAGTATGTCAGTGGAACCCCTCATGTCCCTCTTAATTTTATTGCTCCAGGAAGTTCTCAGCATGGCACTTTTACTGGTAAGGATGGTAAGAACCCTAATGAGTATCATTACATGGTCTGGATATATATATATATATATTTACAGGCTTTGCAGGTTAAGAGTCCTAGAGGCAGGGATTTCAAAGAGCAGAAATGGTGGTGTTGATCTGCTCTGTGGTTTTGGTGTAAATCTGTGATTTGGATCAGATTTGCAAAAAGTACTAGATGCAGTTCACTAGGGACCTAGAAAATCACTAGATTTTCAAGTACAATTTTTTCCCTAGACTGCATCTACACATTTATCTAAAAAGACAAACTGTAAAAATATTTTGCCTGTGAAAACATCCCTTTGACTTTCTGGTGTATGTAATGGAGTCTGTGTTTTGCATAATACTTCTTACTTGAGGCCTGCAAAACACTATGAAGAGTAGTGAACCATGCACAGTATTGGAAACTAAGAATGCTTTGTGCCATTCAGGGTTTCAGTGAGAGCTCTGTTCTGTTCTTTGTGCCTTGTACTCCGATGTCCTTGTTTCTGTCCTGTACATTCAAAGGTCTTCACACAGCTTTCCCTGTGTGCTCAGGGTGGATAAGTTCTTTTGCAGTGGAAAGAATCAGAGAAAAGAAGTGAAGAAGCTTAGGCTAATGTAATACATAAAAGCAGGGGCTAAACATCCCCCCCCCCACTCCCCCGAAGTTACAACAACAAATGTGGAAGAACATAAGCAGTCTGGGTGTGGTTTTGCAGTTGGGCTGCTCAGTGCCTGAAATGTAATGAAAACATCTCCTCTGGTTCAGTCCATCTCTGAGATAAATTTCCTGTTTGTTTTGGACAAAGTATTTATATTCTCTCTGCGTCTCAGTCCTCCATCTGTAAAACAGCAAAACTTCTCTACCTTGCAAAGTAATCAAAACACTGATCCAGAGACTTGTATGCAGATACTAAGTTGAGATTGAAGGACCTAAAAAGACTGGGATATTCAGCTAAAAGATAACAGACCAGAGTAAACACTTAAGTGATGTATTTTAAATGATTTTACAAATATAAAATATACTTTTCATAGAGGAAATAATAAATTCCTAACTATAAAGCCTGAGAAGAAATAATACTTACTTCTTATTCAGGAAGCTGTAAAGTAAATGGTCACCTGTAAACCTACCAGACAGGGTCAGAATGCAAGAAATCCATATTTCAGAGTGCTTTGAGTCTGTTTTTCCTGTCAGCTGAAAATCAGATAAATGATAAACTTACAGACCAGTGAAAAGATGTGGCATTTCTTCATATAAACAAGATTTTGAGATGTGCTAACTGTTGGTTTCTTCTAGCCATGATTTTGAAGACAACCAGATATTCTTTCTTGATTTTTAATGACTGTGGTCAGCTGTTCCTGCTTAAACTATGCTTTTATGGTTATCAAGAGGTTTTGTGGAAGGAAATAAAATTTGAGGATGAAATCATTGCAGGTGAAATCTTTGCAGTGGTGTTCTGAATCAGACTTCATATAAAAGCTTCTTTAATTAAAGAAAGTAGTAGTGGTTTTTAATCTGTAGCACTGTGGGTGCTGATCTAAGCTGTTGTTGTGATCCCTGTTCGTATTTGTTGGGTTTATTTCCTAATCCTGCTGCCATAGATTTTTGTCTCGGTATTGTTGTGACAAATTACAACAGCTGAAAAATCTTACCATTGATGTTAATTCTAAAGAGAAGACATAATTTTTGAAATGCCATGCTATTAATAAAGCTAAGTGGCCATAAATGATGTTCACAAACAGTCACTCTGCTTCTAATATATATGTACCATGTCTCAAAAATTTCTGAAAACTTCCAAACAAAACTCTTTCATTAGCACTGGATATTCTGACAGTAAGAAGCTGAAAATCTATTGCCTGATTTAAGTGCATCATGAAATTAAACAGATCGGAGGATGTTTTCTTCCCCTTTTCCCGTCACCCAGACTTCCTTCCTTTTTCTTCTGTTGATTTTCAGTTTAAGCAGTGATTTTTTTTTTCTTCAGTCAGAATAATTATTTTTTGCTCTTGTTCGTGAATTTGCAGTTGAATTTCTTTGGATGGAAATGAATAAAATGAAAACTTTGTAGGTCTCTACCTTGTTTCTCTTGGGCAATGTATAATGTTTTGTTTTTTGTTTTGATTGTTTTTTGCAAATGCATGAGTTTGATTAATTGGAAAATTTCTTAATTAATGATTTTGTGGAAAGTTTGGATCTAGAGATTCTGTCCTCAGCAGGCTGTGAGAGTTGTTTGTGAGGAGTTCGCTGCTGCAGAGACACAATAGGTGGTCTGGGGATGAGATGTTTTCTTTACATAATATAAAATTGAAAATATGTTGTTCCTTGTGATCCTGAAGTTTTTATATAAAAGATCATCCCAAAAGTTGACAACTGAGTTGCATGGATTTGCCAAGCTGTGGACTTTTCTGTTTTGCATCGGTAGATGAAATGGTGGTTCACCTAACCTTGCTTTTGTCTCTGTTTTGCTACAGGCATCTCTTGTGGAAAGTCTATGATTAGCTCCATGAGCTTCATGGGAGGAAGCAGTGGTGCCCCCTTGTATGACAGAAATCACGTGACTGGAGCTTCTTCTAGTAGCTCATCCAGCACTAAAGCCACTTTCTACCCTCAGGTATGTCTTGAAAATATAGACGTGAATTAGATCTACTTCAAGAAAACGAAGATGAAAATTTTTGCTACTACATAGGAAGTTAATAACAGTTGTTCTTGGGTGGTACTGTTTATGAAAAATACAGGCCGAGTCCAACACCTGCTGAACTTCACAAAAGGGCTTTGTTGTATTTCACCAAGGTTACACAATGCTATGTGATGTCTAAAATGTTTTGTTATTAGAGTGACACTCAGTTGGGTTGTTCCTAGGCACTTCTGTTCTTCTGTCTTGACTCCCTTGGGAGATACCTTTGCACCTCTTTTGCTCTTTGTGACCTTTGATGTCAGTGGCCCAATGACATTTTCTGCTGTATAATACAGCAGGCACACGTGGAATGAAAAGATAAACAAGGAGTAGAATGAAAATGCATAAGAAATAAGCTCAGCTTGCTCTTTACCTAAAGCATTGATCATTGATTCAAAGAATCAAGTGTTCACACTGGAGAAAATGCTGGTACCAGAAGAGGTGGTTATATTTGTGTTTTTTTCCAGCTATAACTTACCCATTTCTGGCTTTTAACTGTTGGAAGTGACAGAAATTTAGTCTCCAAATCAATTTCCTGAGTTCAAAGATGTATAATATGAACAGAAAAGAAGCTCTAAGAATACATAGGAGAGATCAAAGTTTACAGATTGCCAGTATTTTGTCATATGACAGTTTTTTCCTTAGTGCTTTTGAGCAGTAAATTCATTCACCTTTCTGTTTGCACAAGCTTGTAAAATTAATCTTCTAGCTACTGAGGTGGTTTTTCATTAGTGTTTAATTGGGAGCCCACATATTGTGTGGGTGTATGTGCCTTTGTGTTTACATGTAAACTGTTAGATTAAGTATGGGCATTTTGATTTATAGTGTTATGCCTAGTGACAAGTATGTCCTCTCCCCTTTAAGAAGGATAAAGATGGAGGAGAGACAACTGTCAGGTTATTGAGAAGGTAAAACTGGTTACTTATTTTCTACATTACCTTCTCAGTGAAGCCAAGCTAGCCATGGCTAGCAGATACTGGAATTCAGCAGGCCTCCTAATTTAGTTTATCTCATGCTTCACCAGCATCTGTGAACTTGCTGAACAATTTCACTCTAGTACATGGTTGTTGTGTCATTGCCACACTAAAAAGGATGAATAGAAAAAACATAGGTGGATTTATTTAAAAGAAAAAATCTTAAATCTTGAAAGACCAAAAACTGATCCTGGCTCTGCCATTATATAGTATCTACATTTGGCCCAGACTGTTCCATTAAGCTGCTGGCCTAAACTAACCTGATTGCTACTGGGAGTTCTTCCATCCTTTCAGTTCAGGGCTTTGTGAGCCAGGACTTTCAGGGACAATATCAGCCTTTTGTTTAGGAAAGGTGGGGTGCCAGATTCTTATACAGAGGCTGTTGTGAAGGCTTTGTTGTGTACTGCTGATCCAAATGTTTTGGTCAGTTCTACCTGGTAACTAATTACCTAGCTTTATCTTAACAACAAAAACAAGTGGTCTGAACATCTAGATGTCTTGGCTTCCCCCTCACTGCCCTATATTTGTTTAATACACTTTAGTAGCACTTATGGATAGTCCGATACAGACGAGGGAAGAATTGGCAATTGTCAGTTCGTATATCTGAGCACCTGGCCATGGGCATGCTGGCTGACATTTTTTGCTGTATTTTATCTGAATGTGGAGTGGTGTTGATGCAGATCAGGATAGATCAAGAGGATTCAGAAGCAGAATTCTGGAAGAGATTCTTGGGGCAATTAGTTATCGTCCCCCCCAGCTGGCAATGTGTGGTATTCAAGCTTGTCTGCCTTCACATGAAGTCTGGATGCAGAGCTTGACATTATTAGTCACATTATCACCATTATTGTAGGTGCTGATGAGCTCAGCTCAATGGCCAGGAGTCATTTTGATAGACATCACACAGTGAAGACCTAAAGGATGATCTCTACTCCAGTGATCTTACAGTATTACTACAAGAGAAGGACAGAGACTGAGGAAGGATGCTGTCACAGTTACTGTGGCAGGCTGTAGTTCAGCAGAATGCCCTAGAAAGGCTGCTCAGAAGATGCTCAACAGTAGCGAGGCCTTGCCATCAGTAGCGATGCAATGGTTTTCTGCATTGGAAGGAATGAAGCATTCTCCTTAGTTCTAGACCACTGCCCTGCTGGCCATGTCACAGGCTAGAGGGGTAAGAACCCTAAAGGGGTTATATTTATCCTGAATCATAACAAGCTGTTTCTATAGATTAAGGGTTATCAACAATCATGTACATGCACACACACAGGCTAGGGCAGGCTGTAACTATTTCTTAGCTCATAGGTTCTTTGCATTGTGAACTGTGCCAAACTGGGCCTTGTGACCCTACTATTGTGGGGTGGTAAGTTTAAGATCTGGGGGTGGAACAGGCTTGATTTCCTAATAGCATTTGCTGAGGATGATGTCAGTCCTTACGTCCAGGGAACTGCACTGAGATTCAGAAAAACTGGGTCTAGTTTCCAGCTTTACGTCAACCTTTCAGCAGCACAATGAGCATTGCAAGGGAGAAAATTCCCTTTACCATGAGAACACAGAAGACCTGAAGTGTACCTAAGCCCAGAGTAATCTCTCATAGTGAATTTAGGTGACCTTTAAAAAAACGCATTAATCTACCCAAACGGCAAGGAGAGGAAACTAAAATAACTTAAAGTGAATTGTTGAAGACATGAGTAAGATAAGTAGAAAGTAAGTAGAGTTGTATAATGTACTCAAACTTACATATTGCTTTTTATTTTTCCTAGATCTTGAACCCACCTCCGTCCCCAGCTACTGATCGCTCCCTGTATAATGCAGAGATGTTTTATTCCTCAAACATTCCTTCAACCACGAGATCTTACAGGTACAGCTCAGATGAAAAGACTTGATAAATTTTCTGTTGACTTGTCCTTTAGTTTTGGATCTTAAGCAAAATGTTCTTGTTCGGACTTTTTTTTTTTTTTTTTTTTTTTTTTTTTTTTTTTTTTTTAATCAAGGTAAAAATGCCACCTTTCCCTCTGCTCATAAATGACCATTCAAATTGAGATTATGCCAGGTGTGACCTTAAACAATGGATTCGCATCTTATTTTGACATAACAGGGTTTAACACCTTTCAACATGATGTTGTTGATTAAGAATAAAACATGTGCAATGTATATATTGCTTCGTTATAGTGCCTTAGCATCCTGTGTAGAGAATTTTGGTGTTTTCTGTTAAAACTCTTTGATAGATTGACCTATTTGTTAGTGACTGGATTACATGGTCATGGTGGTCTTCTCTGGCTGTCCAGATCTATAGATCCATCTGGTCTGGGGCTGTCATAATGCTCTGCTGGCTGAGGGTGACTGTGCCATTCAAATTCAGCACAGTTCAAGTATATCTTGTTTGGTTTCTATGAAAGTCAGAGTTATGGCTCATACAGGATGAATGAACAGCTCTCTTGACTGGGAACACAAAGGCACTCATTTTTAATCTCTTTGTTTCCCTTTTCCCTAAATTACAACTAATACCTGTGCAATTTCTTTTTCATTTTCTTTGCAGGCCTTACCTTATACGAGGGATAGCTCCACCCACAACCCCATGCAGCACAGATGTGTGTGACAGTGACTATACTACCAGCCGATGGAAGGCCAACAAATACTATATAGATTTAAATTCAGACTCAGACCCTTATCCCCCTCCACCCACACCTCGCAGCCAGTATATGTCGGCAGAAGAAAGTTGCCCTCCGTCTCCTGCCACAGAACGAAGCTACTTTCACCTCTACCCCCCTCCACCCTCTCCTTGTACAGACTCCTCATGACCTCAACAGAAGGAACTTTTCCTGTAAATATTTTTAAATATGAACAGATTTAAAATATATATTTTATGATTTAAAGTTAAATAGGGGGTGGGAATTTTTTTAAAAAAATGTGAATAAAAATGGGCGGGAGGGATGGGGCTGTGAAAATTGTACAGAGGAAGAATATTTATAAAATTGATTTTTTTAACTTAATTTCCATTCTTTTGTGCCATATTTGCCTTTTGAAATCACGAAACTGACTTAATACCCAAAGGACTGGAGGGTTGGGGGGGGGGATGTTGAGCTTTTTTGAATTTTGTCACCTTTTTATATGCAAAATGTGTGTAATTATTTTTACTAATGTGAGAAAAGAAAGTTAAATGGCTTGTGGGAGGAGGACACTAAAGAAAGACTAATGTTCTTGGAGAAGACATGCTTAAATAGTATTTTTTGTCAGTATCTCATCCTTTCTCTACCACTGGGACAAAACATACAAAGAGTACCATCGTCAGATGCTCCTATTTCAAGTGAGCTGAATGCTTCCCAGCAGAACTTGTATACGGAGACTTGGATTTTGAACCTCACTCTCCATTTGCTCAGCACTGAACTAAAAGAACCCTTCTTTTAGCCAAACTTTCCAGCTTAATTATGCCTACAGTTATGTCTTAACTCATGCCAGCAGTGCATGTTGCCAGTTCTGGAACTGATTCTAGCTAAAAAGATATCCAGCCCCAAAAAGCGTATTTTAGCTCCAGTCAGTTCCCCACTTTGAATGCGTGGTAGTAGAAGCAGTTACACTGACCTGTCACAGAGATCAAGGGGCTCTTAATGTAGTTTTTAAGCAGAGAGAAATGCCTGACGAGCTGCAGCTTTGCTCAGATTTGCCCTTTTAATGGTGATGAAACCAAGCTCCTTCATCCTTTTCTAGCAGCCACTTCATTGTGAGGCTTTGGTGACTTGTCTGAGAAGGAGCTGTGATAGTCAGCTGCTTCTCAAGAACCAGTGGTACTTCAGTTTTTACACAAAAGTCCAGTAATTCACCATGCTGCGTCTCTGAGGTGTTTACCTGTGCTGAACTGATCAGAGAATTGCTTTGTCTTTGATGTTCGTTTCACAAAGTGGGATGATTTAGTGACCTGTGTTCATTTAAATGAGAAAGCTGTTGCTTATTAACCTCTGTTTGTAGAAAATGTTACCTGCCTAGCTCAAAAACAAAACGCCTGCCATTTGAACAATTTAGTCATGTCATCAGAATTTTCCACCAAATTAGTTCAGGTTTAGAAACATAAAAAGCACAGGAATTAGAGAAGACATACTTCTAATTCTCTTAAAATAATAATAATAAAACAACAAAACTCTCCAACAAACTGCTGTATCCTCAGGACACCACAATCAGTGAAGTTCTCATGCTTCCAGCTCCTACCAATAAAACCCTTTGTGAATGGGGGGCTAGAATCCGTGCCTTTCACAATATAGAAGTGTTTTTTTTGTTTTGTTTTGTTTTGCTTTGATTCTTCTCTTGCTGTAACAGGAAAGATGATTGGGTATTGTCACTCACAAACCCAGCTCTGATGATGATAATGTGAGTGCCTACCTGGACACCTGAGGGAAGATCTGAATATGCAGACCTGCACCTGTTCCTGCAGCTCCTGAATAACAGATGTGTTGGGTCTTTGACAGCCTTAATATTGGTGGCAACAATGAAATTTTTTTCTTTTTTGAACTTAATTCATATTTGGTTTGGGGTCTTAGGGGCTGGGACCACAGTGTTCTGATCCAGTTTGTGTTTCCAGATTTGTTAGTCCAGATCTGTCTTCCAACCTACGTTGCTCGAGGATAGTATTTGTGCTAGCACTGGTGTATTACTGAAACTTTTTAAGTAGCTTTTATTACCTTCATGGCTAAACTTTCACTTCTGAGATTCACTTTTGGCACAAAGATGATGCCCACCGTTTTCTTTGTGGAGAAAAATACAGAATTGGAGAATACAGCATTGGAGCTTGGAGTTTAAGAATGGATTATCTTCTCCCATCCCCTGTCAACATTAGTAACTATAGCATGTCAGGAGAGACAAGGTCATAGCTCGTTACTCTTAGGATGACTTGGCAGATCTCTGAAAAAGTGTCAGCGATTTGGTAAAACAAAAGAGCACTTTCATGTGATCATGTTTCAGTGAACTAAATTATGACTTTAGATCCACAGATATTTTATGTATCACATCAATCTTATAAAGGAATACTTGTCCTGCATTACAGCAGTTGGTCTCATTTCACATCATCTGTAGTTTTGTGCATAACCATTTGCCACCTGTAATGAATGCATTGTTTCATGTTACAGTTCTAGCTTAGAACCACATCATGTTAATTTTCCTGTGTTCCTGTGATGACACTGGATGAAAAATTACTTTTTTAATTTTAATTAAACCACTGGTCATTTTAAAGAGCCACAACTGTAGCAGTCCTAACCACTTCATCTGGTATCCTAGTACAAAGTTTGGAGTTGAGTCCAAGAAAATTAGCAGTCTTGCTGAGAGTTAAACTGTCTTAAGGGTCAAATTCTTTTGGACCTTAGGTATTCAGTAGGAAGCAATCACTTTCTGAATGGAATGAATTAAGCATGAATGAATGAAGTCTTTTATTTCAGTTGGACATTCAGATCCTCTTGCTGCTGATATTTGCTGAGAAATTATTTCATCTAGGGACTTGAGGTTTTGTGATCAGTCTAAGTCCCACTCTGTTCCATACTATTGATTAAAAGTCTTTCTAAAAAGAACTTGTATGCAAAGTTAGCATCAAAACATTTAAATACTAAAATATTATTTTTGATTGCTGTAGGCTATCTACTATAAAAGGATTAAGGCTCTCCTGGTGTCAGAAAATATGCCATTATGGAATGAGAGGAGCTACTTCTCCCCAGAAGTATCTCCCAACGAGTTTTTAGTAAAGCGTGGTTTCCATCCTGTGAACTTTCAGGCTAAAACTTTGAAAACAGATGCTAGTTTCTTCTAGATCAGCACAAGGGAAAGAGTTGCATGGAATTATTGAATGCATATGATGAATTGTAGCATTTCAGGGCTAAACAGGAAATAAGTGGGGAAGAGCTGTCTAACTGAGGTTTAAGCATAATTCTACTACTGTAAAAATGTAGTCTGAGAAAGCAGGTTGAAATATCCCAGGAGTTCTGCCCTGAGAACCTGCAGGGGGTTGCATGCAACTAGACTATCTGTGTGAACTTGTGAGTACTTGTATCAGTTTATTCAAATGTTTTCCAAGCCCCTTATGACTACATATCACCACTTAAAGCAGATGAGGATGTAATATAGAACAGTGTCTGGATGGCAGCTAGTGATAGGCAAATGATCTGGTTGATTCTGTGTCACATGGAAAGGACAGATGTCCTAGCAGCTGATTTGCCTTCCAGGGCAGTCATAAAAGCTGCTACTAGGGACATCTTCTCTTTATCCTGTATGCAGAGCAGATGTAGCAGCAGTGTGATGTATACACTGTAAGTGTATACAAAGTAAGGTAAATAGGCAGACTTAAAATTAAATCATGGTCTTCAGTACTGAAGTATTCTTTAATTTCAAGCAAAGGATTTGTATAAAGTATGGATGGACTTCAGCTGGACTGATCAACAGACACTGCACCCTGAGATTTACAATGGGTGTCATTGACATGTTCGCTGCTGGATTATTTTTAGGAAATGTTGTTAGCACTGCCTAGTTGTTTTAGTGTTTCAATTTGCCTGCTTGGACAGATAGCTAGAGAGCGCTCAAGCTAAGATGAAGTCTGTATGTACCACAAACTGTGTTTTCTTCAGGGTAATGTCAGAGTACAAAATGTCCCCAAAATGAAGTTACGCCATTATCATCATGATCTAAAGAGGAAAGGTGAAATTGAAAAAATTCTTCTATTTCAATAATGGATTTGACTTTTTGGTAATAAAGTTTGATCACTCTGGTTTGCAAAGAGTGCAAGCACTTCCCTAAAAGTTCTGATTCTTCTCAAAGTAACAACAAAATGGACTCTCTCTCTTCAACACGTTCCACACACCTGGGATAGGCTTTCTGGAGATCTCCAGGTCCAAGCCCATTTACCCTGGACCTATATTTAGTCTGATGTTTAGAAGGTCATATGCTACATATAGGACTCATCATATTCTCCCATTTTTATGGGGGCCAACTCATCGTAGTTGGGTTCTGGTGTGTTTGAAACTCTTTAAGTGTCTGGGCACAGCAATGAACAAGGATTTGGAGGCTGCAGCACTCAATAGGGGCTGGCCATGCTGGGTCGATGTCAATCACACGAACATTTCTCCATTGCCTGCAGGGTAGATCCTTTTACTAGAGAGAACTCCGGTGCTGCCCTTCATCAGAGCCTGTGGAGATGTTGTAGTACTTTATGAGTGTGGTCAGTCAGACTTCACAAAAGTTGTGTGTATCTTGTTTGCTTCAAGCATTATCAGAAGCAGATCTTTTCTGATGTCAGTCATTTAGTTGGGTTATGTGTTGAGTCACTCCAAATGAGTAGCTGTGCTTATAATTGTACTACAAGTGATATCCATTAATGTCAGGAAATGAAAACAGAAGGCAGGCATGTTCCCAATAATTAATAACACACAAGAGTGCCTGGCATGGAGCCCTGAATTAGAAATAACATGTTTGCTGCTACAGTGCTGAGGGACATTTTATAAACTTCGATGTTTGGACTGAGCCTTAGACAAGCCACAGTCAAAGATGACAGTCGTTTACAGATCACATATTCAGTTGTTTCCATGTTCAGTTATGAGTGCATTATGAATGTTGAGTGCAGTCCTTACCAGAAGTTTGACTTCTCTGTAAAAGACTCAGGGAAAGCTGTGTCCTAAACGCTCAAAGTGCCTGCTGGTTCTGTTACTCCTCCATGACGCATTGCAATGCTTTCTGTTCATCATTAAATGTAAAATGCCCTTTCTTCATTTATTAGGAGTTTAGCTAAACAGCTCAAGGTATTTACCAAATCTTAAAAAAAAATGGTCATATACATAGGTATTTTCAGTGCTGTCATGTCTGCTAGCTCTCCCTCCAGAGAACAATTTACAAAAGTTGTTTTTGTTGTTGTTTTGTTTTTGTAAAGGGGATCTTTTCTTTACCACGTTTTGCAGTTGGCCAACTATGCTGTGGTCTCTTCACATAAAATGTAACCGCTGGGCAAGGGGTTGGGAGTGGGGGAAAGGAGAAATTGATTTTAAATGAGCCTACTGATAGGAATGATGGAAACCAGTCTGATACAAGCGGCTTCTGCATTCTACAACAAAATCCCTCGTGTGCCACGTGCTGACCATGCTCTCGGCTGCCCGAGGCAGCAAGTCACCCTACCAGCACAACCCACAGCTCTCCTTGCAGCCCACCTCAGGAGTCAGGGACTTGGTTCTCTCCAGAATCCTGGTGGCTAAAAGACCACAATCCCCATTCCTAAACGGGACATTTTATATTCACAAAATACATGCAGAGAACATGCCTTGAAGGAGTTATCAGAGGAGAAAAGCGACTTTGACAGCTACAGTAAGTGACAGCCCAATTCACCAGCATTCACGTCTTTGAAAAGCGAGTACTCCCACTGATGCCCATTTCTCTAAGAAAAGAGTAATGCTGCTCTTGTGACAGCATTCCCAGGGTAGCTCCATTTGACAAAGGGAGTGATGTTCCAGTTTGGTTTGTATAGAGATCCTGCAGCGTGTAAATAAGTGTTTTAATTGCAACTACAGCTGCAATAGTTGTAAATGGAATTAATCAGCCTAAAGAGATAAAAACAAAAGCTGTTGAAAACAGGACTGCTTTGCTGTTGGATGTGAAATTTGGAGGGCATCATAAAGAAAAACTCCAACCCAGACTGCTTTCTTACTTACCTAATTGTATTGTAATTGCTGCTATTGTAAATGTACATGAATATATAAAGACTACCAAGAATTTTTATGATAAACCCACACAATCTTTTTTTATATTTATATTAAAATGTGTATTCTGCAAAAAGCCTAATAATTCCAGCTTTATGTGTGTATCATTTTGTAGAATTTGTTACTACAAAGGACAGCCAAACCCAATACTTAAGTGCCTTGTTCATTTTAAACAGCTCAAGCATTGACTGGGGAAAGAAGTAAAGCCTTAAATCACAAATGTCCCCACAATCATACGTTGATTGTACTCCCCTGGTTCTAATACAGCATCATGTTACTGGCAGGCTTCTCCTCCGTTAAAATACATACAGCCCCAAGTGGAAGTGAAAGCTGACAACTTTTGATTTTTTTTTTTTGAGCATATTTATCTTAAGTTTGTAATATGTCGGAATTTTGTCTCAAATGCATTATTTCAAGTGGACTTTTATATATTCATTTCTGTTTCAACAGCAATCTTGACACCTGTTAAATACATAACATTAAAAAGAAATGTCACCAAGTGATACTTACGTATTTGGGGATTAAATTGACATTGTTTTCAGATTGTCACTGCAGTATTGTTCATTAAAGCCATTTATTGTGTTACAGAAAGTCTTTACCAATTGTTTTTCTAAATATGGCCTTCCAGCATACAAATGAACCTAGTGGTAAAGTCTTAAGAAAAATTTTTTTTGAGGCTTTCCTCACTCAAGATGATTACACATTAACAATTTTCTGGTCATGAAACTGCAATGTTTCTTTCTGTTAACAAAACTGAAGTTTTGTTTGAAGTAACTGATATTTTGTATAAATATATGTAAGGATAACAGATTCTGCATTTGTACTATAGATTTTGTGGATTTTGTTTTATAATAAATACTTTTAAAAGATTCAATTAGCAGCCCTTTTTATGAACAATGATGTTTCATCATCTACAGTAGAGACGACTAACCAGTATCACAATTGTTTTAGGTACTGTTTGGTAAAGATAATGTTGCTCTCTCCTTGTTTTTATTTTAAAATATATAGAGCAAGGAGGTGAAGAGGTTGTTTGGAAAATTGATTGTCTTTAAGATCACAATGGCTATCACACTATAGAGTCTACCACAACATTGTCAGCATCATTACTTCGTAAAAAAAAAAGTCACACTTCATAGCAATAACCTCTGTGGTTTTGCTAGACTGGGTGAGATCTGTTTTTTTTGTTGTTGTTGTTTGTTTTTTACGTATTTTTTTCAGCAGGTGTAGTTAAAATGAAAGCAAAACTGAACAGAAGCCCACTTCTTGTTAATAAACTTACTTAGAGGGTCAGACCTAGAGACTCAGGAGCTGGTGTTGGGTTGAAAAAGGTAGAGTAATGTGCTCTTGGGAGCCCACTGTCCTGACATGGGCATTGTGAGAAATAGTGTTCACTGGAAATGCTTAGAATCGCTCAGACCATCTGCAATCAGACCCCAGAATTGCTTTTCAGAGCTCAGGCACTGTCAAATGACCAACAGGTGTAGGGACAAACGTTCCACAGTCTTAAAACAGAGAGGATTGGATTTCCTTGCTGTAACCTCAGTGAGATGTAACTGCAGCTAAGGTTAGGGAAGGAAACTTGAAGAGGCATAGGCTGACGTTCCACCTTGTTCATAAAACTATGGAGAGGGCTGCTGGCAAAAGAGCATCTTCTCTTCCAATTTTGCTAAAGGGTTACCTCTGGCTGAAGAAGGTAAGTGGCGGTCATTTTAAAAGGAATTCTCTCTTCTTTTCTATGTTCTGCATCATTTAAAGTAGTTTCAAATGCTTTGAATTACTTCTTTTGAAAACGGATTAGTGATTTGTTTGGTTGGTTTTTGGTTTATAATTGGAGTAGCATGTTCTCTCACATCATAGCAACCGCTTTTGTTTTTAGGAATCTGTCTAATTATATTTCTTAATATTTAAAACTAGACAGGATTATTATATGGTATTTTCTCTGCATGGGGGGATACTCTGTAGCATGCAATGTAAGAGCTCAGACAATTCATAGTTCTCTCCTACATGAACGAACAGAAATCCAGAAACGCTTTATACTTGTACTATCTTCCAAACCTCAGGAACTCAGGTGTCTAGGAAGACTGAAATCCTCAGCATTACCAGCATTTTCTCTCATTCACATGAAATAATTTAGCTACTATCAACTTAAATTCTATGTAATATTTGACCTATAGCCTGATAGGTCCTTTTTCTGTCTATAAAACAAGTTTCTATCTGTGATGTTTACATAAATGTAAGTGAAACTCAGTGTGTCTGCTAAGCTTTGACGAAGCTTAATTATCAGCATTGTCTGTTTTTCCACAGGTCTCAGTGTATCTGTGATTTCACAGAAAGTAGATTGAGGATTTATAAGAATAAGCAGTTCTGTTAGTTTGTAACTGTGGAGTGAGGGAGAATTGACTGTGAAACAAAGACTAGGTAGAAGACAAAAATCAAAAAGGATAAGGAAAGACTCCAGGTATCCATGAGAAAGGATACTCAAAGACATGTCATGTACATCAACAGGCTAGAGAGAGCAGTCAGTCCCCCCAGATATGCAAAGAACCTCCATCAGAGATCAAAGCCTGCAGTTATGGCAGAATTGTTCTGCTAACACTGACATAACTTATCCCATTTCACAGACATATCCTATCACAAGGTAATAGTTCTAACAACAAATGACATATTTGTAAAGCTGTATATATCTGTGTGTCAGCAATACTTGGAGCTGCAGAGAAATTTAAAATGACAACGTGTATTTGGATTTCAAAAATCTCTAGCATCACAGCGTCTGAAACCCATGCTTGAAGACGGAAAAGCTTTTTTTTTTTTCTTTTTTTTTTTCTTTTTTTTTCGAAGTAACTTAAGGCTGGGGGGGAGATAAAGCATGAGTAGGAAAGGACAGTGATATGTATATACTAACAAAATCATGTTACAAGGGTCTAAAGTGCAAAGCCAGTCTAGGATAGAAACCCATAACCAATCACCAATGGACCAAATGTGATAGCTCAGCAGGTGTGCCATGTACAGGCACACAAAGGCTTAATGTTTTACCTAAGATGGGGTAAAAGGAAGATCCAGGAACAGAATACAATTTTCAGGGTCCTGATGCAGAACCCAGATTATTTCCCTATTTGCTTTAAGGCTGCATCGGCCTTGTTAAAAGGACCATTGGGCATACAGGCAGATTAATACGGGAAGATAACTTTACAACTGTTGTTCCTGCCACAGCTGACTCTTGAATCCTACAATGAGCCTTCATTGCAGTAATACTACATATATGTGTATATATATATATTTTGTATGTGTGTGCACTGAAGAACACAGCATCTCTGGTAAGCAACTTTGTGTAGCTATAGCAGCAATTAATTTGGTGCCCGGTCCAGTAACTACGAGGCAGAATCTCATCCAATGTGATGGAGAATGGGAGAGGTTGACAACTTCCCTAACTATAGCTCATCAATGGGTGAGATTAATCATTAAAGGAGCCAGTTCTTATCAATTTGACATGTGCTTTTTTCCCAGCTTTATTATGCTTTGGTATGCTTATACTTAAAGTTTTTTGCATTTCATTTAGTACACTCATGTTTGGATTGTTTGCATGTTGCTTAGGATGCTCATGCTTAAATCATTTATGTTTTGCTTAGATATAGATGTTTGTGTGTTAAGGCTCGCTGCTACAACAAAATCGCTGCCCTTTGGCACTCAGTTCATTGCCACTTTGTTGTCTAGTATCCAAAGAACCCTGTTGTGCTGTGTCATTTTTGGCATAGTGGGAAGGATACCAGGCACAACATGACTAATGATAAATGGAATGCCTTGGAGGAGATGTCTAAAGGGATGTTGGAAGGGACCGTCCTGTAGTCAGGACTGGACCTGATCAAATTGCTCTGACCCTGCTAATGTTTGGGGACAATCTGTGGGCTGACATTAATGCCAGAAAAATAAATTAGGCAAATAAAAAGGAAGGTCTGATCAAACTTCTATGTTGCTGTTAGATGCTGTCTGAGAATGATAAAGATGATTTACAAAGAAAAATTGAACAATTAGAATCTGATTTCCACATTTAATGAAACAATATCAGAACAGGAAAATGGATGTGAAAAATCTCATGACCACTATACAGTTTGGGGGAGGTCAGATTGAAAACCATATCATTGAAAAATCCTTATAAGAAGGATGAACATCCCCAATCCTCCATTTTAGTGGCAGTTTATGTTGATCTGGAAGGTGGGGACGGGAATATTTGGTCATCCAGTGACAATGGGGGTGGGGGAGGGGTGGTTCTACTGGCAAGTAGATAGTCTGGTATCCAAAGAACCCTGTTGTCCTGTGACCCTTGTGTTTCACTATCGTGAGACTGGTTTGGCTTTTTAGAACTAAGTTAATCACTCATACATTTTCTTCTTTGGAGGTAAACACAGAAGGTTTGCAAATCCAGAGATGAGAATCGGGAAAATGCAAATGCCCAGGAGGATCAAAGGATCTTATATAACACAAATGCTGTCCTTGTATCTCTTATTTGCAGACATCTGCATGGTGCCAGGGCAAGGGCATGGGGATGATTTAGCATTTCAGGGAGAAGAGACACAGTAAAGTGAATCCTCAACATGTCTTTCCTTCTATCCTTGTCATCAACCACAGCGTAAGTGCAGGCACTTTGGGCTGCTTTTGTTACAGTGATGTTTGACAGCAGCTGGGAATAATTTCTCCCACTTAGACTGTTTGTCTCTAACAGGAAGTATGCAAGCACCTGACTTGCCTGCAGATAGCATGGTCCTTTGGCCTGGAGCGGCCTGTGTTTGTCTCTTCATTTCTAACAGAAAGGCATTAGTTTACCCAGTGATGTGACTCCTGCATACTGCTCGGTGTTTAAAAAGTTCTGACAACTGATTCTTTGGTGTTGCTGAAAACAGTGTCTATCTATATTTATCTATGCTTATATATACACATGGACTTCCCTGTCTCTCACTTCTGTACTGTCCTTTTTTTGAGAATACACATAGAGAATCATAGAATAGTTTGGGTTGGATGGGACCTTAAAGATCATCTAATTCCAACCCCCTGCCATGGGCAGGGACACCTCCCACCAGCCCAGGTTACTTCAAGCCCCATCCAGCCTGGCCTTGGGCATTTCCAGGCACGGGGCCTCCACAGCCTCTGTGGGCAGCCTGGGACAGGGTCAAACCACCCTCTGAGTGAAGACTGTCAACCTAATATCTAATCTAAACCTACCTACCTTTTAGTTTAAAGGCATTACTGCTTGTCCTATCACTACGCCCCCTGACAAAGAGTCCCTCCCCAGCTTTCCTGCAGCCCCCTTTAGGCACTGGCAGGCTGCTGTAAGGTCTCCCCATGGCCTTCTCTTCTCCAGGCTGAACAACCCCAGCTCCCTCAGCCTGTCTTCATAGGAGAGGTGCTCCAGCCCTTTGATCATCTTAATGGCCCTCCTCTGGACTTGCTCTACTATGTCCATATTTCTACATGTATTTTATCTCTCTATTTATAACTGCTACATATGCTTAGATGTGAATGCTTGATTATCTCGGAATTAACTCTACTTGACCCTGCCCCATTGAAATCAACGCCTACACATACAACCAAGCCAAGCCAGATTCCCAGAAAGAAAATATACATTTATTGCCCAGTTGTTCATTTCTGTACTGTCCCTTTTTTGAGCTTTGTTCCTTGCCACAGGCTTAAATGGCTGTGATGAGCCTCGTGTCCTTTATGAAGGCTTCAGACATGAGACAGATTAGGCTTAAGCTGCACTGGTAAAATGCTGTGGGGAGCAAAGGCTGCTGCAGGACCTGGATAAAGCCAGGGCTGGGAGCTTGCAAATAGCCTGTCCAGGTAAGGCCTGCTCTAAACTGTGCTGTTCATCATGAGGTTGCATAAACCCAGGGTGTATTTCAGTAAGAATGAGATCAATTTTCTGGAGATACTTTTGCCTCTCCTGTCCAGGAGGATGGCCTTTGTTCTTCTCATTAATGAAATAATTTGGGTCCTCTCCTGGAATAGAAAATCAGAAACATTAAATGTCTGTAATCTCAGACCCTGCATATGAGTGATGTGAGGAAGTAGTGTCTAACTCATTACTCAAGTGAGAACACATAAGTAATTACAGCCTAGTGTCCACTCCTAGCTCCTCTTATTATTTCTTTCTGTACATTGTGTAGGCTCTCTCCATCACACCTCAACAAAGGTCTAGAAAATATCAGCTGTGGCAACCCCCAGTTGCAAAATAGATATATTCCCACTCCACCCCATGGGCAGGTGCTGAGGAATCTGAGCACCTTCACCTGGCTGCTGCAAGGGGAAATGTTACCCTTTCCCTCCAGATGGACTAGCATTAATGAGAGATAGAGGAGCTGCCCGTCTAGAATTTAACTTTTTTTTTTGTGCAAGATTGAGTTTATGATGGAAAATTAGCGAGAGAGCATCTTAATGCATTATTTCTTTCCCACTTCCTGTGCTCCTTCCCCTGTCCCCACCCCTCCGCCACCACTGAGACAATGCACCTACATTTCTTATCCAAACATGCCACCTACTGTTGGCATGGGATGTATGGTATAGTCAGCAAAGGCAGTGCATACATTAACCAAACTAGATGCAGTGTTTATTTGCATTGCAAAAACAAGCAAAGGCCCTGGGTATCACAGGTTAGTCTGCTCTCTGCCGTCGTGGAACAATCATACCATGTAAATGCCATGGAATAGCAAGGCCCAAACCTCGACAAACTTACAGCCTACCACGATGTTATTCAGAGCTGCAGCATTTAATAGACACTGCCTGAACAATCCCTTTTCAGCCTCCTGCTGAGTTTCCAACAGAGCAGGGGTGGAGTCAGTGGAGGTAGGAAAAAAATGGTGTTCAAATGATACTGGAAGTGCAAAGCAACACTCAATGGCTGCTTAGTAAGAGTAGTGATAGCAAAGAAGGACTAGAGGAAACGGCTTCTTTTCACAAGAATGAAATAATTATTTCTAACGTTTTTTTAGTGAACAGAGTAGTGTTTAGATGAGTGTATACTGCAGAGAAAGTGTTAAACCTCATAGAGAAGAAAAGACAGGTTTAGAAGCAATGCAGAAACGAATCCTTCCTGCCCACCTCACTCCCCCACGTGGCTGAAAGTGAATCAGACTTCCCTTTGCTTCTCCCTCCTGTCAGTTTCCCAATAGCTGGATGAGAAAAGGGAAGAGGGGATTCCTCAGAGGTAGTTGAGGGAGAAAGCTGTCTCCTACCATTGGAAATGCAGGCCCAGGAGGAAGGTGGGTGGTCCTTGAGGTTGAAGGAGGATAGCAGGAGCATCAGAGTTTAAGCAGGAAGTTAAAGCATGTAAGGTTAATTTGGGGGGAATGAATAAGTGGGGTGAGGTGAACAAAAAAGGAACGAGTTAGAGGGAGAGGCTAACAAGAAGCTTGTTGATCTGTCCTAGGCAGACTTTTCTGCCTCTTTCTGTAACATAATTTTACATTAAGACCTATTTTATGTAAGTCTAAGTCATCTTTTTTTCTCCATATTTTAGACAGTCAGTTGTTCTACAGCAATGTTAAGTCTGAGTACTGGGACTTGGGGAAAATAAAGGCAGACAAAAGTAGTGATTAAAAACCCTCTCTGTAATCTTTCTGTAGTTTGGTTCAATGTGTTTTCAGTATGTTAAACTGACAATACAGTTACGGTACCGTTACTGTAATTGAAAACCTTACATAGACAGTACTCTTATTTTCTTGTGGTTACTTTAAGGTTACTCTTATTTTCTATTTTCTCGCCTTCCCAATGGGGCACAGCTGTTTTGTACTGGTGCTTTTCACTGAGATTTGTTCAGTGTGTTTTCCCATTCATGCAAAGATAAGCTTATTGACACTTACTATGAATTTACTGTAGATGAGTGACCTTAATGTGAAGTCTAATGGAGATTAGTTTTTCTGTGTGCATGTAGATGGGATCTTTCCAGCTTTAAGCTGTGGTAATACCTATTAGAGTAGCAATAACGTCAGTGAGGTTAAGAACTACAAGCTCATCGTGCAAATTCCCCATATTATTTTTTTGAAGACAGACTCTTTTGGGAAACACCCAAAATGTCTTAAAATGAATGAATGACGCACAAATCTTATTCCATGTCTTCCTGTATTTTATTTTGTTTCAAGCCAGGTTATAATGGCTAAGCTTTTGGCTGCATTTTTTTTTTTTTTTCCTGTTTTGTCCTTGAAAGGCATACCTCTTGGATAATGCTATCAATTTTCCTTATGTTGTTTAAGCAAGTCTATTATGAGTTAGCCAGTCTGCTTTAGCTAGAACTTGAGTACTATTTCTCGTGTCTTTTATAAGTGAGTCCATAACTGATATCAGCAGAACATGTATGTGTGTGGACTTGTTGCATATGTTTAGAAGACACTACTTCAATTATGGCATCCTTATTATCGTCTACACTGCTAAAACAGCGTGGGGACTGGTTATCACTTCAGTGCAATGTTAGAAATGGTTCTTCTTGGCAGGCCAGCAAAGAGACTTATTCTCTTCATTGGAAATGCTGCAATTGTTGGAATGTTGTACCTAGGGAGCTTATATGGTGAACTGCAGCCCAGTGATACCTCTGCTGAGGTTTGTTGTCATGTTATAAAATGGCATTAGAAGGTTGAGGATGAACTCTAAAATAGCACACAGGCCTCTAAAAGATGTCAGGCTGACAAGTCCTGCCTAAAATGCTGTGTTGTGCCTGAGATATCCAGCAGAACTTACCCCATACCTAATGATGTGTTAATGTACATGCTTCATAATCAGTGACTTTTCTTTAAGCTATCCCATCTCCTGCCTTTGTACTATAAATTCAGGAACTAAGTGACCTTACATTTAAACTCCCAGATGAGACTGGTATGCTTGGCATGCTCTGAACACACCTAACTCCTCCTGCCTGTGCAGAGTTGGACTCAGGCCAACACTGACTCTGAAAACGTTGGGCTGATGTTGTAGGTCTGCTGCAGCCCAAGAAGACTTAAAAATAAGTGTTTAGAGTGTGCATTCATAACCAGAGTTGTGGGCACATGTGTGGGGTGTGTATGTGCTCATATCTGTGCATGTGGGGGGAGCATGCGTGTGTATGTAAATATATATGTACAGAAATACAACTTTACTAGCTGACTTCCTTACAGTTATTTAGCCTCAGCAGAAACTAAATGCTGTGCACAAATACCTATGTTTATGTGTTGTCTCTTGCAATATAAATACTTGTGTATAACATTTCACTCCTGCTGAAGCTAATTTACATAGCTACCCCCACCCCCCTATTTTTTTATTTTTATTTTTTTTTGGAGAGGTGGTGGTGTTAATTACACTGCATATGAACACTCTGGACTTTAATTCTCTGTTATGCTACCGAAGCCGAAGTCTATAAAAGAGTGTTTTGAAGTTGGCAATCACAGTTTTTTTTTTTTTTTTTTTTTTTTTAAAGTGGTGAAATGTGTATGGCTTGTCAAGAGAACCTTTTTGATGACAAAAATCGGTCCTCCTCCAAATGACAGATACTTACTCTTTTTCATAAAAGCTATGAGGAGTTCCAAAATATTCTGTGTATTTGTTAGGGATATTTCTACCACAACTCCTTACATGGCCTTACATTTCCAATTTTATTCTCTTGCTATATTCATCCTGAATCTTTTATGAAGTTTCAGCTGTCAGCCATGGCCACAGCAGCTAAACTGCCCTAGGTACATCCAAATAAAATGCAGTGTACATTCAAACCTAAGCAAAATAGTTTCTTCTACAAAAAAAGAAAAGTTATTTATTTATTTATTTATTTATTTCAGAATACTTGGAATATACCGAAATTCATTTTTATTCACATGTATCAGTTGCTCTAGAATTCATGAATTCATCCTTAGAATGGGAAAGGTACCTCTGTATGAATGCTATTAACTTCAACATTGAAGTTAAAGATTTAAAGTACTTTTAAAGTTTTGCTCTAAGTCTGTCCCCAACAAATGTAGTGACAAAGTGTTCATTAAAAAATAATGGCAAACCTCCTGTAAACTTAGGAATGAGTTTAACAGCAATAGGGCACATAGATTAAAATGCTGGAAAATAAAATGTACTTAAGCAATTAAATATATTAAATAACATCTTTAAGTGGACCTTATATTGTACAATACAGCCTAAATTTAGGAACATAGACTAAATAATACTATTTTTTTTTCCACATTTTCAAGTTCTGTTTTTAGTCTTGCTTTCAATCCCCGTTTTAGCAGTCATCTCATTCAGCTAACAAGATACTCTGTGCAACCAAATGTGTGGCATTTTAACCTGGAGTCCTGTTCAAAACGCATTGACGTGCTCTGTTACATGGAAAGATGGCATAGATACACTATGTTATTGTGTGTGACAACTGTCTAATTCATGGTACAGCAAAAGCTGATTTTTTTAGGAAATGGTAAGTAGAGTCCTGTATTCATATAGTTATAAGGAGGGCATTGTTTACAAAACCGGAACTCCCATCCCTTGCACCAGGAACTTGCCATAAATCTCATCACAAACATGGAGATGGGTGCAAACTCCATTGTAGGCAGTGTCACAGTCATTATATTTTTATCATCTGTGGCAAACAGCTGTTGGTGGTTCTTCAGAACACTTGGAAGATTTATTGCTTAGGCCCTTAAGAAACTAGACAGAGATTAAATAATGACTTTCTTTACTAGCTGTTAATCTTGGGCCAGGCAGCTATTTCAATGTGAATGTTGTTTTCACCCCATGGCAAAAAGAGTTTTCGTTTTCACTATCTCAGTATTGTTGCAGTGTTCTGAGAACTGAAACCTGCTTCTAGAAAACTGCCAGTTTCTTTTCGGTCTTCTCCCCCAGAGCCTGAGTTTTTTCTGCACCAAATGATACAATTTCAGAGATGCTTCTCTCCACAAAGAGTTTGATGACTGTTAATGGCCTTATCTTTTGACTGAGAATCCAATCAATGAAAATAGGTGTTTTGTCCAATAGATAGAAAGTGTGTATGTGTGTTACGGTGAATGAAATATCATTCACCTGTTGAGTTGTATGCTATTGCAGATTATTGAAGTCCAATTCTGGAAGGCAGAAATACTTTGAGAAGGACAGAGTTGTGGTGTTTGATTTTGTGACTGTACAAGCAGCAAGCTGTACTTGTGGAACTGGAAGAACATGCTCTGTGCGCAGTTAGTAATTATTTTCTAATTTTTATTTATTTATTTTTAAATTAATGCATGCAAACGTGTGAATCATAAAACTATTAAGATTGGAAAAGACCTCTAGGATCATCTGGTCCAACAGTCCCCCATCCACCAATATTATTAAGGAATAGACTAAATTGCTACAACTAGGTGCTTAAATAATTTAATATAACCACAGAGTTGATATATTATAGTCAGTACCAGTTTATGCTTCTTCATACTTCCTAATTATAGTTTTGTGATGCAGAGTGACCACTGGCAGTAATGAAAAATATCTGAAATACTACTACATTTGATTATGATTTAAGTCAGACGAATACCTGTCTACAGAAGCTAGGAAGAATAGCACATTCCTATGCAGAGCAGTAAAGCTGGAATGATTTAACTTCAGCACTATTATCTAAGTGGGTTTTGAAGTTCTGTCCAAGATATAAAAAGGCTCTAAATCTCAGTAACAATTATTAACAAGATTAGTGGTCTATAGTGACGGAACTGTGCTAACCGTGATATCTGTTCCAGGCCTCATACCTATGCCTCCTATGCACAACCTTTCTAGGTACTCATCTTTTAACCTTTTCTCCCATCACGTTTGTTTTTTTTGTGCAATCACTACAAGAGTTGCCGTACTTGCTGATTTCTTTTTAAACAGGGTGTGAATGAAGTTTGAAGTGCATTTGAGCTAATGTTCTTTTGCTGTGTCTTTAAGATGATATATAGAAGGAAAAGGCCAAGTTGTAAAGACATGTTCTATTATTACCCCTCAGCTCTAATTCCATCTCAGTTGTTGCTTTAAAAAACTGAAATCAGTATAAAGTGATAGGAGATTTGTGGTGCTATTGGTTCCAAATTTGAAGGGACTATACTATATACTCATATAAATGAATATATAATAATTAAAAGTTTATTTTCCCAAATAATTGCCATCCTGTTGTATTTCAGTCATCAATATCATGTATTCTTCTCTTTTTGCTGAAGAATATTAGGTTGTTCTTAACAAACTGTTGTAATACTGTTATCAACAATATATGTTACTACTGCTACTGTCAAAATTTGTATGCTTATTACATCCTAGAGCGGGCCATATATTTAGAAAGGACATAATGATCCAGTGTACCAGGACAATTAAGGAAAAAATGGAGCTGTAGATTTGTAAAGGAAATTTGCTCACACTTGCTGAAAGTCTAAAGGTGCCAAGAAGTAGAATGTAAATTATTTCTGGAATTCAGAAATAAGGAAACCATACAGTGGAAGGTCCTGGAAATGTCAACACTTGAGTCATTTGCAGCTAGAATTAAGGAAATAAAAAATGTATTTCAGAAAGCAAGCATGTTTGCATAAAAAAACAGTGGCAATAAAAAGAAGTGTGTCTTTGCATTCAAATTAATTGGCCAATATCTTTCAATCAGTCAGTATTCTTGATATGAAAAAAAATATGTATATGACCGATTAAGTACAGTTTTATATTGACTTTTGTTTAATGTGACATTTTTTTTTTTTTTTCACTAGCTTGAATTAACTTTTATGACGTAAGAAGGAACTAGCACTAGTGTCTATAAAACTGTTGTGTACATAAGCAGCTTAGTTTGTAAAAAGGATACATTTACTAAGTAGGTAAGTAGAAGCGAAGTGGCAAGTCTTGTCTAAGAAATGAAACTTGTAAAAGAAGGCTACCAAGGTACATGCTAATTATATAAAACCTCACTGCAGAGGAAGAGACAGGAATAATCTGTCAAGCACTCAGATTGAGAGGACTGGTTGGTAGCCTCAAGCACATGTATTTATTATGGGGCAAATAGGGGCTTTTATTTCACAAGTCCAGTCTTGCCAGAAAGTGCTAAATATTGCTGCATCTTTTTCTTCCTACATAATGCATTTTTTTCTGATAATCACAAAGAAGAGTTCAGCACTTTTTCTTCAAAGAGTGAAATCTAGAAATGAGCAGAAATCATGGTACTAACAGCAGGCACAGAATCAGATCCTACTTTATGTAAGATGCTGGTTGGATGTTAGGACTATGTTCATGTGCTTTTGATTATACATGCAGCATAGGAAAAGGCAGAAATGGAGGAAGGAATCAGAAGCGAGAAAGTGGATATGACTGAGAGAGTATGTGCTTGCTTAGTAGTGTATGTGCACAGCAGTTATGTGTTCAAAAGAACTGGCACTGCTTTTTCTCATTTTTTTTTTTCCAAAGATGGGGAAATGAACTCTTGATAACATACACCTGCAAAATCCCCCCCTAGCCCCCCCCCCCCCCCCCCCCAAAAAAAAGGCCCACAACCTTTTCAATGATTTTTGAAAATGAATTACTGAATAAACATACTTTCTGTAGACTGTTCATCTTATTCTGTGAGTTCTCAAGCCAGCCCTTTTCTACTTGTGATCAACTATTTCCTACTTTTTTAGCATAGAAAGGAAAGGTTAATTATTACTTGCATAGTCTTCTTTTATCCTGCACATGACTTCTGAATGTCTCTCCTGCATAACCAATGCTTCATGGCAGTGCGCTTTTTTTTTGCCTTTTGTGTGTGTGTGTGTGTGTGTGTGTGTGTGTGTGTGTGTGTGTTGTTTGTTTGTTTGTTTTTTAAATCAGAAAATCCAGTCAGACTGCATGCCTGTGCTGCAGTCGTTACAATGCTGAATCCTGCCTTGCTGACAAGAAGTCTTGATGAAAGGAATACCTATCAAAAATGGTTTGTGAAATAAGACTGTCCTAATTAGTATATTACCATGTTAGGGTGTTTGAATACCTCACCGCATTCATAGAAAGGCGGTGGGAATTGCATAAATTGAAATGGCTGAGACAGAGTATTTAAAGAGTGTTAGATTGCATGGATTCTTGCAATCCGTGGTTCTTCATGTGCAAGTGGCAGTGCATCACTCTCAAACCTTCCTTCAGAAAGAATACTGTGTAGAGACAAGTCACACATTCTTAAAGCCTTTGAGTGCAGCGTGGTGTGGAACACCATAGGTCCAATGAGCTTTACCGTTATACTCCAGTTGAGATTTCAGTCCCACACCTCCATCAGTGAGGAGCTTGTGTTCGATTCCTGCAGTACAGAAACTTGCAGAACACATTTGCCTGGGTGGGATTTTCTTTTCAGCACCATGGGCAGGGCCCAAAGCTGGGAATGTGGAACAAAACCAACCAGAATATTCAAATCATTAGGAATAATAATAATAAAAAATAATAATAATGTCATTGATATGGTGCTGGCTGTACTTCCCATGGATGATCAGTACTGTATGGTCAGATAGATTTGCCAGGCACAAATCTGCTTGATTTTTGTTCCCTCCTCGTGATAGTCAACAGTACGTCTCTCCTGTAAATCAGAGCTGTGAGCAAGTAAGGTGAATTGCAGCAGCATTCATGACCTCTTTATCTGAAGGGAAAGATGGTATTGATTTTTCAGGACTATAAATAGGCCCAAAGGGAACTACAGTAGCGGTCTCTTCACTGGTGTTTTGTTTAGTTTCTTCCTAAGCGCCACAAGTCGGGAGTTCAGATGTTTATCCTAGGAAATCTGTTCCAAGTTTGAGAACACAGTGAGCATAAGAAACTCAAAGTTGAATCTGAAGGTGTAGTTCAGCTTCAGGAAGTGAATAAAGAATATGAACCATGTGCATGCCGGTGCTTTCTTTCTGCTTCAGAGTTGCAAGTTCAATAATGGTCTCTTTAACTCAGCTTGCTCCACAGATTGGTTTTTAATCACTCTGCAGGAAATTTTATACAATAAAATGTAGTATCTTGGAAAAGACAGGCTGTACTTGTTTACAAAATCTCTAAATGAGTTTATTTTATCCTCTTACATTCATATTCTTCTGAATTTCACTCATTTCACCTCACTCACCTACATAGTTGCAAGCATTAAACTTGGGAAACTAAGTATGGTCAGGTTGGACCAGGTGTGCAAAGTAGACAAGAGACACTGCTGTCCAGTCCCTATTGCATTTCTGGATTTATTCTTGATTGGTGATGACAAACTGCTTTGGACAGATCTGTATATCCTTTTGGAATTATTGGCTGTTAAGATGTGGTCCTTTCCATAGAATATGGCTGCTTTCAGCTTTCCTAAATCTTATATCTGATTAATGTTCATTGTTTTTCTTCATTTGGATTACGTCTTTAGCCAGTTTGCTTGGTAAACTAGCAGGAAAATTAGTGGTCTATGTTACATGTTGCTGCTTCATTGTCAGCCTCCTGAAAGCAGGATGCGGCATCTTTGCTGTTAACCTCTGCTGTGGTCTTAGCAGAGTGCAGGCCTTTTTTCTTGAAGTAAACAATGCTCTTCTGCTTTATGCTTGGGAGTAGTATCTTGGGAACAGTGTTCTTCGTTAGCATTGTTCTATTGTTTCTTCCCCTGCTTAAACACGTATACATTTCCATTTGTATTTCATTCATGTTCAAATCACTCTTAATATTTCTTTCACATGTCCTTACAGTTCCCCCCCAAATCATGTCATGAGTTCTAAAATTTTTTTAAAGGCTGCCATGGGCCATTGCATTTATCTGTCATCTTGGTCTTTTTTTTTTTTTTTTTTTTTTTTTTTTTTTTTTTCCCGTCATAACTAGCGTTGACTGAACAGACATTTCTGTTTTGGTTGGGCTGTAGAATTCATCTGTGACTCACACATTGTTTTAATGTTGGCTGTCCGTGGCCAGCAGAGGCAAAAAGCCATGTGAATACATGCGGTGTCACAAATGCAGGAGCAAGTCTGAGGAATTTGCTATGCTTTTATGATACCTTTCAGGACAGATCATTTAAACATCTCAGGAGTATTCAACAGGAGATACTGTTGTTCATGGTGAGCAAGTCAGGCACATAATAAGATTTTTCTAAAGCTCAGTGTTTTTGTCTTGCCCGTTTTAAATAAATTGTTCAGTGCATTTCTTGTCCTGGTGCTGTTACATGGTGAATTAGTATTTCTGTGTCAAATGCATGACAAGGGATAAAATACACTTCTCTCTACTAGCCCGCTGTGTGCTACACTGAGCTGAATTTATTCTGTTTTAAATTTCTTTAAGAAAACAATCTTTAAAGACAAATGCAGTGGTTTTAGAATTGACTATCAGGACATTAGTCACCATTATCTAGCTCATTGCCTTTTAATGGTGTAACCCATACTCACTGGCACTTAATAATATATAACATATACACTTAGCAAGGGGAAAATGGTGTAGAAGAAGACAAGCAGCCATAGCTATTCAGTCCATTCAGTGTTCTTACAAGCAGTTCACATATTAAAACCTGAATGTTACAGGGCAACTTTTTTGACACTTTTGGGAATGTATCCCATCCTGACTCTTGTTTTCCTTCTCTACTTTTTCTAGTTTTAAGATACACTTTCTGGGATGGACTGATTAGAATGATCATTATATTAACATTTTGACTGTCGCTGGTCACTTAGATTATATTTGTCACGTTGGTTTACTGATCATTTTCCTGAGAGTTGATAACTAATATTGTGCCTGCATGTGCACGGGCATCCACGCACACAGAGAAGATAGGAAGACAGTATGAACAAACTGGAATTCTTTTGTTGCATGCATTGCTATACACAAGTAGTCACTGATTTTTATCTGTCATTTTTTCCTTTCTCAATGTTGCAGGATAATTCTTCAATTCTCTTTTAGCTTATTTTTGTCTATTCTGGATAATCTGGGATTTTAACAAACTGTGTAACTTCACAGTTCTCTCTTAAACCTTGATGAAACCCATCAGTTATTTCTCTCCATTGTGAAATTTCCTACAGTTTGTATAAATCTCATAAGAAGGTTGCTAATCCAATAGAGAACAGGCTTTTCTATGTGAGCTTGAGCTTGTCCATTAAGAGCTTTTATTGAATTTTAGCAGTTTTATACTTCAGCTTCTTTAGAACATTTAAGGAATGCCATCTAGCCTTGGCAGTTTGTTACATTTGGTATTAATGGCCTTACTAATCCTGTATGTGTTGAATTATTTACTTTAAAGTGTTATTACAGCATCTCGTATCTCCATTCCTACCTAGACAAGTCCCCATATAGAGCTCATTGGCATTACAAACACAGCTCTGTATTTGGTAATCAGATTCCCAACACTGCAGCTCTGCCAGTCTCTGCCTTATTGAAAATACTGTTCCTAGCTGATGTTCATGTGCAAAAAATATATAAAAAAAAGAAAAATCAAACCAAACCACCCTGCTTCCTGAAATCTAGACAAAAAATAAATTAATAGGGTTGAAAATGTGCTACGTAGTAGAATTTTTTAATCTACCCAGAAAAAAAGTTGTCTGTGAAAAGACATGTTGCTTATATACATAAAAA
Organism: Oxyura jamaicensis; assembly: GCF_011077185.1. Lineage (NCBI taxonomy): Eukaryota > Metazoa > Chordata > Aves > Anseriformes > Anatidae > Oxyura > Oxyura jamaicensis. The sequence goes on from NC_048897.1 coordinate 25,818,560, forward strand.
TGACTCTTTGCCTCAAAACTATTTCTGTTTTAGTACCTGAAAAATTGACATTCCATGAGGATGAGCCATAAACCTGAAACAGAAAGAGGATATTCTTCAACTTCCTGAAGTAGGTATATAGCATATACATAGAGGTATAGGCTTCTAGGTGTTATAGATCTATCTGCCTTTTCTTATACTGCATGACTTATATTATAAAAGAACATATACAAACTAAATAGTGGTAGATCTGGGTAGGGACAGGCTGTGTCTCCAGAAATATGTCTGCAACTAGCAATGCTCAGGATCATTTGAATGTCTTCGCTAGGTTTTCCCTGGAATCAAGAGAAAAGTTCCTGGGAAACGCAGCTTCAGTGCTGTGTGCTTCATGGCATTATATAGTGCTGACCAGACTTTTTTTTTCTTTCCTCACGCTCTCATTTTTTTGTTGTTTTGTTTAATTTTTGTTATTGCTCTTTTGCAATTTTTGGCTCATATTTTTAGTGGTGTTTGTATTTCAGGCAGGTCCAGACATGAATTATCTGTGAGATTTTGTGAGAAGATGAATGATAGCAAAGACAATTTTGTAGGAACTAAAATCCAGTGCATTTTCCTGTCCAATGACAATACTTAGACAATCATTGTTCTGATATATCTGTCTTGTTCTCTGATTTGTATTAAATACAAATACATGCTTACAGATTGTATAGAAAATTAGAAACTGAAATCTTTTTGTTCATTTTCACTATGTATCGTGATCTCTCTTTTGTTGTCTTCTCTTTCAGCTAATCAAATAAGAAAGCTTCTTCCTAAGACTCACGTAGACTGTACATACCCAACTTGCGTACACTCAGTGACTCAGTAATACACACTAATCTTCTGTTCACATCAGTCTACTTTTATAGTTTTTAATTTCACTTTGAAAAATGGGAGTTACCAGTTTGTATGGTAGTTTCTCAGGATTCACACAAAGAGGATACACCTTCTTAGTCAATTAGAAAGCTTATAATAAAGGTAAATGCCATAGGTTAAGCATCCATTACTTCCATGGTCACTTTGTTTACCAGCTTGTTATAGCCTGATTTATATAGCAGGATTCAAGATAATATAGAAGATTATACAAATATTGTTTAACTTTGGAAAACCAAATTCTGTTAGTTCAAAATTAGTCTGCACTGTTCATGCAGATCTTGTTTATGCATCCCATCTTGGGATGAGATGAACCACTCTTTCCAAATTCATTGAATTCCCCTGTAATGACAATGAAAGTGAAGAGAATAAAGAATTGACAACAGGGTTTTTTTTCGACATATATAGATTCCCACAAATTTCTTGGAGAAAAAAAAGGGGGAAAAGTTTACGTCAAAATACACATGACATTAACCGGACTTTTTTTTTTCATATGACAGAAGTATGATTTACATGTCGTTTTATTAAAATAGTCTTCAAGAGCTCATGTTCTTGTGTCTTAGTTTTTCTGTTTCCATGGCATCCAAAGTTACCTTGAACACTTTGTTCAAAGTAACGGTCAAATCTGCCTTAAGGTCTGATCATTTTCAAACATTTTTCTTGTTTTAAACAACTTCTGAGTGATGGCTAAGTACAGAGGAATGTTCTGCTGTTGTCAGACAATGCTAGCATTTGGATTCAATACCTGAAGAGTAAAAGTCTAAAAAAAAAAAAAAAAGATCCTATCCTTTTTGAAACCTGTGGCTCTCTGAGCTGGTAAAGAGATGTTTATATGGCAAGGTTTAGGTAGTGGAGACAACTACCCACAACAGACCCACCACAAGCTGCAGCTGAGCTCGTTGGTGAATTTGGTGGTACCTGTGTGAAAATATATTTCAGAAAGACTAAAATGTTATGCAGTGATGTGTGAGAGAGAGAAGTGAGGAGAAAAATGTATGAGAAACAATACTGCAGACCCCAACACGAGAGAAGACAGAAAGGGAGGAGGTACTCCAAGTGCTGAGCAGATACCCCTCTGCAGCTCTTGGAGACAACCATGGTGGAGCAACCTTCAGAGAAGGCCACCTCAGAGCAGCTATGATGGAGCAAGTGGCTGTGTTCTGAAGGAAATTGCAGCCCGTGGGAAGTAACCATGCTGGAGCAGGCTCCTGATAAGAACTGTGACCTGTGGAGAGGAGGCCACACTTGAGCAGGTTTTGCTCAAGCCTGTGAAAGTTCCACACTGGAGCAGGTTGCAAAGGAATGCTGCTTGTGGGAAGGACCCATGCTGAAGCAGGGGAAAATTGAGGAGGAAGGACTGTCAGAGAGGAGCTGACCACCACTCCTCATTCTCCAACGCACCTATGCTGCTCAGGGTTAGGGAGGAGGTAGAAAAGTCAGGAATGAAGGAAGGAAATTGAGCCTGGAAAGAAGGTGGGTAGTGTGGGAAGTTGTTTTTAGTTTCTGTCTTTGTCACCATCCTACTCTTACTTTTTAATTCGCAATAAATATACATATTTTTGTCAAGTCTGTTTTGCCCATGACAGTAACTTCTAAGTGTTTTTATTGCACAGTTCTTCTTTTAAACCCATGAGTTTTTTCATCCTATTTCCTCCCCCCACCCCTCTAATGAGGGGGAGTGAGACTGTTGCTGGGTGGGTGTCTGGTAGCCAGCCAAGATTATCCCACCACATCCAGAAAAATTAAGAAGATTTTTATCTAATTGTAGGTTTGCTTGACTACAGCAGTGATATTGATGAGGTACTACTCTGAACTTTACTCTGCTCTGTCTTGGAAAAGTACAGAGAAGATATTATCATCTATCTCCTGGACATGCTTTTGATTTAGCATTTTTATTAAGCTATTTGCTTACAGCAAACATCTCTTACCGGGTTGTTATGAAATACTTTTCACTGTAATGCTTCTAACATACGGAAGCATTGCCAAAAATAACTGTTCTACAAACTCTGCAGATAAAGTTGATTTTGATTTATTTACATTCAGTTTGTTATTTGCACATTCTCTTACACATGTCACAGTGCATCAACAACAGTCTGCTGTGGTGTATTCGAATAAGTCTTACTGTTTAGGTCAAGATACAAATTTAAGTATTTTTGTATAATCTTTCTCTTTGCATAAACTCAGAAACATCTCTGTAAACAATCTTAAACAATCTGATCCATACCAAAGCTGCTATTCCCGGGACGTGACCAGTTTTTTATACCAAATGTTTGGATTAACCGAGGCCAATCCCCTCTTCCCTCTAGTCATGGGCAAGTCCCTCTAAATTTCTGCCTTGTAGTTATCCTCACTCCTGCTTTCCTGGTCTTCAGAACAATGAAACTCCTACATATTCTGTGCAAAGCTGAACAGTTTCAAAAGAAAGAGGGAGCCTTAGAGCCCAGGAATATAGGTATTCTTACAGATGTGAGCAGGAGTCCCCAATAGAGATTTAGGTACATCATTCTTTTCTGAAAGAGTACTCAGGTAAGCTGTAGGATGAAAGAAGGGTTCTCCTCTGGCATTGCTTTGAAGAAACGCCTCTGTTCCTTGAAACTCATGAAGCAGCTGTCACAAAACCACAGGATGGATGAGGTGGGAAAGCAGTTCTGGGTCTATCTGGTCCCACCCCTGCTCCAGCAGGGCCACCCAGAACGAGGTGCCCAGGAGCACATTCAGGTGGCTTTTGGAGATTTCCAAGGAGGAGCCCCCACAGCCTCTGGGCAGCCTGTGCCAGGGCTCCATCACCCACTCAGTAAAGAAATGTTGTGTTCATGAAGCTCATGTCTATGAAACTATTAGTCATGGTCAACAGGAAAAAAACTAGGATTTAGACACTTTTTTATTTTTTTGCCTTTTTTTTTTTTTTTTTTTTTTTTTTTTGGCAGGGGGGAGGGTGGATTTGCCAGGCAGCAACTTGTTCAGGATGCTGGCTATGTAAATCTGATTTTGAGTCCATCCTGTAGATTGCCTAAGTACTTCTGTTGCTCTGTATCTCTGTTTGTGTTTAATTCTGCAGCTGTAAATATTGGGACAGGAGTTTTGTGGAGACACGTACTGTGATCCAATTTAAATCCTGCAAATGCATCCAAAATAAATACAAACAGGGCAAGATATTGTGGATGTCTGTGAAGGAAAATGTTAGGTTGCCTAACATTTCCTTCATTTGCTGCGGTGGAGGCAGCAGCTCACAGTGTTCTTCAATGTATACCTGTATATTCACTATGTTTCCATGATACTGCACTCTGTTATTCACAATATTGCCTTTCTGGTGATTCAAAAGTTAATTATAAAGTAATGTTATTAAAAAATGTGCATGGCAGCTGGAAGACTTGGATATGGATCAGATATATTCTTGCATTTGACGTAGTTTTTCCCCTGACACGCAATAGAAGGTGCTATAAATTATGTAACTGCTGCTTATATAACAGAGGAAGTTAAAGTTTACTGTAGCTATGGCAAGTGTAGTATACTGTACCAGCTGGACTGTAATACGTGGTAGTGGGAGGAGGAAGACTACAAATTTTTAGCTGAAATGCAGCTTTCATGCAGGTGAACTCAAGTTTCCATAGCTTCCTGTGAAAGCTTCCTGTGAAACCATCACCACACTCGTATTTTTTTGTATATTTTTGCATTTTTTTTTTTTATTTTTTGTGTAGCTCTGGTATTTGATATTAAATCTTACCTGCTCACTTTGTTTCATATTCAAACTCCTAACCTCTCCTTGATGCAAGTTGCAGACTCCATTCAGAGTACACAGGTTTCAGTGCACATGCTTTGCATATAACATTTCCCAGCTTCCTAGCAAGTTGCATTTTCAAGGGGAAAAAAAAGCACTTCTTAAGAGGATGGAAGAAAAAAAAATGCATATTTTGCCATCATTTTTCTTTCCAATGTTTCCTAGAGAGAGAATAAAAGGTTTGGAAAATCCCACTCCACTGAGACAAAATTTGCCAGGGTGAAGGGAATGATGAGTGTGATTCACTTTATGCCATTTCTAAGTCATCCCTTCTTGGCACTGTGTCTAGTTCCCTATAGTAAATCCCACTCATGCTCAAGCAAAGAGGAACCATTCTAATATTTTTTGAATGCTCAATTATTATTCCATGTGTATTGCTATAGAAGCTGTCATGCTGAGACTTCTCCCAGACATACCTTTTTCTAGAAGGGAAGTGTTAGCAGGAAAGTTTACTAATTGAGGTTATTACTTACTACTTCCACTCCTAGTCCCCAGTAATTGTGTCACACATTTATCCCAATTTGTACCTAGTTGGAAGAGAATGAAAGGTTTTGCAACATCTCTCTGAAATAGACTATGGGCTACTGACTAGAAGAAGGAAGTATTATGAGTGGAAAGTAGATGCTAATCTTAAAATTTCTGTGCAAAACCATTTAAGGAAGGGCATGTGAAAATATTATATTCCAGTTAGCATCAGTAGATACCTTGCACAACTGTATTTGTTTGAATAAAAGGATGCCAAGAACTAAAGACTTGCTCAAGGTTGCAGTGAGTAAATTAGTGGTAGTGCAGCAATTAGTCCAACCAGACATTAAACAGTCTAGGATAAAATTAAAAGAATTAATTACATTATATGAGGTCACAGAAGGAAGCTAGGATCAGTCAAAGGTATGTGTTGTTTTGTAACATCTCCTTTGCTCTTTTGACATAGAAGTCTGCCTGTTAGTTGAGTATGTTTAAGTGGGCATTCTGTGCTTTAAAGTTGTTTGTAAAAATAGTAACTAGTGATCTCCCCATTAGAATGTCTGAGAGGGCAGAAAGTTGATTACAGGCACATTTTTGCCATTTATTTTTAATTATTTAGTAACATGCAAAACATAAATCTACAGTGATTTTATAAGAATTATACCTCCGTATAAAGACAGGCCATTTCCTGTTCATAATTTTAGGTTAATCTGTTGACAACTTGCATATCAAAATGAAATGCATCCTTATTACTTCTGCTTCATCACTTTAACTCTCTTTTTCACCCACTATTCAGCATTCTGCTGCTTTTCTCTGTTTTCCTTTTGTCAAGGTGCACTGTAGAGTACTTGCTGGTGCCTCAGTCGAGGAAGCACTGTGATTGCTTGTCAGGCATCTCTTAATTCATACTCTGCCTGTATTTTGCTGTTTCAGGATGGCTGACAGGGAATTCGGATAACCCATCTCTGCACTTGAGACAAATGGAGTGCAGTGTATGTCGTGCAGTCAGATGGGCATGTGGAAGCCTTTGTGTGCTCTGGTAAAGCTGGCAGATGGGAGAGTGGCAGAACAAACTTCCCGTGACTGCTCCTGCAGGGTAACCTCACTGATGGGACGATGCTTGACAGCCTGTGATGGGCAGCAAGTCAGAAACGCAAAACCAAATACGGAACAAATTTCAGTGACCAGATATAGTTGTAATGAACATAAACATGAGCCAACAGTGAGTCCTTGCCTCTAAGAAGGCTAACTGTATTCTTGGCTGCATTAGGCAGAACATTGCCAGCAGGAAAAAGGATATTTGCTTCAGCACTGGAATTTTTTTTAAACTTTGACTTTGATTGTTGCCTGTTGTTATTGTTGCTGTTGAGGCACTGGTGTTGGGGCTACTAGTTCAGGCATATAGGTGAAGATTGTGGAAACTTGCATTTTTATTCATGGACTTGAGGAACTTTTAAGAAACTATTTGTGTTGAGGCTTGAGAGTGGGACCTAAATATGAAAAGACCACTGCTCATAACTTGTTCTGGTGATGCCACTTGCATTAGTAGTTTTTGTCCAGTTAGGATTACTGTATGTTCTCAGTTATTGTGTCCCTAATGGGAGAGAATTGGAGTGCAATGCTGAATTATAAGAAATATCATTGACATTAAAGGCAAATGAACAGCTGGTCCTGGAAAGAGGAAAGATGACTTCTGATTAAGATGACCAGAAGCAAGGAACAGCACAAAATTTTACAGACAGGTCAACTCAGCTGTGAGGCAATAACATGTGGGTTAGCAGTAGAGAACCCAGATAAGCTTTAAGCAAAGATGCTACTGGTAGAGCAGTTATCTCCATTCTAAAATGGTTTGATTACTTTAGATTATCAAACAGTTTATAATAAAATATGGATGCACTTTATCTGTGCATTACCAATAAGATTCATCTGGATTAAAATGCGTAAAGCAAGTTAGTTGATCATGACATAAAACAAGCTATGATTGTGTATCTCAAATATTGTTATTTCTGAGAGGCATATAAAGCAGCTGGTAGACAGGAGCGTTACCTTTCTGACAATAAGGAAACAGAGATGGTATAGTTTAGCTCACTTCCCAATGCTAGCAAAAGTATGGATGCTTACAATTTATGAAGAAAAAGAGCTGTACTCAATTCTCAGATTGTCATAGCTATGCTGGCTTAAGTACAAATTGTGTACGAGTGGTCTTGGTTCAAAAAGCATTCCTTTATTCTCCAGGTTGGGATGGCACAGTGAGCCACTGCTTCCTATGTGTCAAAAGGAGGGGCAATGAGAAGTTGTTCACGCTGAGAAGAAAAGATTGGAGGAGGGAAGTAGTGTTGTTCTATCTGTATAGTCCAAAATGGGATCATGCCTCTTGTACAGACAGGTGAGAGCTTGAGCAGAGAAAATCAGTCACTAAAATCCAGTAGTGCTTCGCTCAGAGCAGCTCTTCAGGGAGCTCGACCTATCCATACAACCCAAGGAAAAGTGCATCTGTCACCATGCATAGGAGGAAAAAAACACCAGAATATTGAATTGGGGCATGGTGAATTTTGTGAAAGATGATTACCTTTCACAGTCTTAGCAAATAAATGATGCAGGTTCCACATCAGGAATTTTTGTGGCAAAGAAACTTGAAAATATGCAAGTTTGCAGTTCATAGACCCTATTTAATGTAAAAATGTCAGCTCTGCTGTGTATGTGGAGTTTCTGCTAAAGTTGCCAGACTGTATATGAATTTAGTCATTGAGACCTATTTGTTTCTGGGACAACGGCAATTCCAGACAGGAGTTTATCTGGTAAAGAAAAGCTGAGAATAAAGGCCTTCAGGAATCTCCTAAGTTTTTAGAAAACATTTCTAAACTGAGAACTTTGGTGGCATAAAAGAAAGAAAATTCCAAGACAGAGGATGCCTCTGAGGTGGCATAGGAAGTTAGACCAGCTAAAATAACCATCAAGGAGAAATTGCTATAGGGTTACTTCTTTTTTCTTTGAATGTTTTATTCTAACTGACTATTGCTGCATTTATTTTTATTTTCCATGAGGGAAAATCAATTCTATGTTCTTCTAGTGATAGACTCCCACAGGAGAGAAGGGTAGCTACTAAAATTCAGTTAGCCCTGTTAAGTGAATGATACCCTGCATATGGGTGAGAGAAGTGCAAATCTGCATCCTCAGATAGGAAAAGCAGAATGCCTAAGATCTTTTGAGGGAAAACAGTAAGATGTTAGGAGTGAGTCTAGGCCGTCTGTGTGTCAAAAATTGTAAATAAAAGGAAACAACAGCTAAAAACCATGCTTCCATGACAAAGGGGTGTTCCCACTTGACTTGAGAAGCCAAAAGGGCTAACTGAAGAGTTTCCTTGTGTTTTACAAAATACAGAAGTTCTACTTAGTTGTAATTTGAGCAATGAAAGTAAGGAACACTCTGAACAATTAAGAGGATTAGAGATTTCATGACACTGCAATGAGAAACTTATGACAAGAAAATTGAGCCTGGCCTGGAAGCTGGAAGAAGTAAACTTTTAGTGCTCTGAAGCAACTATGTTTAAAGATCTGATGAAATAAATATATTGTATCTCAAGGAACGTGTGTTATATCTTCTGAAGAGAGTTGCAGAAACATCCCCCCTGAGGAATTTTTCAGAGCAAAGTACAATGCATGTGAAATCTTTTATTTCTGAAGCAGCATTCTGCACTGGTTCCTGCTTCCATCTTCTGCTTTTTTCTTCTCCCAAGGATCCTCTACATATTTCTCTGCACAAAGCAAAGCTGAGCCTATAGCTTTTTGTAGGATCTGGAATGGAACAGTAGACTGGATATTTATTGTTCATGTAGAAGGTAAGCAAGAATGAACTGTTCAGGGGGATTCTATCTGAAAACAAACATGAAATTTTATTCATTATAGACAGTAATGTTTTCCCATTTTTCCTTTTTTTTTTTTTTTTTTTTTTTTTTTCTAAAGCTTAATATTTTGTGAGATACTTTACCAGTTTTAAATGGACTTACTGTTTGTTGTATTGCAGCAATGCTCAGCAGAGCATCTCTTGTACTGTGAATTTCTTTAACTTTTCTTGATACCCATTTTTAGTTGTTTGGGGCACAATATGATGACATATGGGCTGTATATTGTTTTAGATGCATCCCAAAGCTCTAAAAATCCAACAGAAGTCCAACAGTTATCTGCAAAATAATTTTACCATGCATAGTGTGTCATAATTTTTATTTATAAGGGTTACATTTGTCTAATAGGAGCTTCACAAGATGTATTTCATATTTAGGGAAATCATTCTATGTGATGGTGAAAAATGAAAGTCCCTTGGCTTTGAAGCTGTTCTTTAAAGGTATCTCACTTTAATCTTCATTCAAGGGATTTCCTTTCTCAGCCACTCCAAAATTCAGTGTTTGTTATAGGAGTTACTGAAGGTTAAACTTGGCATGAGCATTAGAAGGATTTAAAAGCATAGCATCCTGTAGGAGAAAGAAATAGAGCAATAAAAATCTTAATGATTAATGAATCAATATTATGCCATTTCCTGTATACTAAATTCTTTCATTTACAGTGAAAAATACCTGTCTGTTTACTTCTTATCTTCTGTAAATATCACACCTATTTTTTTTTTACCCCTCCTCTTTCCTCCTCCCTTTGCATCTCCTCCCCTGTGATAGAATCAATTGCATCAGTGGATATTATATAAAGAAAAGTTTTCAGTGGAGTTCACAGTTCACCCACCTTAGCCGCCATGGGGCTAAGAATTGCCAGCCTCTTTATGCTCTGGCTGGCTCTTTCCAACACAAATGAAATAAGAAAAGGTAAGCTCTGGAAATGATATGGTGGTAGATCACTTCCTGGAAAAGAGAGAGGAGAGAATTAATATATTACTGCAAAGGTAGAAGGAGACAGTGTATTTAAATATCGCAGTGGAGTTTTAAGGTGTCTTGAATTTCCTTAGCTTTCAAATACTGAGGCTGCATGGCTCATCCCAACATAGGTAGATAATGTTCTCTTCGGAGAGGTTGATGCCTATATCTACAGCATTAATCTCTTATATGATGTGCTTGGAAAATATTTTCAATATTACTTTTCTTTCCATGTGTTGAGAGTTTCTTACGCATTGCAACTACCTGTCAGAAAGGAAGTACAAAATTTTGTTAGGTTCATTGTTACACAATGAAGAAAGCATATGATTGTGCATTACATGGTTACTTTGGAACAATGTAAATGCTTTCTTCAGAAGTGACTGACATTGGACAAAGCTCATTTTGTCATTCAGGAGATGAATAATCCTTCTCTACAAACTCCAATTTATATGTTATCAACTTTGAAGTGTTGAAATTGAATGCTCGTACTGATAATTATTTTATAGAAATAGGTGATGAATTTTGTGCAGTGTGAGAATTTGGGATATTGATCTTGGTTTGCTGTGTCTTGAGTTTAGCAAAAGGGGGAAAGCAGTATCTTGCATTTTGGATCCTAGTTGTGAGCTGTGGGCAAACCTCTGTGTAGCCTTCATTCTGGGGAGAGAAGAATGCCAGCTTGGTCAGTACCATCATGGCTGGATGCATCTGGTATGATCGATACCATCAAAGTACAGTAACTTTGAGGTACCCACGGTAGTTCTGCTTTCTCAGATTAAACACTGCAAGAAAACCCTGTGGAAGTGAGTGGCAAGTGTGCTCTTGGCAAACTGCCCAAATACGCTCAGCTTCTATGCTCACCTCTAATCTGCAGCATCTTGAGATTTACCATGGCAGGAAAGGGAATAAATTTCAGAGCATCAGCTTTATCTGTTTTTTCTTTTCCTTTTTTTGGCTGCTACTACCACAGTTACTTTCTACCCTATCTTCTGCAGAGAAATCACTAGTTCAGTTAGGAAAACAAAGAATTCTTTAAAAATTCCTGCTATGCACAGATTTTACCTATTTGTCCTCCAGAGTAGTAGTGGCACTTGCTTGACTTCTTAACTGTTTCCTTTCTAGTGCATGTTGCACCAAGGAAGGAAATAACCCTTAGAAATACTAAATACTGCTAATATATCACTGTGATTCAGAATAAATTCATATGTTTGGCAAAGCAACCTCTATTGTACTTATGCTCCAGCTTGTTAGTGGTCAGAGGGTTAAGTTTCTCCACCTCACAGATTTCTTCACCTCAGTGAGGATTGCAGGATATACCCAGGTCCCAGCAATATTTGTTAATGCCTTGTTTTTCATCAGATACTCACATCTCTTCTGCCTAATAGGCAGATACTTGATTAGGCTTGAGATACGGAGTCACCATGCATTTAATTGCAAATGGCTTCTACTGTATACTGCAGCACTTGACTTTTCTTGACTCTAGTTCATTCATTTCACTTTTTTCCTGACTACTTCTTCTTCATAACTTAACAGGAAGGACAAGAAATCACGGACACTATGTCTGCAGCACTTGGGGAAACAACCACTTCAAAACTTTTGATGGAGACATCTATCAATTTCCTGGCATTTGCGAGTATAATTTTGTTTCCGACTGCCAAGAGACTTACAAGGAGTTCTCTGTCCACATTCAGCGTGGTCTGAACAGCAATAACCACCCTGAGATCCAGTATATTCTATTAACAATCAAGGATTTCACGGTGTACCTCCAACCAAAACTGACTGTGGTGGATGGGCGGATGTAAGTACCTTTAGTGTAATACTGCTGGGAAGCTGAAAGCAAGATTGATCTGTCTGTATACCTCTTAAGTTAATAGCTAAAAACATTTCTACAAGCCAAAAAAGTCATTGAAAATCTAGCATAAAAGTTGCTTTGTGGAGGGACTTTACCATGATAAAAATCTGTTCAAAGATAGAAAATAGCATACTGTTTTCCAGGGATCATACCAGAATAACAAAATAATGTGAAGTTACACAAAATGCGTTCTTGCCCCAAACTGAAAAAGCCCCTCACCATGTACTCAGGTCTTAAAAAGAACTCCATGAAAAACATGTTTAGAAATCCTTTAAAAATTGTTTTTCTGGAACCAGGCCTCTTTTTATCTCAAGTATTGTTCATAAAACAATAGATCCTTTCTGAACAGAGGCTTGTAGAACAGGTTTTTGCTGCATGCAGGATTTAGTTTTTGTAGAACTTAATTTCCCATATTGCTCTTTAAATGGGTATGATCCATTTCCATATACAATACTATTTCACACCACTGAAGTGAGACATGCAAAGCTGATAAATCTTTGAATTTGCCTTTTGGTGCCTGATCCGCTGCTTAATTGAATGTTATAGTATTAGAAGAAATAGGAATATTCCATGCTGTTATATCTAAGAGGTAAAAAGCTGCCCAATGTTTTATAATCCTCTCTAAAAACATGATCAAGTAAGGCTTCATTGTGAAGGACAAACAATGCAGCCAGAAGTAGAAATCATGGCCTCTGAGTTCCTGCCTAGTATTTAGATGTGTGAGTCATATGGCCATATTAAAAATACCTGAGGTAAACAGTTGGAAAGATCCCAGTGACAGGAGATAAGGAGATAAAATTCTCCCTGTCAGGACACTAGTTAAGTAGAGACATTCATAGACATATAAATCTTAATAGATAACAATTACCACTGGCAAATCTATAGAAAATGTATGGGTTATTTTGACTGGACTCCAGCGTACACTCCTTTTGTTTGAGTGGACTCAGCCTTTTCAATTTTATAGGATGCGGCTACTTGCCACAATCCCTTTATTGCTGAATGAATTTCAGCAGTGTGACTTGTTCCATAGTGCACCGTAAGACAGATATACACAAATAAGAGAGATGTCTCATGAATTGATTCCTTATCAGACAAAAAAATCTACACTCAGCCTTGTGCAAAATATCCTGTCACATTAACATGCATTACTGTCACCATTAATAAGCTCAGTCCTGCCAGCTGAAAACTACTGGACTAACTACTGAAACAAACTACTGAATTTCTTTTAACATGGTCCCTTCTCTACACATTTTTCTAAAAATTTTGTTGTCAGTCCCCATACCTGCCTGTGTTTTTTGAATTCTCTCTTGAAGTGGAAAATCCGTTCAAAAGAACATTCGTTCTTTCTGAAATGGTTACCAGAGTTTTAAACAGAGAAGCTTCTATTTATGCTGTTATTTCTTTGGTAAAAGTAAATGATTAGTGAGCATTTGAATATCCTGTATTAATACCACAATGATGATGTTGTTGAAGAGATCTGGATATTTTTTTTTGCCTTTTTTTTTCTTTTTTTTTTTTCTTTTTCTTTTTTTTTTTTTTTTAATTAAAGAACCTATGCTTTCAAGGAGCCTTTTGCCACTGAAGTTGCTTTACAACTTAAGGGCAATGAGTTTTCTTGTCAAGTATCAGAGAAGGAGTTTTTTATGCCTCATTAAAACCAGGCATCCTGTGCAGGTAGGATCAGATAGATAGAAATATCAAATACAGAATAGAATAAAACAGAATAGTTCAATTGGAAGGGACGTTCAAAGGTCATCAAGTCTAACAGCATGATCACTTCAGGGCTAACCAAAAATTAAAGCATATCATTAAGGCAGTATCCAAATGCCTCTTCAACACCGACAGGCCTGAAGCCTTGGTTTCTCTAGAGGCTGGTTTATCCATTCATTAGGGTATTTGGCTTATTACAGATATTCGCACCACCCTTTATATTTCTGTACTAATTCAAATCTGTGATTTTTTTTCCTAGAGTCAAAACACCTTACTACAGCTCTGGTTTGCTTATTGAGAGCAGTGACATTTACACCAAGGTTTATGCCAAGTTAGGCCTGATTCTGATATGGAATCAGGAAGATGCACTGATGGTATGTATAATCCATTTCTTTTTAATTAGCATTTCCTGGGTTTAACAGACTACTATAGACTGAACAGAAGTAGAATTTGATGGACTGAACAGAGCTAGAGTATTAGGCTGACTCATCCAACTGGCTCTTAGTGTACCTTATTTTAAAAAGGTAAAGTTCCTTTCTCTGCAATGTGACAGAGGTAGTAGTATGGCATGCAGATAATCTTACTAGTCAAAAGAAAGGGAACAGGAGCTTTCTGAGAAACAGCTAAAGTTTTTGCCGTAACACCTCACAATCTGATCTGCATTTTCCTTTATTTGCCTTTTAAAGGATCACCATCATCAATTTACCTAATTTCCAGCAAGACTTAAATCTTATGCATATAGGGAAAAAAAATATAATTCTTTTCTGTTTTCCCCTTTTCTTTCCATTACCTAGGTGGAGCTGGACAGCAAGTTTAGCAATCAGACATGTGGTCTTTGCGGGGATTACAATGGAATTCCAATCTACAATGAGTTTATCAGTGGAAGTGAGTCATCATACCACACTGACAGTTATCCCACAAGTTAGGCTTATAAACATTGTGTATAGGAGCATCATAAGAGATCAAATTTTACCTCTGATATCTCTGTGTTTGTCCCAAAGTAAGCATTATGCTCCAGTGCTGCATTCCTGATCTAAGCCTGCTTTATTCCAGGTTCATCATCTTTTTCTCTTCTCTGCTGGCCTTCTTTTCTTGTTACCTGTTTAAATTTTTAAGGACACTTCAAATAGAGATAATTCAGAACAGAGATCCACATTTGACAGACCTAGTTTGTATTATAGTAACTGCTTTTCTTAATCAGTAGAGTCACAGGAATCAGATGTTCCTTGTCAATTTTTTGGTCTTAGCAAAACCTCTTGTTAATTTTTTCTCACAGTTGCAAGCTACAATGCAATTACCTATGGGAATTTACAGAAGATCAGCAAACCCAATGACAAATGTGAAGACCCCGATGAAACTCTGGCTCTTCCAAGCTGTAATGAGCATGTGAGTAATCCTATTTGTGACCTTTGCTTTCATGGGCACATGGAGACATCCTGGCACTATGGAGAGTTTGTGAATGAGGAGATGGGACATTCCAGGGCAAATGGTTTCTTCTTCCTTGCTTGAGTAATTGTTGCTGTTCAGGAGAAATTTTTTTTTTTTTGACCAGGAAAGGAAGTGTCTAGGAGGTCAGGTGCTTACAAATCTCTTAAATAATTTTACTCTTCCTCCTTAGCGTGATGAGTGTGAGAGGCTGCTGACCTCCTCTGCATTTGATGACTGTCAGTCACGCCTTAATTTGGAAATGTACATCCAAGCCTGCATGCAGGACAAGTGTGCATGTAATAGAAATGAGGACTCCTTCTGCCTCTGCAGCACCATCTCGGAGTATTCTCGTCAGTGTTCGCATGCAGGTGGCCGGCCGGGTGAATGGAGGACACAGTCCTTTTGCTGTAAGCAGCTATATCAATTTTACAAAAACAAATGTCTCATGAATAGCACTGTGAAACATTTAAATTAATTTCTCCTCTACAAAGTTATAGCCATACACAATGAATTGAATAACAGTAGTGCAATAAACTAAATACTATGGTTTTGCTGTTTTCTTCTTCTATTACCTTTATTATAAAGAAATCATTTTCAGCAGTAGAAATTCTGTTCCCATTAAAAAGCTCAAGATCTGATACTGTAGGTGAGAGAGATAACTTGATTTATTCAAGACTGAAATGAGAAAATAAAAAAGGCAGGGATAGCAATTCAGAAACAAGCATTAAACATGCTTTGCAAAATGGAGGCTGTCTTGGGACACCACCAGCTTGAGGGGAGTGGGTCATATGATCCGTATTTTTTTGAGGAATAATGTACTGCTCACTCAAGTAACTGGTGGTGTCTTTCTCATTTTTTCAGCCAAGACCTGTCCTGGCAACATGATCTATAGAGAAAGTGGCTCACCCTGCATGGATACTTGCTCACACTTGGAGATCAGCAGCCTTTGTGAGGAGCACTACATGGATGGTTGTTTCTGCCCTGAAGGCAAGTGTATTTCTAGTTCCTGTATGTGCATGCGTATGTATTATTTTTACTTATCTTTGTATTAGAAAGCAAAACAAGAAAACAAACTAGGAGCTCTAGCAAAGGAGGTAAAATTAAAATATTAAATTGTATCTTAAAATTATTATTGCAAGTCATTATTTTGAGTTATATTCTAGGACTTGTTGTCAAATTTAGAAAAAAAAAATTACAATGACAGTATAGGTTGTATGCCAGAAAGTCTGAAAAGCTGAAGAGGTAAAATTTTTAGATTGTTATTTGATATTTTTATTAATCTGTTCATTTGTATATAGTTGTGCAAATGGCTAGGCTAAGATTTTCAAAGCTGGATGAAAGTGTTTTCCATAGGTCTTAGATTACAAAAAATCAGAAACACTTTTCTTCAGTTTTGCTAACCTCAGCCTCTGTTTTCTGTGCCAAGTTGAGAATGTCCCCACTCTCAGATTTTCTTCTTTGCAGAAATTACTCATTTCAGAATGAGCTGTAATGGTTTGTTTAAATGTTGTGCTTTATAGGAACTGTGTATGATGATATTACTGAAAAAGGCTGCATACCTGTTAGCCAGTGCCACTGCAGACT
This sequence comes from Oxyura jamaicensis, assembly GCF_011077185.1. Classification (NCBI taxonomy): domain Eukaryota; kingdom Metazoa; phylum Chordata; class Aves; order Anseriformes; family Anatidae; genus Oxyura; species Oxyura jamaicensis. Next base: position 25,835,120 of record NC_048897.1, read on the forward strand.
CCATGGAAAGGGATATTCCCCTGGAGAAAGCATTACCAATGAATGTGAAGAATGGTAAAGATCATGGTTATACACATTTTTTCAAATGATTGTATATGGGTCTGTCCTTTTCAATATTCCAATTAGTTGTAAAATTGCTGGAAACATTCTGAACTTATGTGTATGTTGACGGTCTATACGGCCAGTTTTCTGAAAAAGTTGTCTTGTATCTATAGCTTATGAGAGGGGGAAATCTTAAGGAAATGTTCAAATAAACAGTTTTAAAACACCTGGGGATGTGTTGCTGTTTGCTAGCTATAAAGATGCTTTCAGTGCTCTCAGCTGCTACAATACCAACATGCATTTCTGGATTATTTATTTCTCTGTTTATAGCACCTGTGATTCAGGCAGATGGACATGCAAAGATTTACCCTGTCCAGGCACGTGTTCAGTGGAAGGAGGTTCCCATATTACTACCTTTGATGGGAAGAAATATACCTTCCATGGAGACTGTTACTATGTGTTGGCCAAGGTACTGTGTACAGTAAGGCTTTACTCTCATAGAGTAAAGGCAAGTAAGTGTCTGCACACTCATGTAACAGCTGTAAATTGTTTTATTCCACTTTTATGGGATGAGGGAAGAAGAAATGCTAAAAGACTCAGTGAAGATTTCAGGATGGGCTATAACAGCCCCATGGGAGGACTCGGACCCTTGCTGCAATGGGTGGCTTACTTAGCAGAATACATATGCTGTAATTACCCAGCGGAGTCCTTCATGTATTAAAAAAAATCAAAGCAGCATGCTGGCTACCCGGATAGGTATAGTGCAAAAAATTGGCAGTTGTCAGGATTAAAATGTCTCAGCCAGATCTTTATAGCTGCTTCTGTGTTTGAGTGTCAAAACCAGCTAGGGAAAAGGGCTTGGCAGCTATTTCATTCATTTGTCCCTAAAATATCTAGTGCCTGTTTTTCCAGAGAATGACAAAGATCTTGTTGAACTAGAAACCATACCACTGTTGTTTTGTTGTTGTTGCTTGTTTGTTTTTCTGAAAGTATTCCTCATCTTATGGAGATAGCTATAAAACCTCAGTTTTAGCACTAAGTTCCACAGTAATCATTACTGTGACTGATGAGTTTAGTCATTGTTTTGGAAATCATCTTGTATGTGAGATGTTTGATTGGACATTTATTTCCCTGTCATTGTAGGGTACTGTAAATGATACTCATGCCCTCCTGGCAGAGCTGGCTCCTTGTGGCTCGACAGATGGACAGACCTGTTTGAAGACTGTTGTGCTGTTAGTAGATGCCAAAAAAAATGTAAGTGTTGCATGGGTTCTCCTGAATGTTTTGAAAATTAGCATATTTCCTATACTGTGGAGCAATAACCAACTCTTTTTGTTACTGCCATGGATTATTGTAGGCAAGTGTAACTGAAACACTGAACAGCGAGACCAAGCTTCGCTCATATTATACAGGCCCATTTGCACTTTAATTTTAAGACAGATTCTTCCTGTCCTAGATTTCAAGTTCTAGCCACGGTCTAAATGTGCAAAATGTTGGCTCTTCTCTCTCCCCTCATATAAAGTTGTTATCAATTTATGTTCCTCTTAGTACCTGGAACCTCATTGATCCTATTTGCTTTGGTACAGGTGGTGGTTTTCAAATCAGATGGCAGCGTGTTACTGAATGAGATGACAGTGAATGTGCCTCATGTATCAGGTAAGGGATACAGCCTTAAGTGTTGTCACACAGCTTACTACTCATCTAGGGTTGTAATTTTTTCAGAGACAAAAGTTGGAGAGAGGCATGTGAAATATGTTTAAATGTTGAAAAAAGAACTGAATGTGTTCTGAATGATTTTGAGGTGAATGTGATTTGATAGTTGTCACTGAAAATTTCATGGACAGATTCAATATGTATGCAGAGATTTACTAAAAAAAAATGTCCCTTAACTTTCTTCATACAGCTTGAATATATTTTGGTATATAACTTGGGAAGAGGAATTGTCATGGCTTAAACTTAAAGTAGACAATTAATTTACTTATAAAGAGCAGCATTTAGCACTTTAAAAGTCTGGGTATGTGGTGTTGGAATGTCCCAGCTCTCAGTCATCATAAGGCTTAGGCATGTGGACCCCATCCCACCACTTCCCCATGCCCTTTTGTCTGTGGAAAGAAAGCCTGGCACAAGATAACTGCCATATTTTATGATCAACCAAGGCAGGAAAGAGAGATGTGCTATGTAGCGCCCTTTTATCTTCCTAGCTCACTTGAGACACCAACATATTTTTATATAATCAGTGGACATAGACACTTCCAGAGACTGACTCAGATGACCTAATTTAGGACCCTAACTTCTGGTGGGATGTAATTATCAAACAGCAGCTGTGAGGTCCTGGAGTAACTTCTGAAAGCAATTTAGAACTTCTCTTTATCACTCCTTTTTATATATGCTCAGGCAGCACAATGACACAGTATGTGTTGCTTCTTATTTACCAGCCTATCTGCAGATGATAAAATACTTGCAAGGAAGTAATTCTATATCTGAAAGGACAAGCATTCCTGGGAAGAGACAGTTGTGAATATTTTATTTATAAACAATTACAGTGTCTAGCTGAAAGTTTAGAGAAATTAAACTGTTCTAGGCAATAAAGTAGACCATCTAATAAATGGATTAAATAGATAAATATAGCATATAATAATTGATTTGCTATAAGAAATTATTTATCAGGAATTAGGAAGCCAAGTTCCTCTACTATGCTGATTTTATACATAATTCTTCTGGGTTTTCTGTAATGGCTTGATTATGTTATATTGTCTGTGTAAAATATAAGAAAATCCAGAGCCTTTTTTTTCAAGTACCTTGTGACTAAAACAGCATTTAGAATTAAGTGGTTTTATTTTGATAATATTATTGTGTGTGCAGTTTTTAAAATAGGGCAAAGCAGTCTTACCCCACTGGATCAGGGCATAAGTGGATTGCTAGCTGAACAATGACATTCTCTTGGATAGTATTGCATGTTGCAGGGGCTTGTTATATATTGCATATTATAGGGTTTATAATATTGCATATTATGCAGCTTTAATTTCCTTTCCAGAAGTATGCAGCAACAGCTTATGAGAGAATTTGACTGGAAGGACAACTGGTCTATATCTTTCCCATATTTTGCTCAGGAAAGAGTATCTAAGATTTTATTAGCAGCAGTATATAGCTTTGTATCTCTTGTAGAGACACATCCATTACTCAGTGCATACAGCAGTGATGGGATAATACTTTCTCAAAAAATCTCTTCCTTTACAGATTTCTCATCATAAATGAGTTTGTATTGAATCTGCCTTTCAGAAAATCTGAACTTGGTTCTGATCTTAGGGCTGAGTCATTTTAGGTGATTAACTCGTTAAGTTAGTAAGTCTGTTGTATCTAGCTGGCCAATGACAATGATTTTTACAGGAAAAAAAATGATTCTGATCATGTTCTCTGGAGTTTTTATGATATCTCAGAAGCTAGTAAGAAATGTTTCTTTCAGCAACCTATGTGTGCTTACTACACAGTTCATGTTTTGTTTTTCAGCCAGCTTCTCAGTTTTCAAGCCATCTTCCTACTACCTCATTGTACAAACTTCTTTTGGGCTTCAACTGCAGATCCAGTTGTTTCCGATCATGCAGCTGTTTGTGACTGTTGATCAATCAGTCCAAGGAAATCTTCAAGGTGAGTGTCCACTCAAATGGGAAGCAAAGCCATGCTGTTCCACAGCTGAATAGTCCTATATTCTTTACATGGGTGGTAAATCATAGAATTGTAGAATGGTTTAGGTTGAAAGGGGCCTTAAAAATCACTTAGTTGCCACACCCCTGCCACGGGCAGGGATACCTCCCAATAGATCAGCTTGCCCAAAGCTCCATGCAGCCCAGCCTTAAACACCTTTAGGGATGAGGCATCCACAGGTTCCCTGGGCACCCTCTTCCAGTGCCTCACCACCCTCATAATGAATAATTTCTTCCTAATATCCAATCTGAATCTACTCTCTTTTAGTTTAAAACCATTTTTCAGTTTAAAACTGCTACTACCCCTTGTCCTGTCATGCTATTTATTGAATTCAGAAGAGTCAAGACAGAAACCAGAATACTAGAAAAGAATTGACTCAAGCAAACTAGAAATATGTTATTATTTCATACTGAATTTCACTTATCATTCCTGTGCCAGTGAATGAAAGTTTCTTAGAATATTCCTTATTTCTTTATTCAGTTTAATCTATCCACCAAATTTAAACTATCCACCAAACCAGGAACTCAGTAGACTTTGTGGTTTTAAATTCACCAAAAAGCATTTAAAAAACACAGATTTTGGGGGTGATCTCCTGAGGCAGAGATATCTTTAAGAAGATTATTCTTCTCAGAGATTTAACATTTAAAACAGAGCTCCTAAATTTTGAGTACTTACAGTATGCATTAATACTGAGGTAGAAGAATCAGCTGTATGAGCTTCTGTCTCCAGTGTTTGAGATTGGTTGTCCCTTTTCCTTTGACCTTTCAGAATGAGAATGAGTAATAACTAGGGAAAATGTTTCCTTTTTCAACAGGTCTTTGTGGAAATTTTAACGGAATGGAAGGTGATGACTTTAAAACAACCAGTGGGTTGGTAGAAGCTACAGGATCTGCCTTTGCTAACACATGGAAAGCTCAGTCTGTCTGTGCAGACCAGGCAGAAAGACTGGAAGATCCCTGCAGTCTCAGCATTGAAAGTGGTAAGCACACTAATGTCAGATGGTTGGCTCCTGCCAGGAAGAGCAGCCTGCAGCAGGCATGTAGGCATGCTGCATTGTGGCATTGATGTGTTTTAGAGGACCATTAAATTAATAATTAATTTTTGCAAGTATGTATACATAACAGCACTGATTTCACAACAAATTGGAATGAAAGTTTAAGGAGAGTGGTAGAGGAATCCTGAGCTGGAAGACAGGGAAGCAATGACATTAATTTATATTACCTGCAAGGGCATCACGTAATTTCTAGTATTATTTCTTATTATATTCAACTTAGCTTTATGGTCCCCAGATGGAAAGGGCTGTCATGATTCTATGTAGACAACTTGCAAGCAGCAAGATTATTTATTTTGTGATTGTGTGTCTACTGCTAGATAACTGAATCATAGAACAGAAATACATCTGCAGTGGCTGCATGTAGTTTCTCCACTCCCCAGAATGTTTGTATTGTTGCATTGCATTTATTGATGTGACAGCACGAGGAAGATAAGTGAATGTAATGAATATGATTATGTAATGTCATTTTCCTCCTTTTTTTTTTTGCAGCAAATTATGCTGAGCATTGGTGTTCTTTGCTGAAAAACTCAGAGGGCCCTTTTGCAAGATGTCACTCAGTCATTGATCCTTCAGAATACTATAAGGTATTGCAATCTTGCACTCTTTTTAGTAGTGCTTTATTTCAGGTGGATGATACAGACATCATTGCTCAAATGTTTTAAACATTACTGAATGGCTTGGCCGTAAGAGCTGGTGAAGTTTTTGCAGTAATTAACTGAGGCAGCATAGTGTGTATTCAAAGTATTTTCTATAACAAGATTCTCATGGTGTGCTCCGTTAGAAAAGGGTAACTTTATTCTTCTGCTTTATTTATGATTTGTATTTAATGTACAATTTTAGTGGATTGGATTTCTGAACTGGAAAGAAAATTCAACAGATGCAGGTATATACAGAAGTGTAATTGAAGGTTACCTGAGCAAAAAAGAAGAAATTCCTAAGTCTTAACATATACTTGGAACTCAATCTGAGCTCAAATTTTGTGAAGATCTTCATTAATCTTTGCCATTATGATTTTTTGTAGTTGTGGATCTCTGGCTTTCTAAGTTGTAACCAAGAAAGAGTGGTATCAAAATCCTTTATGGAAGGTGTTGTTAGGGAGCTGGCTGCTTTTTAAAGATTGAAGAGGCTTTGCTTAGGTTAGGATAAGCATACAAACATTTTTATTCTGGATGAAATGAAGCAGCACTTTCAGTCCCTGAGATTTGTCCATTCCATCTATTGTTTGCTGATCATGAGAATTAATAAAAATGACATGAGAGAAAGGGTGCAGAATATTTCATAGCAACTGAATTGGAATAGCTAATTGTTCTCCTATGGGCTTATTGACCCCTTCATTCCTTCTTCAGAGATGTAAATATGACACCTGCCTCTGCAAGGACAATGAAGAATGCTTGTGTGCTGCCCTGTCCTCTTACTCAAGAGCCTGTGCTTTCAAAGGGATCATACTGGGAGGCTGGAGACAAGGCATCTGCAGTAAGTAGTGGAACTGTAATCCCCATGAAATTAATTAGCCACCAGAAATGAGTAGGTTTTTTCTGAGTTTGGTTGTCAATGATCTTAATGTTAACAGATGTGGAGTATTTTAGAAATGACTAATGGAATGAAAATAGACAATGCTTATAGTGCTATGCTATATGTTCAATGCTATGTTCTTTAGATCTCATTTGTTTATGACACACGTTTCAAACTCAGAAAGCAGTATTTTTCACTTTCACCTTCTTTCCCGACTTGAATCTTTGACTAAGGGAGTCCCAGCCATCGTGGCTTTTATGTTGTCTTTGCCTATCAGTGTCTTTTTTTTTATCATTGCCTTTCCTTTTAATCAACAGTATAGCATTGTTGGGAATAAGAGTTTGTTATAACATGTTCTCTCTCTGTTTATCTGTATGTGAAACATATGGCTATGAAAGTACCAACTATTAGTAGCAGTTAAAATGAAATCTTCAACTGATAAATAAAATTAGGCTTGCACTTCTCATGAGTTATGATATTTTTCACTTTAGTAAAATCTAAGGGAGTATTTTTACCATTAGTTGCTGCACAGCCAAAGAAACCAAAATAGAAACATGAAGATTAAATTGTCTATTCTGCATTTGTTGTATATCAGTTTGCTACTTTCCTTCCAGCTGGTGAACTGTCTACCTGCCCAGGAAATCAAATCTTCCTTTACAATCTTACAATGTGTCAGCAAACCTGTCGTTCCATTGCTGATGGTGAAAAGCACTGCTTGCAAGACTTTGCTCCTGTGGATGGCTGTGGCTGCCCAGATAATACATACTTGGATAACCAGGATACATGTGTGCCTGTCTCCAAATGCCCGTGTTATTACAAGGGGTCATACCTGGAACCAGGGGAATATGTCAGAAAAGATGGAGAGCGTTGGTATGTTTCATTGTAGCTTCTCATTCATGGGGATAAAAGCCCTTTTTAAATTTACGTATTAAGTGTAACCAATTAGGCTACTAATGGTGCTTTAATGAACATTTATAATGTTTCACACCATCTTCATGCTGAGCAAAATATCTTCCTGTTGCAATGTAATTCTTTAATAAGAGATGTACAGCTTTTGTCTGGAGTTGTGACTACCAGCCTTCACAAGTAATGTGCCCCTGAAGTTGCCCTGTCATTAGGATTTTGTTAAACAAAGGGAAAAAATAAGGTAATAAAAGGCCAGCTATTATGTTTTTTTTTTTTTTTTTTTTATATTTTCTGACAGAAACTGATTGCTCATGTTTTCCACTGGAGGAAGGTCCACTTGATAGGTATTTTAGGTATTTGCTATACCATAGACTTTTGAAAGCAGTTTTCATGAGTCTAGTGGTTTTTATCATGAACACTCTGACAACTGTTTGCTGCAAACATAAGTGCAAACTCTGAAATACTTCCTTCTCTCCCAAGGGAGGACTGAACTGGGAGAAGTGTACAGGCCAACAGATTTACAGCATATGACATGAATGGGCACGAAAATTCATTGTGTATGCTTTGATTTAAATGATCATTACTATCTCTTTACTGAGTTATTATGAGGCATAGTATTAAGGATTAATAGATTAACATTCATTCATTAAAACGTAATATTTCTGTGCATTATGACTAAAATCTCCCCACACCTTTTCCCCAAGTGAATATTCATAAGTGCACCTTAATAGTTTACCTTGAAATATCAGTAGAAATTATTCATGATGTCTATGATACATACTTTCTTTTTTTATTTTAAAATCCTTAAATTTAAATTAAAGATACTGAGATTACATATTTCTGAATTTGTCTTATTTTAATTCTTTCCCAGTGTTTGCCGAAATGCAAAGGTCCAGTGTACTTCAGTGTTCATGAGAATGAAAAGTAAGTGGCATTCAGTAAAGAACAAAAACAAAAACAAACAACCCAAGCCTCCTAGCCCCACAATGTACTTTCAACTTGAATCCTCCATTTATTTTGCTTGTTTTTTTTTTTTTTTTTTTTCTCTTTCTGGAAAAGAGTTACACATTTTCACTTTGTTCTGTCTTCTCTGAGTCTCTTTTTTTTCGTAAGGATAGACATTCTTTGGGGTTTCTGTCTCAGTGACTACCACCCTTCACACACATTTCTTTTGCCTTTTCTCAGTTAACCTAAACCAAAAATGTACCTTTCAGGTATAACAGAATGCCCTTCTAACAAAACGTACTTTGACTGCAACACCTCCCCGAACTGGTCTTCACAAACGCCTATACAACTTCGCTGTGGTACTCCTCAAACCGATCATGTATGTGCTTACTTTTTCTCCACGCCATCTTCTTTATACTCTATTTTATAAATGACACAGTGCAACACTGAATTTCAGAGAAAGTAATTGTAACTAAAATTTTTTGTTTCCCTTTCTTATTTATCTTCCTTTATTTTTCCACAGTGATTTTAATCTGTTGCCAAAGTAATATTGATTCTACTCTTGTTTAGCCTCTCATTTTTGTTTTCATTAAGTATTCTGTAGAGATGTACCTCCCAGGCAAATACAATTCAAGTTCTCAGACAATCAAACTAGAGAATGAAAAATGTTAGGAACCTAGAAAGAAAAATTGTTTAAAAAACATTTTGTTTAATGTTTTGTTTAATTGTTTGTAATGTTTTGTTTAATTGTTTAAAAACAAATAAATGTGAGGCTTGTTTGTACCAGAGTGAAGTGAAGAAAAAAAAGTGGAAGAAAAATTTAATACTTTTTAATAAGGTAGCAATTTCTCCTTCTATTCCTCAGTACCAAGCAGAGTGTGTCTCAGGCTGTGTGTGTCCTGAAGGTTTGTTTGATGATGGCAGAGGGGGCTGCGTTAAGGAAGAAGACTGCCCATGTTTTCATAACAATGAGTGGTATAATCATGGACGGAGCATAGCAGTGGACTGCAACACCTGGTAAGTTGTTATTTTGTGTTCTCTTCTAGAATATATTCCACTTGTTAACTGAAAGTCATGTCTAGGCTTAAGTACTATAGTAGCTATGATAGCTGCAAGTATATAGTCTTTATTTTCTGACATACTTTTTGCTGTCTGTTCAGTACAGAGATTGTACTGAAAATACTGGGGTAACTAGCTACTTCTGTTTTCAGTAGGCATCTCTTATGGGGGGAAGTGCACTCATTTTTTAGGCATAATTACTAACCGATCTAAAAAAAGTATCTAGTCAGAGCTAAAAAACGTTATAAACTTAAAAATAGGCTAAACTATTGAAGCTGAGACTTATGACACTCAGTAAAACCAAAGTGGGTATTGTGAAATTGTATCAGGTAGCTGCTTGGTTTGTTCTGCAGTTTTCCAAAGAACACACTGATGGTGAGATCTGAAAAGTCAACTTTTCTGCTCTCTTCTAGTACCTGTCAGAAAGGAGTCTGGAGCTGCACTGAAACAACGTGCTATGGGACTTGTATGATCTATGGCAGTGGCCACTATATCACATTTGATGGAAAATTCTATGACTTTGATGGGAGTTGTGAATATGTGGCTACTCAGGTAATGCTCATCTGCACTGAACTGGCATCTTGCAGTGCCTTCCAATTGCCTTGAAGATCTCATTTCATTTTTGGTTTTGCCATTTCTTATTGGCTGTCATCACTGTTTTGAGATGTGTGCAGATTATGCCAAAATAAATTTTTAGCGCAGGCAAGCTGTGTGAATGTTTTCTTCTAATACAGTGTACATAAATTGTATGTAAGAGGAGTAGTTTATAGTGAGACCTAACAGCTCATCATCATCATAATCTGAAATAAGTGAAAATCCTGAGTTTACAAAACAAAAATATTTTTTATTTAAAGGTAATTGCTTATTTTGTTTCATTGCACTACTTCTTTCCCAGGTCAATCATGAGACTCTGCATGCTGTATTTATGCTCAAACATATACACATATATTTTTGTATACATAAAATGTGTTTGTTAGTGCATCTGTAAAAATATAGGTATGTAGGTTCTTTATATATGTAGTAGGAACAATTTATACATTGTGGAGATTTAAGTGTTTGCAATTATTGTTAGATCGAAATAAAAATTAAATATCCTACTCAATTTTCTTATGCTCATTTATTTCCTTTCCCATAGGATTACTGTGGTGACAAAAATTCTGTCGGCTCGTTCAGTATCATCACAGAGAATGTCCCTTGTGGAACTACAGGTGTCACTTGCTCAAAGGCTATTAAAATGTTTCTGGGGGTGAGTAGTGATATTCATGAGTGTATATCAATATTCAAGTATTTCAAAAAAAAGTAATGCTTTGAATATATACAGATACAAAGCCACATCTAGTCACTAAAGACAGCTGTAATAAATAAAGGTTAGAAACCCTATCAAATGTGTAAAGGTATAGATTCTTAGGTACTGAAATCTTTTCTAGTTATCTCAAGGAAAGGTGCTACACCACTTTCTGTCATCCTGGAAAGTCATTCAACAGTCTTTGAGTTCTTAGTTTCAGACTAAGTTACAAGTCAGTACTGTCACAAATGTCTAATATTTCATCTCATCAGTAAAGTTTTATAATATTTCTCATCTTTTTAACTTTCAGAAAACTGAGCTGAAGTTGGAGAACAAAGATTATAAAGAAATTCAGCGAGATGTTGGTGATGATGTGTATTACTGGAACAAGACAGTAGGCCTCTACCTCGTTATTGAGGCTAGCAATGGTGTGATGCTTATCTGGGATAAGAAGACCACAGTTTTCATCAAGCTGACCCCTGATTACAAAGTTAGGATCTCTCTGTCTTTTTCTGAAATAGTATTATGAATAGACAAATGAGATAAGAAAACATGGATAATCTTTTATTCTGACTCTGAATTTAATCCTGTATCTTCTACACATGAATGATTAGCTTATGTTATTACTATCACAGCTTGCAGATTATGATTGCAATAAAGCTACGTGTCTAAGACATTCAGAGTTTGCAAATGTTAAGAGCCAGTCATCCAGAGTGCTTTAGGGGATGTTAATCGACTTTATATGAACTTGGAAACCTGCACAGAGTCTCAGCCCCGAGTCAAAACCATGCTCCCTATGCAATGTCAGGAGATGGTTCAGTTTTCTGAAAATCAGGGCACTGAATTATAGAGTACTAACCTCGCTGGGCTGAATGAGGAGGTGCAGGGTTAAGTAACAGGATCATAATTCTTCATGGGTCTGTTATACCTTAGTATATATATCATTACCAAAATTTCACTACTGTGGGTAGGTTGCTAATTTTTTTATTTCCAGAAAAATGAGTGCCTGGCTTTTTTGTTTCATGGATAAAGAAATGATGCTGTACATCAGATGCTTTTAATGAAAAAAAAAAATTTTTTTTGAGCTGAATTCAATTATCTCAGGTTTACATTAATAATATTCATTCAACTGAGTTACAATAAATTAAGAATGGAAAATAAATTCATTCTTCTCAGCTGAAAGAAGCTTAGCCACTCTTCAGTGTTATAAGTGGGATGAAGGGGCATAGGCATGGAGATATGGTGGATATAATTGGTTTCAAAGAGGGAAGACATGGCAGCTGAGTACCTTGCTGAGTACACAGACAAATGAAAGTTTAATTTCTGTACAAATGAGTTGGAAGTAAAGGTGAAAATACATCATTTACAGGGAGAATCAATTGTCCTTTTTAATGCCAATGTTTTGTTTTTACTGTATGTGAGTCTGCTTCTCACTTCCATGGTGTGGTTAAAAACTGTGGATATGTTCATTTCCCTTTCCAGGGCAAAGTGTGCGGTCTGTGTGGCAACTTTGATGACAAGTCTAACAATGATTTTACAACCAGGAGTGGGCTGCAGGAGACTAACGCTCTGACATTTGGGAATTCCTGGAAACAGTCTTCTATGTGTCCAGATGTCACAGAAGAGGTTAAGCCCTGTGATTTGAAACCACATCGCAAGTCCTGGGCAGAGAAAGAATGCAGCCTCATCCTGGGTGAAGTCTTCAAAATTTGTCACTCCAAGGTTTGTAGAGAGCAGTAAGCGATGGGATTGCACGGTGCATCTCTGTTACTGTAGGAACAGTGAGATATCAGAAATGAATGAAGAGAATTAAGTAGACTGATGTTCAGCTAAGTCTTCAGTTCAGCTAGAGGTGTTAGCACAATTCAACTAGCCTTAGCTTTTATATTGATTCCTTCAGGAGCTAAAATCCAATCCAATTTTCTCCTCTTCTAGTCCCAAGCAAAAACATTGAAATGTGTGATGAGATAAACTCCAAAAACTGGCAAGCACAAAATTTTTTGCTTTGTATTTCCTGTTGAGTGCAGCCTTTTTGATATTGGTCACAACTTGGCTGGCAAAGCTTGCTGAAAAACAAACAAACAAACAAAAAACTCACCAACTTCACTGGCATTAATTCAACTCATTATTGAAGGCAATAGAACAGAACTCAGAAGATGTGAGCACTGCAAAAGACTTGTATTTTTTTTTTTTTTAATCCTAACACTTTATAAAGGTGCTATATTACTTTCAGTCCATTTTTATACAAAATACATTAGCAGTTTCTAGCCTACAATGTTAGGTAATTCTTAGAAACAGCCTCATTCCTGTCCAGCTCAGTTCCCAGATCTCAAGAGGTATCTCAAGCTTATTAGTTTGGATGGCTTATTAGTTTGGATATGAACTGGGGCATCATTCCTTTCTCCAACAGGTGAACCCAACTCCTTTCTACGATGCCTGTGTTCATGACGCCTGCTCTTGTGACAGTGGTGGAGACTGCGATTGCTTCTGTTCTGCAGTTGCTGCATATGCTCAAGAATGTACCAAGGCTCAGGCCTGTGTTTTCTGGAGAACTCCTGACATATGCCGTGAGTAACAGTTAAACACAACTGTGTCTTTCTGGCTGCTGTCAGAAAGCCTATTAAATCAACTATGAATACTGTCCTCTGCAGGGTTGTGCTGGCTGTGCAGTGTGATTTATTTTCACAGCACATAAGGGAACAAATAGAACTAGTAAATTAGTAAATTTGTGTATATCAATTATCTTTTATCTAGCCTAGCTTTTTTATTTTTATTTTTTTATTTTTTTATTATTTTTTTTTCCTGGGGTGGGATAGTTTTAAGGCTAGGTGTTAAGTGATCCTTCCATTTTGCTTGATAATTGGTGAACTGCAAGTCCTGTTTCCTTTCTTCTTGTTCCTTTTTGCAAATTATTCAGAATTTGGTTTTAATAAAAGTACATAGAAGTACCCCTGTGTACATTAACTTAATCAGTATTGACTGTATTAAGCAGTTTCCACTAGCGGTGCTAATTCTCATACTATTATGAGTAAAATAACATTTAAATCCATATTCCCTTCTCAAAAAAGTGCCAGAAATGTTAAATTTTTGAATTTTAAAAATTCATTCTGATTCAGAATTAAGACTAGTTTAGGTTTCCAAGTGTAAGAAGTTATAAATTTCACTCAGCTCTTATTTCTAGGTTTATAAAAGCTCCTACCTCTGTCCATAGTCAACTAACCTGAATACCATTACATTGTATTCATAATGTCTCATACGCTTGTTCATGGTCTGCTGGAGGTCACTGTCTATGTGATATGCCAAGTAGAACTGTTTTGAATATATACTGCAAGAGATTTTTGAAGCTTGCTAGTAGCTATGGAAAAAAAAAACTCAGAATTTCACCCTTCATTTTAAATTTAAATAAATACTAATTCTTACATTTTGTGTGGTTTCAATCAAACATTTTCCCCCTCAGCTTAAGTGTTTAATATCAAAATCTTAGGCCTCAGAGTTTTGACCCCAAATTTTGAGGGTATTCTGTGTTTATGTGTAGTAGAAAAAATCCAGGTCCTGTACCTTAAACAAAATTTTGCTAGCTTAACTTGTAGATTCATTTAGCTTTTACCTTTAAACATCTGGGCTGAGCTGCATTCTTGCAACTGTATTTTTAATCAACTTTATTTTTTTCACATCAGCAATATTTTGTGACTACTATAACCCTCGTGATGTGTGTGAATGGCACTATGAGCCTTGTGGCAGCGATGTCATGACCTGCAGGATGATTAATAATGTCAGCACCAATTTTTCAGTACCATACCTGGAAGGTAATAATTTTCTTGCAATTTTGGTCTTCTATTTCATAAAGCTTTGTCCAAGTATGTTTAACAACTATGGACAAGATATTCCTAAATATGTTATGTTGAATTTGTGTCTCCAGTCACATGTAAATGTTTCATGTAATGTAATTTATCATTTATTAACACCAGTGGATGTTAGTTACATTACTAAGAGCCCCAAAATTAAGACTCTGCTTGGATAATATCCTGAAACATGTAAAATTATTACACCATTATAATTTTTAACAACATTCTAAGAACATTTCAAGAAATGGAAAACCTATTACATGATAAAGAAGCAAGTTACTGATAGTTGTTTCTTTTTATTTTTATTTTTTAATCTTATCATTGCTTGATAACTATGATATAACTTGGTAACTGTCAAGTTATATGCTTGATAACTCAAAATGATTTCATGTTATGGAAACTGCAATGATCCAAAAATGTGAATGGGGTTACAAGTATTTTCTGTTTTACTGGATCATAAAGGAGGAGAAAACAGGCATGTTTTTGTCCACACAGTCATTTTAGTCTGAACTGGAAGCAGTTATCTGCAGTTCAGGTGTTGCAAATAAATGCCCAGAGTTTGACTTTGTTATTTTACTGCTTGAACTGATGGGACAAAATTAAAAAAGGCAAAACCAAAAATAAAATATAAAAAGAAAATTGATCCTATAGTTTGGAATGCTTGTCTTAGGTTATTAAAAAGTAGGGCAGATTTACCTCTGTTAGAACATTTTTAGTGCAGTCTTGCAGTGTGAAGTGACAGTGTAAGGGGGTCTTTGTGTAACCATGACTTGAATTTTATGAGAGTTTATTGGAAGCAGAACATAATTCTTAAAGTGTATTTACATGAGAAATGCAATGGGGATTGACAGATAATTAACCCCTTGCAGGTGAAGCTTGTGTCACTGGCAGAGGACACAGAAAAATGCAGATAAATGACTGATTGTGGTGGAGACGTCTGGTCTACTAAGGGCACATAAATAAGACCTAGTATTCCAATAAATGTAGTAAAAGCCTGTTCATTACTGAATCCACTTCCATATTCTTCCCCAAAGTATTATTGAGATAGTGATGACATTTTAATATCTGTAGAAAGATCAGTATGTTTCTTTGTCTTAAAATTACTAGCTACCCATAGAATATAAGGGTTTCTCTGATATTTTGAACTAGGAAAAAATACACTTCCCTTGTTTTCATGAGTAGACTCTTCTTTAGTTCTCCTTACATTAGTATTATAAAGGAAAACTGATTGATATTTAAGTCTTTTGGAGAGGCTAATTTTTGATTTCTTTCACTATTCAGCAAGAATCATTTACCTTCAGAAGATATCCTGTTATTGAATTAACTTTTTATACTTTTCTTCACGCTGTTTTCTGTGCTACTTGTCATCAACAGGTTGCTACCCCAGATGCCCTGAGAAGACACCCATTTATAATGAAGAGACAAAGGAATGTGTGACTTCAGATAAATGTTGGTGTTATGTCAATGGTAGTCCTGTTCGCCCCGGCGAAGAAATACCTACAGAAGACAACTGTACAAAATGGTGTGTAAAAATGCAAAAATATTTGCAATAATTCAGGAAATAATTTATGTATGCTGAGCACCTCATTTACTTTACTGGGCCTCAAGCATGTATTTTAATAAGCAGAGATACAACTTCAACTGAAGAACTGATATATTCTAGCATCTATTAATACAAGTCAGAGTAACAATGCAATTTATTCTAGATGAGACATAAACTTAAGAAATGCTGCACTTCCAATATACCCAGATTCAGAATTTTTCATCTATAATTTTATAGACCCATAATAATACAGATTTCAAGTTGCTGGTGTCTTTCCAATAGGTCTATTAGGAAAACAAACAAAAAACCTTTAAATATACTCTTAGAAGTGTCATAAGTGATACAGTGACATGAAGCCTGGTTGTGTCACTAGAACAACCTTTTGATTTTCATGGCTCTTCGGTAAGAGAGGGGCTAGTTTGCCTTGCATTCTCATTTAAGACTAGGATTTCAAAGTTACTGTAGTCTGAAATGATCTGTACTAGCCCTGAAGGAGGTAGCTGAGACTTAACTGTTCATTCCTAGAACCTTATTAATGGTAGAATTGCCATCTATGACTCCACATGATGACCAGAGACAAAAAAAATAAAAAACAACAAAACCCACTGATTTAGCTGAACATTTACCACTCAGAAGAATGTCTTTCATTACTGCTGTATTGCAAATTGCAACGTAAAGCAGTTTATGATAGCTTAAGATGTTGCACTTAAAGAATGCAAGTAATGACTTAGTTTGAATGAAATAATGATAGGCAATATTGAAAAATGTTATACAGAAAAATATCCAGTAGTATGAATGAAGACTAAGTAACAAAATTGTACACTTCTGTATTCTTGGCTCTGCTAGCAGAGCACCATAAAACATCTTTAACACTTTAATTTTTGAAATTTTTGCTTTTAGTGTCTGTGGCCCCTCAGGATCCATTGATTGTACACCGATCCCAGGTAAATAATGTCTATTTCTTTTTAGAAAAACAGAAAGAAAAAAATTGATAGAACTGCTGTCTGTCTCTACAAAGGCTTGGTACTGATTTGGAATAATTCTTTCCAGTGCAAGTGAAAGTTGTGGCCAAAGAAATCTGGGCAACACTTTTGCTGAACCTTGCTGTTAGTACTTGTTGTTCAATCTTTTTCTCATGTCCCTGTATTCTTTTTTCCCATGTCCCACATCCAAATTAATGGATTTCACTACAAGAGTTTGCACTTTCAGACCATGCAGTATTATTAAAAAGTGTCAGAGAGTAAACCTAAGTTTCAGTTTCTCTCAATGTATTTTTAAGCCTGGTTTGTAAGTCTGTTCTTCCAAGTCACTTTAAATAGGGCTTTGTTAGATATGTTTTAACATTCCTCTAAATGTAAAGATAAATCAGTACATTAGATCTAACCTTTAGGTATAGCTATGAGATGAGCATGCATGACACAGCATTTAAATACTTATTTGTATCCTTGGCAGGTCCATAAGTATTTTGCCTTTGTCTTCTGATAGTATTAGTAGAAAAACTGCATACAAAAGCTCTTTCTTGCAGCATGTCCTTGTGTCATCAATGGAACGAGATACGAAGTGGGAGAGACTGTGGCAGTAATAGAGGATGGCGGCATATGCACTATATATGTTTGTGCAGAAAATAGTTCTGTAGTTCCTGCAAACACTACTTCTTGTCCATGGACTACTCCACCTTCAACACCTACAATACCTTCAACACCTACAATACCTTCAACACCTTCGACACCTTCTTCAACTTCAACCATTATAACCAGCACTGGTACAGCTACAATTACAACCATAGGTAAATCTTCAACAGAGATCCACATCTATAAATTACTTTCTTTAAGGAAAATATTTTAAAGAAAGAATGTGCAAGTATCATACTTAGCATAGTTGCTTACCATAGTTGACACAGCTAGAGCAATACTTATGAATAGTTTTATCACACTGCACTAAGAAAGATTTTTAACACTTTTAGTTGATTTACATTTTGTGGAAGACATTGTGATTACAAATTTACAGGATTTCCTCCTTTCAGTATCTGAGAACCTGCTGAGATTATAGAAATTGTCTCAGTAGTCACAGCAAAAAACTGTAATTAGAATATTTTAAACTAGTATTATATGTTTTTCTAACACTTGCAGATGATGAAGTATTTTTTTTTTTCTATTTCAGTTACTACTTCAGGAACTACAAGTAAGTTTTTTAAAAAAAGTTACTATAAAATGTCAAAGGAACTTCTAGTAAGTTGAAGATGACTACTCCAGAAAAACATTTTAAAAAATGTTTAAAAAACATTTGGTTTTAAAACCAAAAAAATATATATGTTTAAAGACCTGAAATTGTAAAAATGTGATAAGTATGTTGAGAAGAAAGACCTTTAAAGCCTCCAGGTTAGTGATTTTATTTTTATGCAAAGCTTCCTGTTGAAGAAACTGGTAACATTGTACCAATTTTAGAATTCTTTTGTCTTGCAAAAATGACAAATTCCAATGCATCACTTTAATCATTAATGGAGTAGAATACAAAATGAACCTACTCAGAATTTCCTCTGTGAGCTCAGATGCCAAAACTCTGTCTTTTCTTGCAGCTCCATGCCTTGGATTCATCTGTGATTGGTCTCAGTGGTATGATGTTAGTAAACCTGAAGAAGGTGGTGGTGACTATGAAACCTATTATGAAATAAATAAACATGGACATAAAATATGTGACCTTCCTGAAAACATTGAATGCAGGGCTAAAAATCAGCCTGATTTAAGCTTAGAGCAACTTGGCCAGAAAGTGGAGTGTAATGTTACATATGGACTCATCTGTAAAAATGAGGAGCAAGACACAAGTATCTGGCATCTTTGCTATAATTATGAAATCAGAGTAAACTGTTGTGAGTGGCAGGAAATTCCTTGTGAGACTCCAACTACAAGCCCAGTCACCATCAGAACAACAATACCCACAAGTACTGCAACCCTGCCGACAAAATCAACTACCAGCCCACCAATACCCACTCCAGCCACCATAAGCCAAACCACGCCATCAGTTACCAGCCCAGTAACTTCGGCCTCCACAGGTATTTAGCAGACCAATACTCTTTTCTTGCCTTGCCATAGGATAAATAGCAGGTTGTCAGCTACATAAGGCATGCCATCTCTGTGACAGATACTGAGCTGGCACGAAATCTTACTTTGCTGATTTTGAGCTGTATCCTTCCACTGGAGAGAACATTCTCAGAAGGACCCATTGTGTGAGATTAGAATAGACCGTGATTTGGAGTACCATCATTTTAAACATTATCTGTGCAGGGCTGTGCAGAATTTCTTCCCCTTCTCCTGCTTTCCCTCTGTCAATACTGATACTTGACTGTGGTTGTAGGTCTAGGAAGGAAGGTTTGCCTTGGTAGCCTTAGTGGAATTGTATCTCCCTGCCAGTTGTCACTTGCTGTCAACTGTGACCTTTGGCTATTGAGACTCACTAGTCCTTCTCTGAACCTCTTACTCAGACTGCCATTGCACCACATGGAGGTGACATGAAGTTCAGACAGGAACATATCCTGTGCCTACTTCCTTCCCTGATTACACCTTCCCTTCTTAGCTCTCACTGAGATATCCCTGAGATAGTGAAGTGTTCAGAGTGATAAGGCAAAGGTGGGAAGAACCACCGGGCCTTTCTCCTCCTCATTTCTTACCCACTGGGTGGTTCATTTCGTCTAGTGAGAAGCTGACCAGAGCAACATCCCAACTGTCTTCACTAGTTAGGGGGTGTCACAACCATGTTTGTGTACTGATTTGGCCCTAGACTGCATTCTAGAGTCAGAAAGGAAAGACTAGTGGTATAGACCTTTGTTGCAGTAAGACTGAGCTGACAATTGTAGGTTTGTGGCAAAGTCCTACCTTCTCTTCAGTAAATCTTCTGTCCCACTCATGTATCTGCTTCCATCTTTATGTGCTGTCTCTGTCCCTGCTGTTCATAATTGTTCCTCTTGTTGATGTCTCCCAGTACCAACCACTACTCCCACACCAACTCCATCGGAGTCTTCCAGCAGTACAACCACCAGCATGCCACCCTTGAGCACCACCAGCACCCTGGGGACAACGACAACAGTTCCTAGCACATCAGTACCCACTCCAACAGTTACAAGCATGGTCCCACCAACAATAAGAACTCAAACCCAGCCGCCTCCAACTACACTACCATGTAATTCTCTGCTCTGTGTTGTCGTGTGTTGCCTTAGTATGGGGGAAAAGGTCTATTGGCAACTTAACGTGTCTTCAATGTGGTGCTTTGAAGAAAGCTGTCGATGTAGATTTCAAAAACAAAACAAAACAACAAACAAACAAAAAAGGCTCCTGAGCTCTAGGGTACTAGGCTCTCCATTTAGGAGTAAGAATGCACAACATATTTCTGCATCTCAGTTCCAATTCTTTGATTATCTTGAATGTAAGGATATTTTTTTCATGGTGCTTCTGCCCAGCTTAGGCAGCTACTGTGCTGATGAAATGTCTGGCTTTTGCTGCTATTGGGCTTCATCCTTCAGCTGGAGAGGACATACACAGCAGGATGTGTGGTGTGCAATGGCAGGGGGGTTGTTTATTGTGGCACTATCATTTCAAGCACTGCTGGGGTATGGCTTTTCAGATTTTATTCCCTTAATTCTCCTGCATTGACTTTGTGGTTGCTGCCACTCACCTGTAGTTCTAGCTCTAGGAAGGCAGGCTTTAACTGTTAGGTTTGGGGAAAGGCTTTAGACCATTGCTAGACATTTGCTACAAACCAAGACTCTGGGCAGACAGATTCTGTCAGAGTTCCTATGACCATTCCTCACACTGCTGGGAACCAGCCTGACATTTTGACAGCAGTGTATGTCCTATGCCTTCTCACTTTGTGGTCCTGTGTTTTGCCCTGAGATAGAACAGGCGTTGTAACTGGGAAGAGAAGAGGTGAGAGTTTTGGCAGTCCATGTTTGGTCCCGTTCCACTTAATGTTTTTCCCTTACGCCAGTTTCTTGCCATGACAAGCCCCAAACAGCACCTTGCCCTTATTATGAGGGGAAGCACGTCTGGCTTGACAGTGCCTGTGTACTGATTTGGGGGGGGAGGGTGTAGGTGAGTGGCAATGACCAAGGTGCACGCTTGTGTGCAGTGGAGGACCATTGCACCACTCATGAGTATGTTGTTTCTGTCCCTGCTGTTCCTAATTGTTCTTCTTTCTGATGTCTCCCAGCAAATTATTGTGACTGCATATGGACAGGCTGGTACGATGTGAGTAAGCCAAACAATTCCGATGTAAACAGTGGGGACTACGAAACGTTTGAGAATATCAAGAACTACAGTGCAAACTGGGAATGCCTGAAAGCTGAGAATATCTCATGCAGAGCAACGGATCAGCCGGACACACCACTTGCAGATTTAGGGCAGAAAGTGGAATGTAATGTTGACACAGGCCTCATCTGCAATAATAAAGATCAGGTAAACAGTGATACTAAATACTGCCATAATTACGAGATTAGCATTTGCTGCATCCAGAAAGAGGAGTGCATACCAAGTACAGAATACAGAACCAGTACGCCCACAACAGTGTACACAACAACAAGCACTGCTTCAACTACAACTCTGTTGACAACAACACGCCCGCCGGTCTCAACGACAGGTCCCAGCAGTACCACCAGTGGCACAACGTCCTCCGTCACCAGCACCCCGGGGACAACGCCTGTTACTCCTCCACCGACCCCGTCCCCGACTACCCTGACTACTACCAGCGCATCCACTCCCACACCAACACACACCACCTCCCTGTCACCTCCGTCCTCAACAAGCCAAGGTAATTGCCTGGCCACGGGGCCGTGTGTTTCCTTGGAGGGGGAGAAACGAAGGTCCATGAGCACCTCGACTTGTGTGCACTTTCTGTGTGGGATGAGGGCTGGGCGGAGTTGTTGAGCCTTCCCGAAAAGCGCTGGTGCCCATCGCTGAGCCTGGGTCTGGTTGTGCGGAGGTGAGGAGGGTGCAGGGGTCCTGGGCAGAAGCTCTGGTGTTTCCCGACACCGCAGGGCCCTTTGGAGGTTGTTCCAGCCTGGGGCCTCTGGCCGGCTTAGGCAGAGAGGGATTGGAGTGGAATCCTTGCGTTTGCAGCTGCGGGGCCTTGTCCTTCAGCTGGAGAGAACGTCCTGAGTGGGAGGCGGTGTGTGCGAGGGCAGGGGGGCTTGTCTTTTGTGTCACTGTGGTTTGAGGCACTGTTGGGACACGGCTTTTGTTGACTTTCTTCCCTTTCTTGTGCTGCATTAGCCCTGTGCTCTTGGTGTGTATGCAGTGCTCCTCTATCTCCTACGTGTGTCTTCACGTCTGACTGTACTAGCACAAAGGTAGCGGGTTGTGAGGCAGGCCTCTGTGTGTCCTCAAGAGTTTCTAAGAGTGCAAACGAAAAGCAATTCCGGCATTCGGGCCCAGAGCGAGACCTAGCGTGATCACGAGAGAAGGATGAAGCAGCAAAGTGTGCCCGAGTTTCCTAGCCCGCCATGGCCATATGTGGGGGAGTAAATTCAGAAGGGCTGGCTGAGGTCTAACGCAGATATTGCTCAAGCAGCTGCTCAGCCTTAGTGGAGCCAAGTCCCACAGAGGGCAAGGGCTGCTGGAGTGAACCTGGCCCGTGGTTTTACGCACAGGGAGTGGCGATCTGTCCATGGCTTATAGGGCGAGAGCAATAGGGAAGGAAGCAAAG